>NC_088702.1:2558333-2925000 GCF_028017835.1 Emys orbicularis
ACAGCAGTGTTACACTGTTGACTCATATTTAGCTTGTGCTCCACTGTGACCCCCAGATCCCTTTCTGCAGTACTGTACTCCTTCTTAGGCAGTCTTTCCCCATTTTGTATGTGTGCAACTGATTGTTCCTTCCTAAGTGGAGTACTTTGCATTTGTCCTTACCGAATTTCATGCTGTTTACTTCAGACCATTTCTCCAGTTTGTCCAGATCATTTTGAATTTTAATCCTATCCTCCAAAGCACTTGCAACCCCTGCCAGCTTGGTATAGTCCGTAAACTTTGTGTACTTTCTATGCCATTATCTAAATTATTGATGAAGATATTGAACAGAACTGGACCAAGAACTGATACCTGCTGGACCCCAGTCGATATGCCCTTCCAGCTTGACTATGAACCACTGATAACTGCTCTCTGGGAACAATTTTCCAGCCAGTTATGCACCCACCTTATAGTAGCTCCATCTAGTTTGTATTTCCCTAGTTTGTTTATGAGAAGTTCATGTCAGACAGTACCAAAAGCCTTACTAAATCAAGACACACCACATCTACCACTTCTCCCTATCCAAAAGGCTTGTTACCCTGTCAAAGAAAGCTATTAGGTTGGTTTGACACAATCTGTTCTTGACATCCTTGTGTTATTTGTTGATACTCATCCTTTGTAATTTGACCTAGTTTCCACTTTTTGTAGGACTCATTTTTGAGTTTCAGATCACTGAAGATGTCCTGGCTAAGCAAGGGTGCTCCTTTACCATACTTCCTCTCTTTCCTACGCAGTGGGATAGTTTGCTCTCGTGTCCTTAATAATGTCTCTTTGAAAAACTGCCAACTCTCTTGAACTGTTTTTCCCCTTAGACTTGCTTCCCATGGGATCTTACCTACCAACTCCCTGAGTTTGCTAAAGTCTGCCTTCTTGAAATCCATTATCATGACTGTGCTGTTTTCCCTCCTACCATTCCTTGGAATCATGAAGTCTACCATTTCATGCTCACTTTCACTAAAGCTGCCTTCCACTTTCAATTTCTCAACCAGTTTCTCCCTTTTTGTCAAAATCATACCTGGAACAGCCTCCCCCCCAGTAGCTTTCTCCGCCTTCTGAACTAAAAAATTCTGTCCAATACATTCCAAGAACTAGTTGGATTATCAGTGCCCTGATTTTATTTTCCCAACAGATGTCTGGTTAGTTAGAGTCCCCCATCACCACCAAGTCCTATGCTTTGGATGATTTTGTTAGTTGTTTAAAAAAACTTCCTTTTATTTGTTTTAAACCTGCTGCCCATTAATTTCATTTGGTGGCCCCTAGTTCTTATATTATGGGAACAAGTAAAATAACTTTTCCTTATCTACTTTCTTCACACCACTCATGATTTTATATACCTCTATCATATTCCCCCTTAGTCTCCTCTTTTCCAAGCTGAAAAGTCCTAGCCTCTTTAATCTCTCCTCATATGGGACCCATTGCAAACCCCTAATCATTTTAGTTGCCCTTTTCTGAACTTTTTCTAATGCCAGTATATCTTTTTTGAGATGAGGAGACCACATCTGTACGCAGTATTCAAGATGTGGGCGTACCGTGGATTTATATAAGGGCAATAAGATATTCTCCGTCTTATTCTCTATCCCTTTTTTAATGATTCTGGGAGCTATATATAACGGGGACCCACAAGAGGTTATCCTGGGTCTTTTACTTTTCAACATTTTCACTAATTACTTGAATAACAGGGACAGTTCACTGATATAATTTGCAGAGGACACCAAGCTGAGAGGGGTTGCAAGCACTTCAGAAGACAGGATGAGAATTCAAAATGAGCTTCCCTAATAGAAGACTTCATCTGAAAAAAACAAAATGAAATTCAATAAAGTCAATTGCAAAGCATGAGGTTTAGGAAGGAAACTGTCCCACTCTCATAGACATTGGTAAGGCCCAAGCTGGACTTTTGTCCCCAGCACACTTTAATAGGGAAGATGTGGAAAAACTAGAGAGAGTCCAGAGGAGAGGTACAAAAATGACAAAAGGTTTAGAAACCTGACCTCTGAGGACTTGTTCCAAACACTGGACATGTTTAGTGTTGAGAAAAGCAGACGGACGTGGGAACAGATAGTTAAGCATTGATGTCACACTCCCGCAGGAAGTTGTGGAATCTCCATCATTGAAGGTTTCTAAGGACATGTAATCAGAGACCAGTCAGGTCAGGTCCTGCCTCCGAACAGGGGTCTGGATTAGGTAACCTCTCAAGGTTCCTTCCAGCACTATATTTCAATGAGTCGACAATTTTATGTAATATTTAGAGCAGGGAAATAATTCCCTTCTGAGACTTTTGGAACAAGGGGGAATATCTCCCCTGGGCAGATGGCCAGCACCATGCTATTGACCAGTTAATGTACTTTGCTGCTTAGGTATTCTCTTGAGTTGGAGGGATGTAGTGCAGGGGGCATGTACAGAGCATCTTCACTGGGGTGAATTTCACCCAAACTGATTTGGATAGAAAGAATGGAGGAGAAAGGAAAACCAGAAGGCCAATGCTATGATGCAGAATAATTTTTAATGGGAATGAGCAGTGGAGTACACACTTGCAGAATGAATTAATGCAGAGTACAAAGAATGTATTTTCAGGGTTACAGTACGAGCAAGAACCAATCACCCGCTCCAAAGTGAGGCTTTTCACACAAGATCATCTGCTTTCTGCCTTGAAGCTGTTGAGTTTGAAAATCATGTCCCTTTTTCAACCAAGTGACTTGTTTTAGCCAGTTCAACGTCAAATAGCACAAAGCACAATAGGAGCATAAGACTAAGCTGCAAAACCATTAGATCATAAAGCTACAATAATATGTAACAAGTGGAAGACACAGATAGGCCTGATTTACAGAGGTGATAAACACCCACAGTCTGCAAGTCGAGTTGTAGGCATCGTTGTCCACTTGATCCGTGGTGAATCTCTATCTTATCGTTTCCTGATTGTTTCTCATTCCATGGATCATTTTTCTGGGTTTAACATGGCCCACAGTTTCCACGGTTGAATCCAGAATATCCTCCCCCAGAAATGCTACGATATGACTTCCTGATATAACCACGTGAGCCCCCACAACCGTATGAGCCTCCATAACCAGCCCCATAACCACCCCCAGCTCCTCCGCCATAACCACCCCCGGCTCCACCCCCATAAACAACACTGTTACCTCCCCCATAGCCACCACTGTAACCTCCTCCAAAACCACCACTGTAACTACCCCCAGAAGTGATTGAGCCACTGAAACCTCCACCGGAACCATATGAGCCCCCAGCTCTAATTGGCATATTTGGTAAGGAGCTTCCTACGAAGCTGTCTTGAGGACAAGTAGCCATAGTTGGTCCCGGGAATCTCACAACAACTGGTGGCGCAAAGACCACTGCAGTCGAATCTCCGCATGATGAGATACACGGCTCGTTGCGGACGTCAATATATGGGCGTGGGCATATATCGGGAATACAGTCCTGGGGTGGGCAGCAAGACATCTTCTGTGATGGAGGGAATCCTGAAAAACACAGGAGGGAGGAAAACGTAAGACACAACTAATAGTGGAAAAAGAGATTCAGGCTTTGAGTGTTAGAGTAATGGGGGCTAGGTAGGTAAATGAGTTTTGTTGAAGGCCACATATCCTTCTATTCCTTTGCACCCATTCCCCCTTAGGCTTCAGAAACGAAAATGAAATAAAATAATTCCAAGCAGTTTCATTAGAAGTTACCTTTTCACTGCTTCATACAACCATAAAGCTGCACAACACACAGGTGCAGTGAGTGGTTATTTTCGGTGGGAAACAATATTAACAGCAGAGAGGATAGGTGGAAGTGACTTGTCCACCATCATTGGTGAGTCATTGGATGAGCTGGAAGCAGAATTTAGGCCTTCCTAATTGCTATTTGTGACAGAATTGATCATTAGAAAATTCCAGTAGCTCCTAATTGCTGCAACTGAGAATAGGGTCCATTGTGATAGGCACTGTACAACAAACAAAGAGTAAGACCACAAGTAAGGAGCTCATCTGGGAGGTGAGAGATCTGGGGTCAAGTTCCTGCTCCAACTTTGACAGAGTGAGATTATGAAAACAGGTCTCCTATATCCTAGCAGAGTGCTCTAACTACTGGGCTATCAGATATTCTGGAAGATCCGCATGCCACCAGCCCACTAAAGCCCTGTTATGGTCACCCTCAATTGTATCTGCGGTGTGTCTTGAACTGGTAGGTGTGCCCTGAGACAACCTAATGCACTATGAGCCACAGGTGAGATTGGGGGGAAATTCCCTCTGGGGCCAGGACTCTGAGCACCTTGGGAGAATCAGGACATTGGTGGTTTTGTGCATGTGCACAGATAGAAACTTAGGCTCCTCAATATATGTTTCACTCTATATGCATCCGAAGAAGTGGGTTGTAGCCCACGAAAGCTTATGCTCTAATAAATTTGTTAGTCTCTAAGGTGCCACAAGTACTCCTGTTATTTTTGCGGATACAGACTAACACGGCTGCTACTCTGAAACCTGAGAGAATTTCGGTGCCTGTAGTCTTAGCAGTTTGGAAGACATCAGTGTCACATTATTGTTGAACTTCATTGCCTAAAGGGGACCTTAGATGCTTAAGTCTCTTTGTTGATGTAGCTTCAGGAGATTAGAGGCTCGGCTTTCAATGCAGCTACACTGTCTGAGTGCTGACCCGTTTGAGAAGCTGGTCCCATCGGACTTACCCAGGATCACACAGGAAATCAAATGCAGAAACCTAATGCAGATTTCCTGAGTCCTTTTCCTCTGCCATGATCACAGGACCTTCTGTTCTCACCAGCCCAGGAGGGATGAGTTCAAAAACACACAGTCTAATTACTAAACCCACAGTAGAAAATATTTCCATTACGGATGCCTGGAAATTTTCAAATCATTTTGGAAACTTTTGCCAGAAAGAAGTGCAGAGACACTGTTAATAATGCGAGTGTCCTTTTTAAATGAGTTCAAAACTGGGGCTAGAACTCTCATCTGATCTAAGTAATCATAGCTATCTTTAGTTCAAAGGTGCTATTTCAACTTACACTAGCTATAGATCTGGATCAAAGATTACAAGTTACACTCTTTACGTTTTGCAATACTGGTAAGCTCAGTGGTCGAACTCATCCAGTGTCTTGTCTCTAATTCTTTGCAGCACCACACTCTTCAGAGGAAATTATAGAAGCCCTGACATGGCCCTTATGGAGGAAACTGCTCATAAGGAGAATCTCTTCCTAACATCACTAACAAAGATGCTAGAATTGCCGTGAAGGAGAATTCATCTAAAGCACTTCCAACTTCTCAAACTTATCTTGATCTAGATTGTCTACTAAACTAAAAAGAACAATCAACTTGCTTTTCAATTGTTATATTTCAAAATTGATCTCCAGCATTTTAGGAAACAGCAGGATCGGATCATCCCCTCTTGCAAATACCAGTGAGTCCAGTGGAGTCAGCTCAAGGTCTGGCAATCATAGTTATCTATAAAGGGTCAGAATAAAGCTATCTATTCCTAAAGTAGTTTAAGGCTCCAATGTTTCATAATTGTGTAATGAATTTACATAGTCTACCCTAGTATAATTATTGGGAAAGGGTGTCTCAATCCCATTTGTGGATTTATAAAGAAAGACAAATTTGTGGAAAGAAAGACCTAACCTCCTTAATATTGCTAAAATCACAGACTGTTGGTGCAGGATCAGTCCATAGTTAAACTATCTCTAAAGCAACAACTCGAGTAATTTCAATTCAATAGACTTACCCAGTTCACCAAGGGGATGAAGTCAAGAGAAGTGGATAGAACAACCTGGCGTTGCAAGCACTTTTATATGCCTTCTTAGCGAATGAGAAGGATTGGAGACACCCATTCTGTATTAAGACCTTATCATGTTTTCTTCGATGGGTAACACCTCTAATTATTGTAATAGTCTTGATCATGATTAATCAATTACTCAATTCCACATAGATGACATGAACATTTCATCTTAAATCTTTATTGGCAAGATACCTCCCTGGTATTATCCCTCTGATCTCTTTGGTGTTGACACAGGTATAAATCCAGTTCCATTTCATTAGTACTCCACTGAAAAACTTCGAAATGGGAGGGTGACTCAGAGGTGTATCAATATTACAATCTGCTGTGACGTACAGGATTCCATGTTAGTTCTTTAAATTCCTAGTATCTAATTAGCGGCAAGGTGGAGTTCACCCTTCCAAATCCTTGTAGGGTGGGAGACATTATTCTGCATGTTTAGTATCCCCGCCCTAGCTGTATACTGTTTGTTTGAGCCAACACCCTTTGGAACTGCATGAATGTCTCTCCAATCAGTCCAATGGCCTTGGAAACAGACCTTCTGGGTTACAATACTGTGCTGGACACATGACCAGGACAATGGCACAAACTGATACATTAAATAATAATAAGTCACCAGGACCAGATAGTATTTACCCAAGAGTGCATAAGGAACTCAAATATGAAATTGCCTAACTACTAACTGTGGTAAGAAGTCTATCGCTTACAGCAGCCTCTCTATCCGATGATGGGCGGATAACTAATATGACGCCAATTTTTAAAAATGTCTCAAGTTCAGTACAAGGTAAATTGGTTGAAACTGTAGTAAAGATCAGAATTATCAGCCATATAGAGGAATGTGATACGCTGGGCAAGAGTCAATATGGCTTTTGTGAAGGGAAGTCATGGCTTACTAATCATTAGAATTCTTTGAATCAGTCAACAAATATATGGACAAGGGTGATCCAGTGGAGAATGTGTAGTTGGACTTTCAGAAAAAGTTTAACAAGCTCCCACACCAAACGCTCTTAAATAAACTAAGCAGTTACGGGGTAAGAGGGAAGGTTCTCTCATGGATCAGTAACCAGTTAATATATAATGGGAAAGGGGAAGAAAGGAAATGTTTAGTTTTCAAAGTGGAAAAAGGTAAACAGTGGGCTCCCTCAAGGAGCTGTACTGGGACCAGTGCTCCTCAATGTATTCATAAATGATCTGGAAAAAGAGGTAAACTTTGAATTGGCAAAGTTTGCAGACCACACAAAATACTTATGATAGTTAAGTGCAAAGCGTACTGCAAAGAGTTACAAAGAGATCTTACAAAACTGGGTGACTGGGCAAGAAAATGGTAGTAGAATTTCAAGTTGACAAATGCAAAGTAATACAGATTGGAAAATATAATCTCAATTATACACTAACAAGGATGGGGTCTAATTTAGTTGTTGCCACTCAAGAAAGATCTTGGAGTTATTGTGGGGAGTTTTCTGAAAACGTCCGCTCAGTCATAGAATCACAGAAATGTAGGACTGGAAGGGAGCTTAGGAGGTCATCTAGTCCAGTCCCCTGCACTCATGGCAGGACTAAGTTTTATCTAGACCATCCCTGACAGGTGTTTGTCTAACCTGCTCTTAAAGATCTCTATTGACGGAGATTCCACAACCTCCCTGGGCAATTTATTCCAGTGCTTAACCACCTTGGCAGTTAGGAAGTTTTTCCTAATGTCCAATTTAAACCGCCCAATCTGCAATCTAAGACCATTGCTTCTTGTCCTATCCTCAGAAGTTAAAGAGAATAAGTTTTCTCCCTCCTCCTTCTAACAACCTTTTATGTGCTTGAAAACTATTATCATGCCCCCCTCTCTGTCTTCTCTTCTCCAGAGTATACAAACCCAATTTCTGCAATGTTCCCTTATAGGTCATGTTTTCTAGACCTTTAATCATTTGTGTTGCTCTTCTCTGGACTTTCTCCAACTTGCCCATATCTTTCCTGAAATGCGGCACCCAGAACTGGACACAATACTCTAATTGAGGCCTAATCAGCATGGAGTAGAACGGAAGAATTACTCCTCATGGCTTGCTTACAACACTTCTGATAATACATTCCAGAATGATATTTACTTTTTTTGCAACAGTGTTACACTGTTGACTCATATTTAGCTTGTGATCCACTATGACCCCCATATCCCTTTCTGCAGTACTCCTTCCTAGGCAGACGTTTCCCATTTTGTATGTGTGCAACTGATTGTTCCTTCCTATATGGAGTACTTTGCATTTGTCCTTATTGAATTTCATGCTATTTACTTCAGACTATTTCTCCAGATTGTCCAGATCATTTTGAATTTTAATCCTATCCTCCAAAGCATTTGCAGCCCCTCCCAGGTGGGTATCATCTGCAAACTTTATACATGTACTCTCTATACCATTCTCTAAAATCATTGATGAATATATTGAACAGAACTGGACCAAGAACTGATCCCTGTAGG
Organism: Emys orbicularis; assembly: GCF_028017835.1. NCBI lineage: Eukaryota > Metazoa > Chordata > Testudines > Emydidae > Emys > Emys orbicularis. Next base: position 2,566,603 of record NC_088702.1, read on the forward strand.
ACCCCACTCATTATGCCCTTTCAGCCAGACTGTGAACCACTGATAACTACTCTCTGGGAATGGTTTTCCAACCAGTTATGCTCCCACCTTATAGTAGCTCCATCTTGGTTGAATTTCCCTAGTTTATTTGTGAGAAAGTCATGCGAGACAGTATCAAAAGACTTACTAAATCAAGATATACCTCATCCTTTGCTTCCCCCTAACCTATCAAAGAAAGATATTAGGTTGGTTTGACACGATTTGTTCTTGACAACTCCATGCTGACTGCTACTTATCTTCTAGGTGATTGCATATTGATTCCTTAATTATTTGCTCCATTATCTTTCTGGGTACTGAAGTTAAGCAGACTGGTCTGTAATTCTCCAAGTTGTCCTTATTTCCCTTTGTATACATGGGCACTATATTTGGCCTTTCCTAGTCCTCTGGAGTCTCTCCCGTCTTCCGTAACTTGTTGAAGATGATCACTAATGGCTCAGATACTTCCTCAGTCAGCTCCTTGAGTATTCTAGCATGTATTTCATCAGGCCCTGGTGACTTGAAGACATCTGACTCGTCTAAGTATTTTTAACTTGTTCTTCCCCTATTTTAGACCAGACCCCTCAAAGTACGGGCCCGGGCCAGTTGTCCCAGTCCATCCTACGGCCGGGACGGCTCTGCTTGGACCCGATCTGGGCACCACCAAAAATTATACAAACCAGGCACCCATGATCAGAGACCAGTCAGGTCAGGTCCTGCCTCCGCACAGGGGACTGGACTAGGTGACCTTTCAAGGTTCCTTCCAGCCCTATATTTCAAGGATTCTACAATTTTATGTAATATTTAGAACAGGGAAATATATTCTAATTCCCTTCTGAGACTCTTGGAACAAGGGGGAATATCTCCCCTGGGCAGATGGCCAACACCATGCTATTGACCAGTTAATGTATTTTGCTGCTTAGGGATTCTCTTGAGTTGGAAGGATGTAGTGCAGGGGGCATGTACTGAGCATCTTCACTGGGGTGAATTTCACCCAAACTGATTTGGATAGAAATAATGGAGGAGAAAGGAAAACCAGAAGGCCAATGCTATGATGCAAAATAATTTTTAATGGGAATGAGCAGTGGAGTGCACACTTGCAGAATGAATTAATGCAGAGTACAGAGAATGTATTTTCAGGGTTACAATACAAGCAAGAACCAATCACCCGCTCCAAAGTGAGGCTTTTCCCACAAGATCATCTGCTTTCTGCCTTGAAGCTGTTGAGTTTGAAAATCATGTCCCTTTTTCAACCAAGTGACTTGTTTTAGCCAGTTCAACGTCAAATAGCACAAAGCACAATAGGAGCATAAGAGTAAGCTGCAAAACTACTAGATCATAAACCTGTAATAATATGTAACAAGTGGAAAACACAGATAGGCCTGATTTATAGAGGCGATGAACACCCACAGTCTGCAAGTAGAGTTGTAGGCATCATTGTCCATTAGATCAGTGGTGAATCTCTATCTTGTCATTTCCTCATTGTTTCTCATTCCATGGATGGTTCTTCTGGGTTTAGCATGGCCGACAGTTTCCACTGTTGACTCCAGAATATCCTCCCCCAGAAATGCTACGATATGACTTCCTGATATAACCACGAGAGCCCCCACAACCGTATGAGCCTCCATAACCAGCCCCATAACCACCCCCAGCTCCTCCGCCATAACCACCCCCGGCTCCACCCCCATAACCACCCCCGGCTCCACCCCCATAACCACCACTGTAACCTCCTCCAAAACTACCACCGTAACTACCGCTAGAACTGGTTGAGCCTCCGAAACCTCCACCAGAACCATATGAGCCCCCAGCTCTAATTGGCATATTTGGTAAGGAGCTTCCTACGAAGCTGTCTTGAGGACATGTAGCCATAGTTGGTCCCGGGAATCTCACAACAACTGGTGGCGCAAAGACCACTGCAGTCGAATCTCCGCATGATGAGATACACGGCTCGTTGCAGACGTCGATATATGGACGTGGGCATATATCGGGAATACAGTCCTGTGGTGGGCAGTAAGACATCTTCTGCGATGGAGGGAATCCTGAAAAAACAGGCGGGAGTAAAGAAACCATGAGACACAGTTGAGATTGGAATAAGAGATTCACGGTTTGAGTTTTAGAGTAAGGGGAAGCGAGATCGGTAAGAGGGCTTTGTTGAGGGCCACATATCTGCTCCCGTTTCTTCCTTCTATTGCTTTGCACCCATTCCCCTTAGGCTTCAAACACACACACACACACACACACACACACACAAATCCCAGCAATTTCAAAACATTAACTTTTCACTGCTTCATGCAACATTAAGCTGTACAACACCCTGTGAAGTCAGTGAGAGCGACTTTTAATTCAGAGCTGCTATTTCAGCTTGTACCAGCTGAAGATCTGGATTGAAGATTACAAGTTCTACCCATAAGACTTTAAGTTTTGCCATAGTGGGTCAGCTCAGTGATCCAACTCATCCAGTGTCCTGTCTCTAATGCTGTGCAGCACGACACTCTTCAGAGAAAATGATAGGAGCCCTGATGTGGCCCATTATGGAGGAAACTGCTCATAAGGAGAATTTCTTCTTACCATCACTAAACTAGGGGCTGGATTTGCCCTGAAGGGAAATTCATATAAAGCACTTCCAGCTTCTCAAACTTTTCTAGATCTTGATCGTCCACTAAACTGAAAAGAACAATCAAGCTGCTATTCAATTGTTATATTTCAAAACTGATCTCCAGCATTTTATGGAAACAGCAGGGTCAGATGATCATGTTGGACAAATAGCTGTGAGCCCAGTGAAGTCAGCTGATGATCTGGCAATTGTATTTGTCGATAAAGAGTCAGAATAAAACTGTCCATTCCTAAAGTAGCCTAAAGCTGAGATTTTTCATTATTGTCTAATGGATTTACATGCACTACCCCCTATTATATTTATTGCAAATGGGTGTCCCAATCCCATAAGCAGATTTGAAAATCCCAGCATGATATTTTTAAAGTCTGCCACCACCAAGGCCTGCAAATGACTAGTTACAGAGAGTCTCTTTTGGAAAGAAAAACTACCCTCATTAATGGTAAAACCACACATTATTGGTGAAGGTTCAGTCCATCGTTAAACTATCTCTAAAGCAACAACTAGAGTAATTTGAATTCAATAGACTTACCCAGTTCACCAAGGGGATGAAGTCAAGAGAAGTGGATACAACAACCCAGAGTTGCAAGCACTTTTATATGCTTTCTTAGCCAATGGGAAGGATAGGAGACACCCTTTCAAAAACCAAACAAAGTGTTTTCTTGCTTTGTATGATAATTATTATTATCTTCTAATTATTTTAATGGCTTTGCTATGGTTGATCAGTTACTCAATTTTCAATCCCACATATGGATGACATGCATATTACACCATGAAGTTCCTTTAATCTGAAAGTTTTATGGGCAACATATCTTCCTGGTATCATCTCACTAATCTCCTTGGTGTTGACAGAGGTATGAATCCAGTTCCATTGCATTACTTCTTCATTGAATAACTTCAAAATATGAAGATGACTCAGAGGTGTATCAATATTACAATCTGCTGGGAGGTGCAGGATTCCGTGTTGTTCTTTAAATCCCGACTAGTATCTAATTAGCAGCAAGGTGGAATTCTTGTGGGGTGGGAGACATTATTCTGCAGGTGTACATTCTCACCCTTAGCTGTACACTTTGTGTTTGAGCCAACACCCTTTGGAACTGCATGAATGTCTCTCCAATCAGTTCAATGGCCTTGGAAACAGACCTTCTGGGTTACAATACTGTGCTGGACACATGACCAGGACAATAGCACAAACTCATATATTAAATGGTAATAAGTTGCCAGGACCAGATGGTATTCACCTAAGAGTTCAGAAAGAACTCAAATAAGAAATTGCCTAAGTACTAACTGTGGTAGGAAGCAGCCCCTCTATCCAATGATTAGCGGATAACTAATGTGACACCAATTTTTTTAAATATCTCAAGTTCAGTACAAGGTAAATTGGTTGAAACAATAGTAAAGATCAGAATTATCAGCCATAGAGAGGACCGTGATACTCTGGGGAAGAGTCAATATAGCTTTTGTGAAGGGAAGTCATGGCTTACTAATCATTAGAATTCTTTGAATCAGTCCACAAATGTATGGACAAGGGTGATCCAGTGGAGAATGTGTAGTTGGACTTTCAGAAAGAGTTTAACAAGCTCCCACACCAAAGGCTCTTAAATAAACTAAGCAGTTACGGGGTAAGAGGGAAGGTTCTCTCATGGATCAGTAACCGGTTAATATATAATGGGAAAGGGGTAGAAAAGAAATGTTTAGTTTTCAAAGTGGAAAGAGGTAAACAGTGGGTTCCCTCAAGGAGTTGTACTGGGACCAGTGCTCTTCAATGTATTCATAAATGATCTGGAAAAAGAGGTAAACTTTGAATTGGCAAAGTTTGCAGACCACACAAAATACTTATGATAGTTAAGCGCAAAGCGTACTGCAAAGAGTTACAAAGAGATCTTACAAAACTGGGTGACTGGGCAAGAAAATGGTAGTAGAATTTCAAGTTGACAAATGCAAAGTAATACAGATTGGAAAATATAATCTCAATTATACACTAACAAGGATGGGGTCTAATTTAGTTGTTGCCACTCAAGAAAGATCTTGGAGTTATTGTGGGGAGTTTTCTGAAAACGTCCGCTCAGTCATAGAATCACAGAAATGTAGGACTGGAAGGGAGCTTAGGAGGTCATCTAGTCCAGTCCCCTGCACTCATGACAGGACTAAGTATTATCTAGACCATCCCTGACAGCTGTTTGTCTAACCTGCTCTTAAAGATCTCTATTGACGGAGATTCCGCAGCCTTCCTGGGCAATTTATTCCAGTGCTTAACCACCCTGGCAGTTAGGGAGTTTTTCCTAATGTCCAAACTAAACCGCCCAATCTACAATCTAAGATTCTCGTCCTATCCTCAGAGGTTAAGGAGAACAAGTTTTCTCCCTCCTCCTTCTAACAACCTTTTATGTGCTTGAAAACTATTATCATGTCTCCTCTCAGTCTTCTCTTCTCCAGAGTATACAAGCCCAATTTCTGCAATGTTCCCTTATAGGTCATGTTTTCTAGACCTTTAATCATTTGTGTTGCTCTTCTCCGGACTTTCTCCAACTTGCCCATATCGTTCCTGAAATGCGGCGCCCAGAACTGGACACAATACTCTAGTTGAGGCCTAATCAGAATTTCTTGCTTACAACACTCCTGATATTACATTCCAGAATGATGATTGGTTTTTTTTTTGTCTAGCTTGTGATCCACTATGATCCCCAGATTCCTTTCTTCAGTAGGCAGTCAGACAGTCTGAGGCAGTCATTTCCCATTTTGTATGTGTGCAACAGATTGTTCCTTCCTATATGGAATACTTTGCATTTGTCCTTATTAAATTTCATGTTATTTACTACAGACCATTTCTTCAGTTTGTCCAGATCATTTTGAATTTTAAACCTATCCTCCAAAGCACTTCCAAGCCCTCCCAGCTGGGTATCATCCGCAAATTTTATATGTTTACTCTCTATACCATTGTCTAAATCATTGATGAAGATATTGAACAGAACTGGACCAAGAACTGATCCCTGTAGGACCCCACTCATTATGCCCTTCCAGCATGACTGTGAACCACTGATAGCTTCTCTCTGGGAATGGTTTTGCAACCAGTAATGCACCCATCTTATAGTAGCTCCATCTAGGTTGTATTTCCCTAATTTGTTTATGAAAAGGTCATGCAAGACAGTATCAAAAGACTTACTAAATCAAGATATACTACGTCTACTGCTTCCCCCTACCCTGTCAAAGAAAGATGTTAGTTTGATTTGACATGATTTGTTCTGGACAACTCCATGCTGACTTCTACTTATCACCTTGTTATCGTCTAGGTGTTTGCAAATAGATTCCTTACTTATTTGCTCCATTATTTTTCTGAGTACTGAAGTTAAGCAGACTGGTTTGTAATTCTCCGGGTTGTCTTTATTTCCCTTTGTATACCTGGGTACTATATTTGGCCTTTCCTAGTCCTCTGGAATCTCTCCCATCTTCCGTAATTTGTTGAAGATGATCACAAATGGCTCAGATTCCAACTCAGTCAGCTCCTTGAGTATTCTAGAATATATTTAATCAGGCCCTGGTAACTTGAAGACATCTGAATTGTCTAAGGGTATGTCTACACTACAAAATTAGGTCGATTTCATAGAAGTTGCTTTTTAGAAATCGATTTAATACAGTCAATTGTGTATGTCCTCAATAAGCGCATTAAGTCAGCGGAGTGCGTCCTCACTACCGTGGCTAGCATCGACTCGCGGAGCGGTGTACTGTGGGAAGCTATCCCACAGTTCCCGCTGTCTCTGCTGCCCATTGGAATTACGGGTTAAGCTTTCAATGCCTGATGGGGCAAAAACATTGTTGCGGGTGGTTTTGGGTACATGTTGTCACTCTCCCCTCCCTCCCTCTCTTCATGAAAGCAACTCCAGACAATCATTTCTCGCTTTTTTGCCTGGGTTACCGGTGCAGATGCCATAGCATGGCAAGTATGGAGCCCGCCCAGCTCACCGCTGCTGTTGCAAGCATTGTAAACACCTCGCGCATTATCCTGCAGTATGTGCAGAACCTGGCCAAGAGACGGCAGCACGAGGACGATTGTGATGAGGACCTGGACACAGACATTCCTGAAAGCACGGGCTGTGGCAATTGGGACATCATGGCGGCAGTGGGGCTGGTTGATACAGTGGAACGCCGATCCTGGGCCTGGCAAACAAGCACAGACTGGTGGGACCGCATAGTGTTGAAGGTATGGGATGATTCCCAGTGGCTGCAAAACTTTCGCATGCATAAGGCCACTTTCCTGGAACTCTGTGAGTTGCTTTCCCCCACCCTGAAGTGCAGGAATACCAAGATGAGAGCTGCCCTGACTGTTGAGAAGCAAGTGGTGATAGCCCTGTGGAAGCTCGCAACGCCAGACTGCTACCGGTCAGTCGGGGACCAATTTGGAGTGGGCAAATCTACTGTGGGGACTGCTGTGATTCAAGTAGCCAATGCAATCACTGACGTTCTGCTATCAAGGGTAGTGACTCTGGGAAATGTGCAGGTCATAGTGGATGGCTTTGCTACAGTGGGTTTCCCTAACTGTGGTGGGGCGATAGACGGAACGCATATCCCTATCTTGGCACCGGACCACCTTGCCAACCAGTACATATTATGGCTTGCTGTGTGCTCCACAATATCTGTGAGAGTAAGGGGGAGACGTTTTAATTAATTAATAATTAATGGAGATATCCTATCTCCTAGAACTGGAAGGGACCTTGAAAGGTCATCGAGTCCAGCCCCCTGCCTTCACTAGCAGGACCAAGTACTAATTTTGCCCCAGATCCCTAAGTGGCCCCCTCAAGGATTGAACTCACAACCCTGGGTTTAGCAGGCCAATGCTCAAACCACTGAGCTATCCCTCCCCCCCGTTTATGGCGGGGTGGGAGGTTGAGACAAATTGCTTGGCCACTGATTACGCGCAGCCCGACATCAGGGCGGTTAGAAGAGCAGAGCAGGGCGTGCTGCACATTAGAGAAGCTTTGAAAACCAGTTTCATGACTGGCCAGGCTATGGTGTGAAAGTTCTGTTTGTTTCTCCTTGTTGAAAACCCGCCCCCTTGGTTCAATCTACTTCCCTGTAAGCCAACCGCCTTCCCCTACCCCCTTTGATCACCGTGGAGTGGTTGGGAGTCCGGAGACCCCCCCCACTCCGCGTTCTTGGGTGTCTGGTGAGGAGGCTATGGAACTTGGGGAGGAGGGCGGTTGGTTACACAGGTGCTGCAGCGGCGGTCTGTGCTCCTGCTGCCTTTCCTGCACCTCAACCATACGCCGGAGCATATCAGTTTGATCCTCCAGTACCCTCAGCATTGCTTCCTGCCTCCTCTCATCACACTGATGCACCCTCTCCTCTTGCTCCCGCCACCTCTCCTTTTGCTCCCGCCACCTGTCCTCGCGTTCATTTTGTGCTTTCCTGCACTCTGACATTGTCTGCCATTGTCTGCCTCCACGCATTTTGCTGAGCTCTTTCAGTGCGGGAGGACTGCATGAGTTCAGAGAACATTTCATCGCGAGTGCATTTTTTTTCGCCTTCTTATCAGCGCTAGCCTCTGGGACGGAGATGATAGTGGTAGCGTTGAAACATTTGCAGCCGCAGGAGGAAAAAAGGGAGAGTTGGGTTGACCATTTAAAATGGGTTGGCCATTTAAAAGGAGGGGCTGCGGTTTTTGGGTTAACGTGCGCCACAAACCCAACTAAACCCCCCCTCACACCCAATTCTCTGGGATGATTGCTTCACAACTCCCCGCACCATGTGGCTAACAGCGGGGATGATTTCTTTTCAGCCACAGGCACAGAGCCCAGCAGGAATGGCCACCCCTGAATGTCTGGTGACCATGAATGATATCACTCTCCTGAGGCTAACACAGAGAGATAAAGAACGGATGTTGCTTGACTGCATTCCAGTATCTTTACTGGCCGCAAATACATCCCAAGTCTTCAGGGCAAATAATCATTAAACTCTCTTGCTTTTAAAACAAAATGAAATCAATAAAAGCAACTGCAAAGTATGAAGTTTGGGAAGGAAAGGCACTGGTGAGGCCTCAGCTGGAGTTTTGTCCCCAGTTTTGCCCAGCACACCTCAATAGAGAGGATGTGAACACACTGGAGAGAGTCCAGAGGAGAGCTACTAAAATGACAAACGTTTCAGAACCCTGACCTCTGAGGACAAATTGAAAACACTGGGCATACTTAGTGTTAAGAAAAGCAGACTGACGGGGGACCGGATAACAGTTTTCAAGTATGTGTAGGGCCGTTTTAAAGAACACGGTGATCAATTGTTCTGCGTCCCCTGAAGATAAGATGAGATGTAATTGGACTAATCTGCATGATGGGAGATACAGGTTAGATATTAGCAATGATTTTCTAACTCTAATGATTGTAAAGTGTTGATTTCAGGCTTTCACAGGAAGTTGTGGAATCTCCATCATCGAAGCTTTATAAGGAGAGGTTAGACAAAGACCAGTCAGGTCAGGTCCTGCCGCCGCACAGGGGCTGAACTTGGTGACATCCCAAGGTTCCTTCCAGCCCTATAGGTCAAGGATTCTACAATTTTATGTAATATTTAGAGCAGGGAAATATATTCTAATTCCCTTCTGAGACTTTTGGAACAAGGGGGAATATCTCCCCTGGGCAGATGGCCAGCACCATGGTATTGACCAGTGAATGTACTTTGCTGCTTAGGGATTCTCTTGAGTTGGAGGGATGTAGTACAGGGAGCATGTACAGAGCACCATCACCGTGGTGAATTTCACCCAAACTGGTTGGGATAGAAAGAAGGGAGGAGAAAGGAAAACCAGAAGGCCAATGCTATGATGCAGAATATTTTTTAATGGGAATGAGCAGTGGAGTGCACACTTGCAGAGTGAATTAATGCAGAGTACAAAGAATGTATTTTCAGGGTTACAATACGAGCAAGAACCAATCACCCGCTCCAAAGTGAGGCTTTTCCCACAAGATCATCTGCTTTCTGCCTTGAAGCTGTTGAGTTTGAAAATCATGTCCCTTTTTCAACCAAGTGACTTGTTTTAGCCAGTTCAACGTCAAATAGCACAAAGCACAATAGGAGCATAAAACTAAGCGGCAAAACCTGTAGATGATAAAGCTACAATAATATGTAACAAGTGGAAGACACAGATAGGCCTGATTTATAGAGGTGATGAACATCCACAGTCTGCAAGTAGAGTTGTAGGCATCATTGTCCATTAGATCCGTGGTGAATCTCTATCTTGTCATTTCCTCATTGTTTCTCATTCCTTGGATCGTTCTTCTGGGTTTAGCATGGCCCACAGTTTCCACGGTTGAATCCAGAATATCCTCCCCCAGAAATGCTACGATATGACTTCTTGCTATAACCACGTGAACCTCCAGAACCATATGAGCCTCCATAGCATCCCCCATAACCACTCCCGGCTCCACCCCCATAACCACCCCCATAACCACCCCCGACTCCACCTCCATAAACTCCCCCATAACCAGTTGAGCCTCCGAATCCTCCACCATAACCAACAACACTGTTACCTCCCCTGTAACCACCACCATAACCTCCCCCATAACTAATTGAGCCACCAGATGAGCCACGAGGTCTAATTGGCAAATTTGGTAAGGAGCTTCCTACGAAGCTGTCTTGAGGACATGTAGCCATAGTTGGTCCCGGGAATCTCACAACAACTGGTGGCGCAAAGACCACTGCAGTCGAATCTCCGCATGATGAGATACACGGCTCGTTGCGGATGTCAATACATGGACGTGGGCATATATCGGGATAACAATCCTGGGGTGGGCAGTAAGTCATCTTCTGTGATGGAGGGAATCCTGAAAAACACAGGAGGGAGTAAAGAAACCATGAGACACAGTTGAAATTGGAATAAGAGATTCACGGTTTGAGTTTTAGAGTAAGGGGGGTGAGATAGGTAGGTAGGTTTTTTGAAGGCCACATATCTGCTCCCGTTTCTTCCTTCTATTCATTCGCACCCATTCCCCTTAGGCTTCAAACACAATAAAAAAAAGTCCCAGCAATTTCAAAACAAGTTACCTTTTCACTGCTTCATGCAATCATTAAGCTACACCCTGTGAAGTCAGTGAGAGCTACTTTTAATTCAAAGCTGCTATTACAGCTTGTACTAGCTAAAGGTCTGGTTCGGAGATTACAACTTCTACCCATAAGACTTTAAGTTTTGCCATAGTGGGTGAGCTCAGTGATCCAACTCATCCAGTGTCCTGTCTCTAATGCTGTGCAGCACGACACTCTTCAGAGAAAATGATAGAAGCCCTGACATGGCCCATTATGGAGGAAAATGCTCATAAGGAGAATTTCTTCTTACCATCACTAAACTAGGGGCTGGATTTGCCCTGATGGGAAATTCATATAAAGCACTTCTAAATTCTCAAACTTATCTAGATCTTGATCATCCACTAAACTAAAAAGAACAATCCAGTTGCTGTTCAATTGTTATATTTAAAAACTGATCTCCAGCATTTTATGGAAACAGCAGGGTCAGATGATCGTCTTGGACAAATAGCTGTGAGTCCGGTGAGGTGAGCTGACGGTCTGGCAATTGTATTTGTCTATAAAGAGTCAGAATAAAACTGTCCATTCCTAAAGTAGCCTAAAGCTGAGATTTTTCATAATTGTCTCATGGATTTACATGCACTACCCCCATTATATTTATTGCAAATGGGTGTCCCAATCCCATATGTGGATTTGAAAATCCCAGCATGATATTTTTAAAATCTGCCACCACCAAGGCCGGAACTGACTAGTTGTATAAAACCTACCCTCATTATTATTGCTAAAATCACACAGTATTGGTGAAGGTTCAATCCATAGTTAAAACTATCACTAAAGCAACAACTAGAGTAATTTGAATTCAGTAAACTTACCCAGTTCACCAAGGGAATGAAGTCAAGAGAAGTGGATACAACAACCCAAAGTTGCAAGCCCTTTTATATGCTTTCTTAGCCAATGGGAAGGATAGGAGACACCCTTTCAATAAGCAAACAAAGTGTTTTCTTGCATGCATTACCAGTGACCGAACAAAATGTTTTCTTGCTTTGTATGATAATTATTATTATCCTCTAATTATTTTAATGGCTTTGCTATGGTTGATCAATTACTCAATTTTCAATCCCACATATGGATGACATGCATATTACACCCTGAAGTTCCTTTAATCTGAAAGTATTATGGGCACCGTACCTTCTTGGTATCATCTTACTGATCTCCTTGGTGTTGACAGAGGTATAAATCCAGTTCCATTGCATTACTTCTTCATTGAATAACTTCAAAATATGAAGGTGACTCAAAGGTGTATCAATATTACAATCTGCTGGGATCTGCAGGATTCCGTGTCATTCTTTAAATCCCAACTAGTATCTAATTAGCGGCAAGGTGAATTTCTTGTGGGGTGGGAGACATTATTCTGCAGGTGTACATTCTCACCCTTAGCTGTACACTTTGTGTTTGAGCCAACAGTCTTTGGAACTGCATGAATGTCTCTCCAATCAGTTCAATGGCCTTGGAAACAGACCTTCTGGGTTACAATACTGTGCTGGACACAGGACCAGGACAATGGCACAAACTGATACATTAAATGGTAATAAGTCACCAGGACCAGACAGTATTCACCCAAGAGTTCAGAAAGAACTCAAAGATGAAATTGCCTAACTACTAACTGTGGTAAGAAGTCTATCGCTTACAGCAGCCTCTCTATCCGATGATTGGCGAATAACTAATGTGACACCAATTTTTTACAAGGTAAAATTGTCTAAGGGTATTAAGTCAGCGGAGTGCGTCCTCACTACTGTGGCTAGCATCGACTCACGGAGTGGTGCACTGTGGGAAGCTATCCCATAGTTCCCGCTGTCTCTGCTGCCCATTGGAATTATGGGTTTAGCTTTCAATGCCTGATGGGGCAAAAACATTGTTGCGGGTGGTTTTGGGTACATGTCGTCACTCTCCCCTCCCTCCCTCTCTCCGTGAAAGCAACTCCAGACAATCATTTCGCGCCTTTTTGCCTGGGTTACCTGTGCAGATGCCATAGCACGGCCAGTATGGAGCCAGCCCAGCTCACCGCTGCTGTTGCAAGCATTGTAAACACCTCACGCATTATCCTGCAGTATGTGCAGAACCTGGCTAAGAGATGGCAGCACGAGGACGATTGTGATGAGGACATGGACACAGACGTTCCTGAAATCACGGGCTGTGGTACACAGGAAGGTGTGCAGGTAAATAAACCATTTACAACTAATTGTCCTAGTCAATGGGAGCCATCAAGATTCTAAACCACCATTAATGGCCTACACTTTGCATAATTACAATAGGACCTCAGAGTTATACTTCATATTTCTAGCTTCAGATACAAGAATGATACATGCATCCAAATAGGAGAAATATATTCAGTAGGTTATAACGTTTGACCTGATACCTTACAAGAGACCTGTTGCACAAAGCATATTCCAGTTACATCATATTCACACTCATAAGCACATTTCCATAAAACATACAGAGTGCAATGTCACGTGTGGCAGCTCCCCACCCCAGCTAACCTCTGCTCCGCCTCCTCCCCGAGCACGCCGCCCCCACTCTAATTCTCCTCTGATTGGTGCCGCAAGGCTGGGAGGGGAGGAGAGTTAGAGCGGGGGCAGCGTGCTCGGGGAGGAGGCGGAGCAGAGGTGACCTGGGGTGGGGAGCTGCCACACGGCTCCCCGGGCCGGGGGGGTGGGGAGCTGCTGCAGGGGGGAAATTGGGGGCACCGCTTTTTGGCGCCCCCAAATCTTGGTGTCCTAGGCAACTGCCTAGTTCATCTTAATGGTAGCACCGGCCCTGACTGCAGTATGTGCAGAACCTGGCTAAGAGACGGCAGCACGAGGACGATTGTGATGAGGATATGGACACAGACGTTCCTGAAAGCACGGGCTGTGGCAATTTGGACATCATGGCGGCAGTGGGGCTGGTTGATACAGTGGAACGCCGATCCTGGGCCCGGCAAACAAGCACAGACTGGTGGGCCGCATAGTGTTGCAGGTATGGGATGATTCCCAGCGGCTGCGAAACTTTCGCATGCGTAAGGCCACTTTCCTGGAACTCTGTGAGTTGCTTTCCCCACCCTAAAGTGCAGCAATACCAAGATGAGAGCTGCCCTGACTGTTGAGTAGCAAGTGGCGATAGCCCTGTGGAAGCTCGCAACGCCAGACTGCTACCGGTCAGTCGGGAACCAATTTGGAGTGGGCAAATCTACCTTGGGGCTGTGATTCAAGTATCTGTGTTTCAAGTAGTCAATCCAATCACTGACGTTCTGCTATCAAGGGTAGTGACTCTGGGAAATGTGCAGGTCATAGTGGATGGCTTTGCTGCAATGGGATTCCCTAACTGTGGTGGGGCGCTAGACGGAACACATATCCCTATCTTGGCACCGGACCATCTTGCCAACCAGTACATATTACTGCTTGCTGTGTGCTCCACAATATCTGTGAGAGCAAGGGGGAGACGTTTATGGTGGGGTGGGAGGTTGAGGCAAATCGCCTGGCCGCTGATTACGTGCAGCCCGACACCAGGGCGGTTAGAAGAGCACAGCAGGGCGTGCTGCGCATCAGAGAAGCTTTGAAAACCAGGTTCATGACTGGCCAGGCTACGGTGTGAAAGTTCTGTTTGTTTCTCCTTGATGAAAACCCACCCCCTCAATCTACTTCCCTGTAAGCCAACCACCCTCACCTCCCCCCTTCGATCATCATGGAGTGGATGGGAGTCCGGAGACCCCCCCCCCACCCCGCGTTCTTGGGTGTCTGGTGAGGAGGCTATGGAACTTGGGGAGGAGGGCGGTTGGTTACACAGGTGCTGCAGCGGCGGTCTGTGCTCCTGCTGCCTTTCCTGCACCTCAACCATACGCCGGAGCATATCAGTTTGATCCTCCAGTAACCTCAGCATTACTTCCTGCCTCCTCTCATCACACTGATGCAGCCTATCATCTTGATCCCGCCACCTCTCCTCTTGCTCCCGCCACCTGTCCTCGCGTGCGTCCCTCCTGTCCTCGCGTTCATTTTGTGCTTTCCTGCACTCTTACATTGTCTGCCTCCACACATTTTGCTGAGCTCTTTCAGTGCGGAAGGACTGCATGAGCTCAGAGAACATTTCATCGTGAGTGCGGGTTTTTTTTTGCCTTCTTATCAGCGCTAGCCTCTGGGACGGAGATGATAGTGGTAGCATTGAAACATTTGCAGCTGCAGGAGGAAAAAAAGGAGAGTTGGGTTGACCATTTAAAATGGGTTGGCCATTTAAAAGGAGGGGCTGCTGTTTTGGGGTTAACGTGCAGCACAAACCCAAATTAACCCCCTCTCACAGCCAATTCTCTGCGATGATCGCTTCACCCCTCCCCGCACTGAGTGGCTAACAGCGGGGATGATTTCTTTTCAGCCACAGGCACACAGCCCAGCAGGAACGGCCACCTCTGAATGCCCCCTTAATAAAATTCCTCTATTTCAACCAGGTGACCATGAATGATACCACTCCCCTGAGGCTAACACAAAGAGATAAAGGACGGATGTTGCTTGACTGCATTCCACTAGCTTTACTGGCCGCGAATACATCCCAAGTCTTCAGGGCAAATAATCATTAAGCACGCTTGCTTTTAAACCATGTATTATATTTACAAAGGTACACTCACCAGAGGGGCCTTCTCCACCTTCCATGTCTGAGAGCCCAGGTTGGGAGGGTAATGTCTCCAGGGTGATAAACAGTTCCTGGCTGTCAGGAAGAACGGTTTCTCTGCTTGCCTGCTGTGCTTCTCCTCCTCATCTTCCTTGTCCCCAAAATCCTCATCCCTGTTGCGTGAGACTCCCTTGCAGGAGTCCACGTACAGGGGTGGGGTAGTTGTAGGGGCACCCCCTAGAATTGCATGCAGCTCATGATAGAAGCGGCATGTCTGGGGGTCTGACCTGGAGCGGCTGTTTGCGTTTTTGGTTTTTTGGTAGGCTTGCCTGAGCTCCTTACGTTATACGCGGCACTGCTGTGGGTCCCTGTTATAGCCTCTGTCCTTCATGCCCTTGGAGATTTTTTCAAATATTTGGGCATTTCGTCTTTTGGAACGGAGTTCTGATAGAACGGATTCATCTCCCCATACAGCGATCAGATCCAGTACCTCCGGTCGGTCCATGCTGGAGCTCCTTTGCGATTCAGGGACTCCATGGTCACCTCTGCTGATGAACTCTGCATGGTCACCTGTGCTGATCAGCTTGCCACGCTGGCTAAACAGGAAATAAAATTCAAAAGTTCGCGGGGCTTTTCCTGTCTACCTGGCCAATGCAGCTGAGTTGAGAGCGCTGTCCAGAGCGGTCACAATGGAGTACTCTGGGATAGCTCCCGGAGGCCAATACCGTCAAATTATGTCCACAATAACCCAAATTCAACCCAGTGATGTCGATTTCAGTGCTAATCCCTTCATCGGGGAGGAGTACAGAAATTCATTTTAAGACCCCTTTAAGTCGACAAAAATGGCTTCCTCGTGTGAACGGGTGCAGAGTTAAATCGATCTAACGCTGCAAAATTCGACCTAAACTCGTAGTGTAGATGAGGACTTAGTCCTGGGAGTCGAGGATGGTTCAGGAATGAGTTCCTTGAAGAAATCAGAGTAATTCAGAGTCCGACAAACTTTACCACAGTACAGAAGGCCCTTCGCTTTCAACAAAATACCTCACCATTACCAGGATGGATTTTAAGTTGCTATAGAGACCTACACTTCCTATAATGAGGGGAACAGGAAGAACAAAAGTATATATGAAATTTACTAGAGAACATTTCATGGGAATTTCGGAACACAGGAATTGCTCTGGGATTCCTCGAATCCTATATCCATTGTACAATAATACCCAGGATCACCTCTTTCAGGCAAGTTCAACTTGGAATGCTCTTGATGCTGTGATACTGGGGACTATGCAACATTCTCAACTAGATAAGTAGATAGTAATCCTCCCAGAGTAAATGATTTAACCCCACCACCTTTTTTACATATGGGAGATGAGAGAGGAGAGAGGATATTGATTTACCAAAGATCAGTCAAGACATCTGTGGCTAACCACAAGGCCAAGATTTTCAAAAGCAACTGGTGATTTTGGTGCCAAACTTCAGACATCTTGAAAAATCCTGGCTTTTAAAAGTACTCACTGTCTATTCTCTGGACCACTGTTCCCATGAATATGTCCAAGCCCAATCTAGGACCACGCACTTTTGAAATTCTTAATTTTCAGTTCCTCTGTGAATACATTTTGCAGGAACAGAGACTTAGAAATTTTCAGCATGAAACAGGCCAAGTGCTTCTAATATAGTAAGTAGGTGCTATGACGGGTTCAGTCACAGAGATCCCCTTGGGACTGTCACCTGATGTGCTGAAATGACCTCTGAGCCAGTTTTCCCTGCCAGCTTGGGACTCCAGAACCCTGTCTTGTTGAGCCAGACACGCTAGCCTGCTGCAACACAGACCCAGGGTCTGGTCCATGCCCCCAAAGCTACAGACTTAACTGAAAACAGCTCAGCAAGTTACCTGTCTCCAGCACCCAGACACCCAGCTCCCAATGGGATCCAAACCCCAAATAAATCCGTTTTACTCTGTATAAAGCTTATACAGGGTAAACTCATGAATTGTTCACCCTCTATAACACTGATAGAGAGATATGCACAGCTGTTTGCTCCCCCAGGTATTAATCACTTACTCTGGGTTTATTAATAAACAAAAGTGATTTTATTAAGTATAAAAAGTAGGAGTTAAGTGGTTTCAAGTAATAACAGGCAGACCAGAGTAAGTCACCAAGCAAAATAAAGTAAAAACACGCAAGTCTACCCTAATACATTAAGAATCCGATTGCAGGTAATATCTCACCCCGAGAGATGTTCCAATAAGCTTCTTTCACAGACTAGACTCCTTCCTAATCTGGTCCGAATCCTTTCCCCTCATACAGTCCTTGTTAGTTCCAGCAGACATCTCAGGTGGTAAGCAGGGGTTTTCTCATGACTGGCAGCCCCCTTTGTCCTGCTCCACCCCGTTTTATAGCTTTGGCACAAGGCGGGAATCTTTTGTCTGTGCTTGTCCCCACCCCACCTCATCAATGGAAAAGTACAAGGATTAAATGGATTCCAGTATCGTGTGACATGGTCACATGTCACAGTAAGACCCCTAGTCTCCATTCTTCCTGGGTTGGCCCACACCTACACAGGAAGGTGTGCAGGTAAATAAACCATTTACAACCAATTGTCCTAGTCAATGGGAGCCATCAAGATTCTAAACCACCATTAATGGCCCACACTTTGCATAATTACAATAGGACCTCAGAGTTATACTTCATATTTCTAGCTTCAGATACAAGAATGATACATGCATCCAAATAAGAGAAATATATTCAGTAGGTTATAATGTTTGATATGATACCTTACAAGAGATCTTTTGCACAAAGCATATTCCAGTTACATCATATTCACACTCATAAGCACATTTCCATAAAACATATGGAGTGCAATGACACAGGGTCAGCTGAAGAAAATTCATTATTCAACTGAAAATCCTTTCCGTCATATTCACTTAAAGGTTATCATAAATTAACTGGAGGGAAATTATTTTAAAGTCCTACCTATATCTTGATGTTAGGAAAGTTTTTGACACAGTGACACCAGACATTCTTATAAGCAAACTTGGGAAACATTTCCCTCAACCACATGGTTGAGACAAAATTATTATCAGGTGGCTATATAACTGGTTGAAAGACTAGACTCAAAGATTGGTTATCAATGGTTTGCTGTCAATCTAGGATGCTATACCTAGGGGGGCGGTAGCCAGAGGAGATTATCCTTGGTCTTTTACTCGTCAGTATTTTCTCTAATAACTTGAATAATGGAGTGGACAGTTCACTGATAATATTTGCAGAGGACACCAAGCTGAGAGGGGTTGCAAGCACTTTGGAAGACAGGATGAGAATTCAAAATGAGCTTCACTAATTGGAGACTTCATCTGAAATCAACACTGAAATTCAGTTAAGGCCTCAGCTGGAGTTTTGTCCCCAATTTTGCCCAGCACACTTCAATGGGGAAGATGTGGACAAACTGGAGAGATTCCAGAGGAGAGCTACTAAAATGACAAATGTTTCAGAACCCTGACATCTGAGGACAAATTGAAAACACTGGGCATGTTTAGTGTTAAGAAAAGCAGACTGACGGGGGACTGGATAACAGTTTTCAACTATGTGTAGGGCCGTTTTAAAGAACACGGTGATCAATTGTTCTGCGTCCACTGAAGATAAGATGAGATGTAATTGGCTTAATCTGCATGATGGGAGATACAGGTTAGATATTAGCAATGACTTTTTAACTCTAATGATTGTAAAGTGTTGATTTCAGGCTTTCACGGGAAGTTGTGGAATCTCCATCATTGTAGGTTTATAAGGAGAGGTTAGACAAAGACCAGTCAGGTCACGTCCTGCCGCCGCACAGGGGGCTGAACTTGGTGACATCACAAGGTTCCTTTCAGCCCTATAGTTCAAGGATTCTACAACTTTATGTAATATTTAGAGCAGGGAAATATATTCTAATTCCCTTCTGAGACTTTTGGAACAAGGGGGAATATCTTCTTACCACAGTTAGTACTTATCTCCCCTGGGCAGACGGACAGCACCATGGTATTGACCAGTTAATGTACTTTGCTGCTTAGGTATTCTCTTGAGTTGGAGGGATGTAGTACAGGGAGCATGTACAGAGCACCATCACCGTGGTGAATTTCACCCAAACTGGTTGGGATAGAAAGAAGGGAGGAGAAAGGAAAACCAGAAGGCCAATGCTATGATGCAGAATAATTTTTAATGGGAATGAGCAGTGGAGTGCACACTTGCAGAGTGAATTAATGCAGAGTACAAAGAATGTATTTTCAGGGTTACAATACGAGCAAGAACCAATCACCCGCTCCAAAGTGAGGCTTTTCCCACAAGATCATCTGCTTTCTGCCTTGAAGCTGTTGAGTTTGAAAATCATGTCCCTTTTTCAACCAAGTGACTTGTTTTAGCCAGTTCAACGTCAAATAGCACAAAGCACAATAGGAGCATAAAACTAAGCGGCAAAACCTGTAGATGATAAAGCTACAATAATATGTAACAAGTGGAAGACACAGATAGGCCTGATTTATAGAGGTGATGAACACCCACAGACTGCAAGTAGAGTTGTAGGCACCATTGTCCATTAGATCCGTGGTGAATCTCTATCTTGTCATTTCCTGATTGTTTCTCATTCCTTGGATCGTTCTTCTGCGTTTAGCATGGCCCACAGTTTCCACGGTTGAATCCAGAATATCCTCCTCCAGAAATGCTACGATATGACTTCTTGCTATAACCACGTGAACCTCCAGAACCATATGAGCCTCCATAACAACCCCCATAACCACCCCCGGCTCCACCCCCATAAACACCCCCGGCTCCACCCCCATAACCACCCCCATAACCACCCCCGACTCCACCTCCATAAACTCCCCCATAACCAGTTGAGCCTCCGAATCCTCCACCATAACCAACAACACTGTTACCTCCCCCATAACCACCACCATAACCTCCCCCATAAGTATGTGAGCCACCATATGAGCCCACAGGTCTAATTGGCAAATTTGGTAAGGAGGTTCCTACGAAGCTGTCTTGAGGACATGTAGCCATAGTTGGTCCCGGGAATCTCACAACAACTGGTGGCGCATAGACCACTGCAGTCGAATCTCCGCATGATGAGATACACGGCTCGTTGCGGACGTCAATACATGGACGTGGGCATATATCGGGATAACAATCCTGGGGTGGGCAGTAAGTCATCTTCTGTGATGGAGGGAATCCTGAAAAACACAGGAGGGAGTAAAGAAACCATGAGACACAGTTGAAATTGGAATAAGAGATTCACGGTTTGAGTTTTAGAGTAAGGGGGGTGAGATAGGTAGGTAGGTTTTTTGAAGGCCACATATCTGCTCCCGTTTCTTCCTTCTATTCATTCGCACCCATTCCCCTTAGGCTTCAAACACAATAAAAAAAAAGTCCCAGCAGTTTCAAAACAAGTTACCTCTTCACTGCTTCATGCAATCATTAAGATGCACAACACCCTGTGAAGTCAGTGAGAGCTACTTTTAATTCAAAACTGCTATTCCAGCTTGTACCAGCTAAAGGTCTGGTTCGGAGATTACAACTTCTACCCATAAGACTTTAAGTTTTGCCATAGTGGGTCAGCTCAGTGATCCAACTCATCCAGTGACCTGTCTCTAATGCTGTGCAGCACGACACTCTTCAGAGAAAATGATGGGAGCCCTGACATGGCCCATTATGGAGGAAACTGCTCATAAGGAGAATTTCTTCTTACCATCACTAACCTAGGGGCTGGATTTGCCCTGAAGGGAAATTCACATAAACCACTTCTAAATTCTCAAACTTATCTAGATCTTGATCATCCACTAAACTGAAAAGAACAATCAAGTTCCTGTTCAATTGTTATATTTCAAAACTGATCTCCAGCATTTTATGGAAACAGCAGGGTCAGATGATCATCTTGGACAAATAGCTGTGAGCCCGGTGAGGTCAGCTGACGGGCTGGCAATTGTATTTATCTATAAAGAGTCAGAATAAAACTGTCCATTCCTAAAGCAGCCTAAAGCTGAGATTTTTCATAATTGTCTCATGGATTTACATGCACTACCCCCATTATATTTATTGCAAATGCGTGTCCCAATCCCATAAGTGGATTTGAAAATCCCAGCATGATATTTTTAAAGTCTGCCACCACCAAGGCCTGCAACTGACTAGTTGTATAAAACCTACCCTCATTATTATTGCTAAAATCACACAGTATTGGTGAAGGTTCAATCCATAGTTAAAACTATCACTAAAGCGACCACTAGAGTAATTTGAATTCAATAGACTTACCCAGTTCACCAAGGGGATGAAGTCAAGAGAAGTGGATACAACAACCCAAAGTTGCAAGCACTTTTATATGCTTTCTTAGCCAATGGGAAGGATAGGAGACACCCATTCAATAACCAAACAAAGTGTTTTCTTGCATGCATTACCAGTGACAGAACAAAATGTTTTCTTGCTTAATATGATAATTATTATTATCCTCTAATTATTTTAATGGCTTTGCTATGGTTGATCAATTACTCAATTTTCAATTCCACTTATAGATGACATGCATATTACACCCTGAAGTTCCTTAAATCTGAAAGTATTATGGGCAACATACCTTCCTGGTATCATCTCACTAATCTCCTTGGTGTTGACAGAGGTATAAATCCAGTTCCATTGCATTACTTCTTCATTGAATAACTTCAAAATATGAAGGTGACTCAAAGGTGTATCAATATTACAATCTGCTGGGATCTGCAGGATTCCGTTTTGTTCTTTAAATCCTGACTAGTATCTAATTAGCGGCAAGGTGGAATTCTTGTGGGGTGGGAGACATTATTCTGCAGGTGTACAATCTCACCCTTAGCTGTACACTTTGTGTTTGAGCCAACACCCTTTGGAACTGCATGAATGTCTCTCCAATCAGTTCAATGGCCTTGGAAACAGACCTTCTGGGTTACAATACTGTGCTGGACATATGACCAGGACAATAGCACAAACTCATATATTAAATGGTAATAAGTCACCAGGACCAGATGGTATTCACCCAAGAGTTCAGAAAGAACTCAAATATGAAATTGAGAAACTGTGGTAAGAAGCAGCCTCTCTATCCGATGATTAGCGGATAACTAATGTGACACCAATTTTTTTAAATATCTCAAGTTCAGTACAAGGTAAATTGGTTGAAACTATAGTAAAGATCAGAATTATCAGCCATATAGAGGACCGTGATACGCTGGGGAAGAGTCAATATGGCTTTTGTGAAGGGAAGTCATGGCTTACTAATCATTAGAATTCTTTGAATCAGTCAACAAATATATGGACAAGGGTGATCCAGTGGAGAATGTGTAGTTGGACTTTCAGAAAGACTTTGATAAGCTCCTGCACCAAAGGCTCTTAAACAAACTAAGCAGTTATGGGGTAAGAGGGAAGGTTCTCTCATGGATCAGTAACCAGTTAATATATAATGAGAAAGGGGTAGAAAAGAAATGTTTAGTTTTCAAAGTGGAAAGAGGTAAACAGTGGGTTCCCTCAAGGAGTTGTACTGGGACCAGTGCTCTTCAATGTATTCATAAATGATCTGGAAAAAGAGGTAAACTTTGAATTGGCAAAGTTTGCAGACCACACAAAATACTTATGATAGTTAAGCGCAAAGCGTACTGCAAAGAGTTACAAAGAGATCTTACAAAACTGGGTGACTGGGCAAGAAAATGGTAGTAGAATTTCAAGTTGACAAATGCAAAGTAATAGAGATTGGAAAATATAATCTCAATTATACACTAACAAGGATGGGGTCTAATTTAGTTGTTGCCACTCAAGAAAGATCTTGGAGTTATTGTGGGGAGTTTTCTGAAAACGTCCGCTCAGTCATAGAATCACAGAAATGTAGGACTGGAAGGGAGCTTAGGAGGTCATCTAGTCCAGTCCCCTGCACTCATGGCAGGACTAAGTTTTATCTAGACCATCCCTGACAGGTGTTTGTCTAACCTGCTCTTAAAGATCTCTATTGATGGAGATTCCACAAGCTCCGTGGGCAATTTATTCCAGTGCTTAACCACCCTGGCAGTTAGGAAGCTTTTCCTAATGTCCAGACTAAACCGCCCAATCTGCAATCTAAGCCCATTGCTTCTTGTCCTATCCTCAGAGGTTAAGGAGAACAAGTTTTCTCCCTCCTCCTTCTAACAATCTTTTATGTGCTTGAAAACTGTTATCATGCCCCCTCTCTGTCTTCTCGTCTCCAGAGTATACAAACCCAATTTCTGCAATGTTCCCTTATAGGTCATGTTTTCTAGTCTTTTAATCATTTTTGTTGCTCTTCTCCGGACTTTCTCCAACTTGCCCATATCGTTCCTGAAATGCGGCGCCCAGAACTGGACACAATACTCTAGTTGAGGCCTAATCAGCATTTCTTGCTTACAACACTCCTGATACTACATTCCAGAAAGATGATTGGTTTTTGGTTTGGTTCGGTTTTTGGCAACAGTGTTACACTGTTGACTCATATTTAGCTTGTGATCCACTATGATCCCCAGATTCCTTTCTTCAGTAGGCAGTCAGACAGTCTGAGGCAGTCATTTCCCATTTTGTATGTGTGCAACTGATTGCTCCTTCCTATATGGAATACTTTGCATTTGTCCTTATTAAATTTCATGTTATTTACTTCAGACCATTTCTTCAGTTTGTCCAGATCATTTTGAATTTTAATCCTATCCTCCAAAGCACTTGCAAGCCCTCCCAATTATGCACCCACCTTATTAGTAGCTCCATCTAGTTGTATTTCCCTAGTTTGTTTATGAAAAGGTTATGCAAGACAGTATCAAAAGACTTACTAAATCAAGATCTACTACGTCTACTGCGTTCCCCCAAAGAAAGATGTTAGTTTGAGTTGACATGATTTGTTCCGGACAACTCCATGCTGACTTCTACTTATCACCTTGTTATCGTCTAGGTGTTTGCAAATAGATTCCTTACTTATTTGCTCCATTATTTTTCTAAGTACTGAAGTTAAGCAGATTGGTCTGTAATTCACTGGGTGGTCCTTATTTCCCTTTGTATACCTGGGTACTATATTTGGCCTTTCCTAGTCCTCTGGAATCTCTCCCATCTTCCGTAATTTGTCGAACATGACCACAAATGGCTCAGATACCAACTCAGTCAGCTCCTTGAGTATTCTAGGACGTATTTCATCAGGCCCTGGTAACTTGAAGACATCTGACATGTCTAAGGGTATGTCTACACTAAGAAGTTAGGTCGATTTTATAGAAGTCGATTTTTATAAATCGATTTTATACAGTTGATTGTGTATGTCTCCACTAAGCGCATTAAGTCACTGGAGTGCATCCTCACTACCGTGGCTAGCATCGATTCACGGAGCGGTGCACTGTGGGTAGCTATCCCAGAGTTCCCGCTGTCTCTGCTGCCCATTGGAATTATGGGTTAAGCTTCCAATACCTGATGGTGCAAAAACATTGTTGCGGGTAGTTTTGGGTTCATGTTGTCACTCTCCCCACCCTCTGTGAAAGCAACTCCAGACAATCATTTCGTACCTTTTTGCCTGGCGCAGATGCCATAGCACAGCAAGCATGGAGCCCGCCCAACTCACTGCTGCTCTTGCAAGCATTGTAAACACCTCACGCATTATCCTGCAGTATGTGCAGAACCTGGCTAAGAGACGGCAGCACGAGGACGATTGTGATGAGGACATGGACACAGACATTCCTGAAAGCACGGGTTGTGGCAATTGGGACATCATGGCGGCAGTGGGGCTGGTTGATACAGTGGAACGCCGATTCCGGGCCTGGCAAACAAGCACAGACTGGTGGGACCGCATAGTGTTGCAGGTATGGGATGATTCCCAGTGGCTGCGAAACTTTTGCATGCGTAAGGCCACTTTCCTGGAACTCTATGAGTTGCTTTCCCCCACCCTGAAGTGCAGGAATAGCAAGATGAGAGCTGCCCTGACTGTTGAGAAGTGAGTGGCCATATCCATGTGGAAGCTTGCAACGCCAGACTGCTACCGGTCAGTCGGGAACCAATTTGGAGTGGGCAAATCTACTGTGGGGACTGCTGTGATTCAAGTAGGCAATGCAATCACTGACATTCTGCTATCAAGAGTAGTGACTCTGGGAAACATGCAGGTCATAGTGGATGGCTTTCCTGCAATGGGATTCCCTAACTGTGGTGGGGCGATAGACGGAACTCATATCCCTATCTTGGCACCGGACCACCTTGCCAACCAATACATATTACTGCTTGCTGTGTGCTCCACAATATCTGTGAGAGCACGGGGGAGACGTTTATGGCGGGGTGAGAGGTTGAGGCAAATCGCCTGGCCGCTGATTACGTGCAGCCCGACACCAGGGCGGTTAGAAGAGCACAGCAGGGCGTGCTGCACATCAGAGAAGCTTTGAAAACCAGGTTCATGATTGGCCAGGCTACGGTATGAAAGTTCTGTTTGTTTCTCCTTGATGAAAACCCGCCCCCTTGGTTCACTCTACTTCCCTGTAAGCCAACCGCCCTCCCCTCCCCCCTTGGATCACCACTTGCAGAGGCAATAAAGTCATTGTTGTTTCAAAGTCATGCATTCTTTATTAATTAGTCACAGAAATGGGGGGGATAACTGCCAAGGTAGCCTGGGAGGGGTGGTGGAGGAGGGAAGCACCGGGTGGGGCGGTGGAGGATGGGAGGAGGGAAGGACAAGGCCACACTGCACTTCAAAACTTATTGAATGCCAGCTTTCTGTTGCTTGGGCAGTCCTCTGGGTTGGAGTGGTTGGGTGCCCGGAGCGCCCCAACCACGCCCTCCCCCGCCGCGTTCCTGGGTGTCTGGTGAGGAGGCTATGGAACTTGGGGAGGAGGGCGGTTGGTTACACAGGTGCTGCAGCGGCGGTCTGTGCTCCTGCTGCCTTTCCTGCACCTCAACCATACGCCGGAGCATATCAGTTTGATCCTCCAGTACCCTCAGCATTGCTTCCTGCCTCCTCTCATCACACCTATGCAACCTATCATCCACCTCCCGCCACCTCTCCTCTTGCTCCTGCCACCTGTCCTCACGTTCATTTTGTGCTTTCCTGCACTCTGACATTGTCTGCCTCCACGCATTTTGCTGAGCTCTTTCAGTGCGGGAGGACTGCATGAGTTCAGAGAACATTTCATCGCGAGTGCGTTTTTTTTCGCCTTCTTACCACCGCTAGCCTCTGGGACGGCGATGATAGTGGTAGCATTGAAACATTTGCAGCTGCAGGAGGAAAAAAGGGAGAGTTGGGTTAACCATTTAAAATGGGTTGGCCATTTAAAAGGAGGTGCTGCCGTTTTTGGGTTAACGTGCAGCACAAACCCAACTAAACCGCCTCTCACACCCAATTCTCTGGGATGATCGCTTCATCCCTCCCCGCACTGCGTGGCTAACAGCGAGGATGATTTCCTTTCAGCCACAGGTACACAGCCCAGCAGGAACGGCCACCTCTGAATGTCCCCTTAATAAAATTCCTCTAGTTCAATCAGGTGACCATGAATGATACCACCCTCCTGAGGCTAACACAGAGAGATAAAGAACGGATGTTGCTTGACTGCATTCCAGTATCTTTACTGGCCACAAATACATCCCAAGTCTTCAGGGCAAATAATCATTAAACACGGTTGCTTTTAAACCATGTATTATATTTACAAAGGTTCACTCACCAGAGGGGCCTTCTCTGCCTTCCATGTCTGAGAGCCCAGGTTGGGAGGGTAGTGTCTCCAGGGTGATAAACAGTTCCTGGCTGTCGGGGAGAACGGTTTCTCCGCTTGCCTGCTGTGCGCTATCCTCCTCCTCCTCATCTTCCTTGTCCCCAAAATCCTCATCCCTGTTGCGTGAGACTCCCTTGCAGGAGTCCACGTACGGGGTGGGGTAGTTGTAGGGGCACCCCCTAAAATTGCCAAATATTTTGGCATTTCGTCTTTTGGAACGGAGTTCTGATAGCACGGATTCATCTCCCCATACACCGATCAGATCCAGTACCTCCCGTTCGGTCCATGCTGGAGCTCCTTTGCGATTCAGGGACTCCATGGTCACCTCTGCTGATGAGCTCTGCATTGTCACCTGTGCTGATCAGCTTGCCACGCTGGCCAAACAGGAAATAAAATTCAAAAGTTCGCGGGGCTTTTCCGGTCTACCTAGCCAATGCAGCTGAGTTGAGAGTGCTGTCCAGAGTGGTCACAATGGAGCACTCTGGGATAGCTCCTGGAGCCCAATACTGTCAAATTGTGTCCACAATACCCCAAATTCAACCTAGTGATGTCGATTTCAGTGCTAATCCCTTCATTGGGGAGAAGTACAGAAATTCATTTTAAGACCCCCTTAAAACGACAAAAATCGCTTTGTCGTGTGGATGGGTGCAGAGTTAAATCGATCTAACGCTACAAAATTCGACCTAAACTCGTAGTGTAGACCAGGACTTAGTCCTGGGAGTCGAGGATGGTTCAGGAATGAGTTCCTTGAAGAAATCAGTGTAATTCAGAGTCCGACAAACTTTACCACAGTACAGAAGGCCCTTCGCTTTCAACAAAATACCTCACCATTACCAGGATGGATTTTAATTTGCTATAGAGACCTACACTTCCTATAATGAGGGGAATAGGAAGAACAAAAGGATATATGAAATTTACTAGAGAACATTTCATGGGAATTCCGGAACAAAGGAATTGCTCTGTGATTCCTCGAATCCTATATCCATTGTACAATAATACCCAGGATCACCTCTTAGACAAGTTCAACTTGGAAAGCTCTTGATGCTGTGATACTGGGGACTATGCAACATTTTCAACTAGATAAGTAGATTGTAATCCTCCCAGAGTAAATGATTTAGCCCGACCACCTTTTTTACATATGGGGAGATGAGAGAGGAGAGAGGATATTGATTTACCAAAGATCAGTCAAGACGTCTGTGGCTAACCACAAGGCCAAGATTTTCAAAAGCAACTGGTGATTTTGGTGCCAAACTTCAGACATCTTGAAAAATCCTGGCTTTTAAAAGTACTCACTGTCTATTCTCTGGACCACTGTTCCCATGAATATGTCCAAGCCCAATCTAGGACCACGCACTTTTGAAATTCTTAATTTTCAGTTCCTCTGTGAATACATTTTGCAGGAACAGAGACTTAGAAATTTTCAGCATGAAACAGGCCAAGTGCTTCTAATATAGTAAGTAGGTGCTATGACGGGTTCAGTCACAGAGATCCCCTTGGGACTGTCACCTGATGTGCTGAAATGACCTCTGAGCCAGTTTTCCCTGCCAGCTTGGGACTCCAGAACCCTGTCTTGTTGAGCCTGCTGCAACACAGACCCAGGGTCTGGTCCATGCCCCCAGAGCTGCAGACATAACTGAAAACAGCTCAGCAAGTTACCTGTCTCCAGCACCCAGTCACCCAGCTCCCAGTGGGATCCAAACCCCAAGTAAATCTGTTTTACTCTGTATAAAGCTTATACAGGGTAAACTCATGAATTGTTCGCCCTCTATATCACTGATAGAGCGATATGCACAGCTGTTTGCTCCCCCAGGTATTAATCACTTACTCTGGGTTTATTAATAAACAAAAGTGATTTTATTAAGTATAAAAAGTAGGAGTTAAGTGGTTTCAAGTAATAACAGACAGACCAAAGTAAGTCACCAAGCAAAATAAAGTAAAAACATGCTAGTCTAAACCTAATTCATTAAGAAACTGATTGCAGATAATATCTCACCCTCAGAGATGTTCCAATAAACTCCTTTCACAGACTAGACTCCTTCCTAATCTGGGCCCTATCCTTTCCCCTCGTACAGTCCTTGTTAGTTCCAGCAGACATCTCAGGTGGCAAGCAGGGGTTTTCTCATGACTGGTAGCCCCCTTTGTCCTGCTCCACCCCGTTTTATAGCTTTGGCACAAGGCGGGAATCTTTTGTCTGTGCTTGTCCCCATCTCTGTCTCATCAATGGAAAAGTACAAGGATTAAATGGATTCCAGTATCATGTGACATGGTCACATGTCACAGTAAGACCCCTAGTCTCCATTCTTCCTGGGTTGGCCCACACCTACACAGGAAGGTGTGCAGGTAAATAAACCATTTACAACCAATTGTCCTAGTCAATGGGAGCCATCAAGATTCTAAACCACCATTAATGCCCACACTTTGCATAATTACAATAGGACCTCAGAGTTATACTTCATATTTCTGGCTTCTGATACAAGAATGATACCTGCATCCAAATAGGAGAAATATATTCCTATAGGTTATAACGTTTGATATGATACCTTACAAGAGACCTTTTGCACAAAGCATGTTCCAGTTACATCATATTCACACTCATAAGCACATTTCCATAAAACATATGGAGTGCAATGACACAGGGTCAGCTGAAGAAAATTCATTATTCAACTAAAAATCCTTTCCGTCATATTCACTTAAAGGTTATCATAAATTAACTGGAGGGAAATTATTTTAAAGTCCTACCTATATCTTGATGTTTGGAAAGTTTTTGACACAGTCACACCAGACATTCTTATAAGCAAACTTGGGAAACATTTCCCTCAACCACATGGTTGAGACAAAATTATTATCAGGTGGCTATATAACTGGTTAAAAGACTAGACTCAAAGATTGGTTATCAATGGTTTGCTGTCAATCTAGGATGTTATACCTAGGGGGGTGGTAGCCAGAGGAGATTATCCTTGGTCTTTTACTCGTCAGTATTTTCTCTAATAACTTGAATAATGGAGTGGACAGTTCACTGATAATATTTGCAGAGGACACCAAGCTGAGAGGGGTTGCAAGCACTTTGGAAGACAGGATGAGAATTCAAAATGAGCTTCACTAATTGGAGACTTCATCTGAAATCAACACTGAAATTCAGTTAAGGCCTCAGCTGGAGTTTTGTCCCCAATTTTGCCCAGCACACTTCAATGGGGAAGATGTGGACAAACTGGAGAGATTCCAGAGGAGAGTTACTAAAATGACAAACGTTTCAGAACCCTGACCTCTGAGGACAAATTGAAAACACTGGGCATGTTTAGTGTTAAGAAAAGCAGACTGACGGGGGACTGGATAACAGTTTTCAACTATGTGTAGGGCCGTTTTAAAGAACACGGTAATCAATTGTTCTGTGTCCACTGAAGATAAGATGAGATGTAATTGGCTTAATCTGCATGATGGGAGATACAGGTTAGATATTAGCAATGACTTTTTAACTCTAATGATTGTAAAGTGTTGATTTCAGGCTTTCACAGGAAGTTGTGGAATCTCCATCATTGAAGGTTTATAAGGAGAGGTTAGACAAAGACCAGTCAGGTCAGGTCCTGCCGCCGCACAGGGGGCTGAACTTGGTGACATCCCAAGGTTCCTTCCAGCCCTATAGTTCAAGGATTCTACAATTTTATGTAATATTTAGAACAGGGAAATATATTCTAATTCCCTTCTGAGACTTTTGGAACAAGGGGGAATATCTTCTTACCACAGTTAGTACTTATCTCCCCTGGGCAGATGGCCAGCACCATGGTATTGACCAGTTAATGTACTTTGCTGCTTAGGTATTCTCTTGAGTTGGAGGGATGTAGTACAGGGAGCATGTACAGAGCATCTTCACCGTGGTGAATTTCACCCAAATTGGTTGGGATAGAAAGAATGGAGGAGAAAGGAAAACCAGAAGGCCAATGCTATGATGCATAATAATTTTTAATGGGAATGAGCAGTGGAGTACACACTTGCAGAATGAATTAATGCAGAGTACAAAGAATGTATTTTCAGGGTTACAATACGAGCAAGAACCCGCTCCAAAGTGAGGCTTTTCGCACAAGATCATCTGCTTTCTGCCTTGAAGCTGTTGAGTTTGAAAATCATGTCCCTTTTTCAACCAAGTGACTTGTTTTAGCCAGTTCAACGTCAAATAGCACAAAGCATAAGACTAAGCGGCAAAACCTGTAGATCATAAAGCTACAATAATATGTAACAAGTGGAAGACACAGATAGGCCTGATTTATAGAGGTGATGAACACCCACAGTCTGCAAGTAGAGTTGTAGGCATCATTGTCCATTAGATCAGTGGTGAATCTCTATCTTGTCATTTCCTGATTTTTTCTCATTCCTTGGATCATTCTTCTGGGTTTAGCATGGCCCACAGTTTCCACTGTTGACTCCAGAATATCCTCCTCCAGAAATGCTACGATATGACTTCTTGCTATAACCACGTGAACCTCCAGAACCATATGAGCCTCCATAACAACCCCCATAACCACCCCCAGCTCCAACCCCATAAACACCCCCGGCTCCACCCCCATAACCACCCCCGGCTCCACCTCCATAAACTCCCCCATAACCAGTTGAGCCTCCGAATCCTCCACCATAACCAACAACACTGTTACCTCCCCCGTAACCACCACCATAACCTCCCCCATAACTAATTGAGCCACCATATGAGCCCACAGGTCTAATTGGCAAATTTGGTAAGGAGGTTCCTACGAAGCTGTCTTGAGGACATGTAGCCATAGTTGGTCCCGGGAATCTCACAACAACTGGTGGCGCATAGACCACTGCAGTCGAATCTCCACATGATGAGATACACGGCTCGTTGCGGACATCAATACATGGACGTGGGCATATATCGGGACTACAGTCCTGGGGTGGGCAGTAAGACATCTTCTGTGATGGAGGGAATCCTGAAAAACACAGGAGGGCGTAAAGAAACCATGAGACACAGTTGAGATTGGAATAAGAGATTCACGGTTTGAGTTTTAGAGTAAGAGGAGCGAGATGAAGGTTGATGAAGGCCACATATCTGCTCCCGTTTTTTCCCTTCTATTCAGTCGCACCCTGTCATAACTATAAAGGGAAGGGTAACAGCCCTCCTGTGTAAAATACTATAAAATCCCTCCTGGCCAAAGACTCCAAAATCCTTTTACCTGAAAAGGGTTAAGAAGCTCAGGTAACCTGGCGGACACCTGACCCAAAGGACCAATAAGGGGACATGATACTTTCAAATCTTGGCGGGGGGGGAAGGCTTTTGTTTGTGCTCTTTGTTTTGGTGGTTGTTTGCTCTTGGGACTAAGAGGGACCAGACATCAATCCAGGCTCTCCAAATCTTTCTGAACAAGTCTCTCATATTTCAAACTTGTAAGTAAACAGCCAGGCAAGGCGTGTTAGTTTTTATCTTTGTTTTCTCAACTTGTAAATGTACCTTTTGCTAGGGTGTTTACCTCTGTTTGCTGTAACTTTGAACCTAAGGCTAGAGAGGGGTCCTTTGGGCTCTTTAAGTTTGATTACCCTGTAAGGTTATTTTCCATCCTGATTTTACAGAGATGATTTTTACCTTTTTCTTTAATTAAAAGCCTTCTTTTTAAGAACCTGATTGATTTTCCTTGTTTTTAGATCCAAGGGGGTTGGATCTTGATCCACCAGGAGTTGGTGGGAGAAAGGAGGGGGGATGGTTAATTTCTCCTTGTTTTAAGATCCAAGGGGTTTGGATCTGTATTCACCAGGGAATTGGTGAAGGGTCTCTCAAGGCTACCCAGGGAAGGGAATTAGCACTTTGGGAGTGGTGGCAGCGGACCAGATCTAAGCTGGTAGTTAAGCTTAGAAGTTTTCATGCAGGCCCCCACATCTGTACCCTAAAGTTCAGAGTGGGGAAGCAGCCTTGACACACCCATTCCCCTTAGGCTTTAAACACAGCAATTTCAAAACGTTACCTTTTCACTGCTTTATGCAACCATGAAGCTGCACAACACCCTGTGAAGTCAGTGAGAGCTACTTTTAATTCAGAGCCGCTATTCCAGCTTGTACCAGCTGAAGATCTGGATTGAAGATTACAAGTTCTACCCATAAGACTTTAAGTTTTGCCATAGTGGGTCAGCTCAGTGATCCAACTCATCCAGTGACCTGTCTCTAATGCTGTGCAGCACGACACTCTTCAGAGAAAATGATAGGAGCCCTGACATGGCCCATTATGGAGGAAACTGCTCATAAGGAGAATTTCTTCTTACCATCACTAACCTAGGGGCTAGATTTGCCCTGAAGGGAAATTCACATAAAGCACTTCCAGCTTCTCAAACTTATCTAGATCTTGATCATCCACTAAACTAAAAAGAACAATCAAGTTGCTGTTCAATTGTTATATTTCAAAACTGATCTCCAGCATTTTATGGAAACAGCAGAGTCAGATGATCGTCTTGGACAAATAGCTGTGAGCCCAGTGAAGTCAGCTGATGGGCTGGCAATTGTATTTGTCTATAAAGAGTCAGACTAAAGCTGTCCATTCCTAAAGTAGCTTAAAGCTGAGATTTTTCATAATTGTCTCATGGATTTACATGCACTACCCTCATTATATTTATTGCAAATGCGTGTCCCAATCCCATAAATGGATTTGAAAATCCCAGCATGATATTTTTAAAGTCTGCCACCACCAAGGCCTGCAACTGACTAGTTACAGAGAGTCTCTTTTGGAAAGAAAAACTACCCTCATTAATGGTAAAATCACACATTATTGGTGAAGGTTCAATCCATAGTTAAAACTCTCACTAAAGCAAAAAGTAGAGTAATTTGAATTCAATAGACTTACCCAGTTCACCAAGGGGATGAAGTCAAGAGAAATGAATAGAACAACCCAGAGTTGCAAGCACTTTTATATGCTTTCTTAGTCAATGGGAAGGATAGGAGACACCCTTTCAATAACAAAAAAAATGTTTTCTTGCTTTGTATGATAATTATTATTATCCTTTAATTATTGTAATGGCTTTGCCATGGTTGATCAATTACTCAATTTCCAATCCCACATATGGATGGCATTCATATTACACCCTTAATTCCTTTAATCTGAAAGCTTTTTGGCCAACATACCTTCCTGGTATCATCTCACTAATCTCCTTGGTGTTGACAGTGGTATAAATTCAGTTCCATTGTATTACTTCTTCATTGAAGAACTTCAAAATATGAAGGTGACTCAGAGGTGTATGAATATTACAATCTGCTGGGATGTGCAGGATTCCGTGTCGTTCTTTAAATCCCGACTAGTATCTAATTAGCGGCAAGCTGAAATTCACCCTTCTGAATTCTTGTGAGACACGAATGTCTCTCCAATCAGTTCAATGGCCTTGGAACCAGGCCTGCTGGGTTACAATACTGTGCTGGATACATGACCAGGACAATGGCACAAACTGATACATTAAATGGTAATAAGTCACCAGGACCAGATGGTGTTCTCCCAAAAGTTCAGAAGGAACCCAAATGTAAATTTGCAGAACTGCTAACTGTGATAACTAGCCTGTCGCTTAAATCAGCCTCTCTATGAGATTACTGGCAGATAACTAATATGGTGCCAATTTTGAGACAAGTCTCCTAAATTCAGTACAAGGTAAATTGGTTGAAAGAATTATCAGCCATATAGAGGACCGTGATACACTGGGGAAGAGTTAATATGGCTTTTGTGAAGGGAAGTCATGGCTTACTAATCATTAGAATTCTTTGTGTTGGTCAACAAATATGTGGAGAAAGGTGTTCCAGTGGAGAATGTGTATTTGGATTTACAGAGTCTTTGATAAGCTCCTGCACTAAAAGCTCTTACGTAAACTAAGCAGTTATGGGATAAGAGGGAAGGTCCACTCATGAATCAGTAACTGGTTAAAACATAGGGAGGAAAGGGGTAGGAAGAAAATGTTCAGTTTTCAAAGTGGAAAGTGGTAAATAGCTGGCTCCTTCAAGGAGCTTTACTGGGACCAGTGCTGTTCAACGTACTGAGAAATGATATGGAAAAGTGGGGCATACTGTGAGTTGGCAAAGTTTGCAGAGCACACAAAATTACTCAAGATAGTTAAGTTGAAATCATTCTGCAAAGAGTTACAAAGGCATCTTACAAAACTGGGTGACTGGCAAGAAAATGGCAGATTAAATTTCATGTTGGTACATGCAAAGTAATGCACATTGGAAAACATAATCCCAGCTATACATACACAATGATGGGATTTAAATTAGCTGTTACCCGTCAGGAAAGAGATTTTAAACTCACTGCAGGTAGTTCTCTGAAAATATCTGCTCAATGTCCAGCAGCAATCACAAAAGCTAAGAGAATGTTAGGAACCATTATGAAACGGATAGGCTCCTAAAACAGAAAAACATTGTAATGCCACTATATAAATCCATGGTATGCCACCCCTGGAATACTGCGTGCAGTTCTGGTCACTCCATCTCAGAAAAGATCTAGAGAAAGCCCAGAGAAGGGCAACACAAATGATTAAGGGTATAGAACAGCTTCCATATGAAGCGAGATTAAAATGACTGGAAGTGTTCAGCTTGGAAAAGAGAGGATTGAGGGGGGACGTGATAGAGGTCTATAAAATCATGAACCATGTAATGCTATTTACCCTTTCACATAACACATGAACCAGGGATCATCCAAAGAAATTAATAGGCAGCAGGTTTAAAACAAACATGAGGAAGTACCTCTTCATGCAACACATAGTCAATCTCTGCAACTTGTTCCCAGGGGACAAGGTCCAAATTATATCTGAATTCAAAAAAGAATTCGGTAAGTTCACAGAAGGTAGGTCCATCTATGCCTAGTAGCCCAGCTGGTCAGGAAGGCAACCCCATGTTCTGGGTGTCCCTAAACCTGTGACTGCTAGAAGCTGGGCCTGGATGACAAATTGCCCATTTCTGTTCACTCTTGCTGAAGCATCTGGCACCAGATCCAGTTGGAAGATATGAGCATAAGCTTTCGTGGCCTACAGCCCACTTCATCGGATGCATAGAATGGAACACACAGAAAAAAGATGCCATACCAACTGTGTGTATAAATATCTGTATGTATAAATACCTTCTTTCTGTGTGTGTTCCATTCTATGCATCCGATGAAGTGGGCTGTAGCCCACGAAAGCTTATGCTCAAATAAATGTGTTAGTCTCTAAGGTGCCACAAGTACTCCTGTTCTTTTTGCGGATACAGACTAACACGGCTGCTACTCTGAAACCTGTTGGAAGATAGGATACTGGGCTAGATGGACCATTGTTCTAACCCTACAGGCCATTCTGATGTTCATGACTTATCCACAACTTAAATCCCTCCATAGCCTTCAAAGTAGAGCTGAAGCAGGATTGAAGTGTTGCAATAATGTTTTGTGCTCTCGCTCTGCTCAGTAGTGACTTTCAGCCTAATGCAATTGGACTTTCCAGTCTGAAGAGATGTCCAGTTAAGTGATCATTAGTTTAGGGACAGGAATACAGGTGACGATCATAACAGGACACCCAAGGGCTACCTACAGCCGGCTTGCTCCTGGGTTTCAGAGAAAAGTGGCAGTAGGAGAAAGGAAAGAATGCAGATGTATAAAGGCTTGTATGAACTCTGGAACCTGTAACAAGACACTTGTTACAATGGGACAATGTAACTGACAAAGGACAGGAAGAACCACATGAGCGATGGAAGTAAAGCCTACTTACTCAGGGGCAGAATGGTTGAGGAATAACATTCTAGAGCAAAGTAGACTAATCCAGTGTATGACCAGCTTCAGCACAGGATGCAAGATCTTCCTTTTTCAAAGAAGTACCCTACCACTGCTGGAATGATTTTTAAATTGCTATATACAGCCCATGACCATAGGCACCGATGGAAAAAAATTGGTGGGTGCTCAGCACCCACCGGCAGCTCCCCGTGGCCCTGCCCCGCTGCTCCAGCTCGCCTCCGCCTCCTCCACGAGCGCGCTGCCGTGTCCTGCTTCTCCCCCCTCCCTCCCAGCGCTTGCGCCGCGAAACAGCTGATTCGCGGGGCGAGGAGGGGGAACGTGGCATGCTGGGGGAAGGGGCGGGGCCGGGGCGGGGATTTGGGGAAGGGATCCAATAGGGGCAGGGAGGGGGTGGAGTTAGGGCGGAGACTTTGGGGATGGGGGCGGGGCCAGGGGAGGGGGGCGCGGGCACCCACCGGTGCCGGAGAAAGTTGGCGCATATGCCATGACCTGAAGAAGTGCTCATTGTAGCTCAAAAGCTTGTCTCTCCACAACAGAAGCGGATCCAATAAAAGATATTCCCTGACCCTCCATGTCTCGCTAATATACAGTCCAAGCATAGCTTCCTATCACGAGTGAAGTAGGAAGAACAAAAGACTCTATGAAGCTTACTGGGGGACTCTCTGGATATTTAGGAAGAGAGGAATTGGTCAGTCGTTCCTCTGGTCCTAGATCCTTTGGTCAATAATACCCAGTGGCACCTCTTTCAAAGAAGTTCATCTAGGAAAGGTTTAATCTATTGTGCTAGTGGGGATTATAGGACAATGTCCGATAGATAAATGTCCTTCATACTTTATACTAAAGCACATGGGAGCCTTCAACTAGGCTCAGAACAGCCTGGAAAAGAAATGTATAGACATGCTTAAAGAGACAGATCATGCTTTTCCTACAAAGAAGAATACACATCACTAGCGGAGCTGGAGTGTCCTAGGAAAATATTACTTGAAATATAGGGCCAAATCCTCAGCTGGTGTAAACTGGAACAATATCATTGGTGTTGACTCAAGACTCACATGACTGGAAGTCCCTTCAGAGCTGAATTTATAATAATAGAATCATAAAAATGTGGGGCTGGAAGGGACCTTGAGAAGTCATCAAGCCCATTCCCCTGAACTGAGGCAGGACCAAGTAAACCTAGACCATCCCCGATAGGTGTTTATCCAACCTGTCCTTAAAAACCTCCAGTGATGGGGATTCCACAGCCACCCTTAGAAGCCTATTCCACAGCTAAACTACCCTTAGCGCTAGAAAGATTTCCTAATAGCTAATCTAAATCTCCCTTGCTGCATTTTAAGCCCATTACTTCTTGTCCTATCTTCAGTGGACATAGAGAACAATTGATCATAACTACCCTGAACATATTTGAAGACATTTATCGGGTCACCTCTCAATCTTCATTTCTCAAGACTAAACATGCCCAAGTTTTTTTTTAACGTTTTCTTATAGGTCAGGTTTTCTAAACCTTTTGTCATTTTGGTTTCTCTACTCTGGCATCTCTCCCATGTGTCCACAACTTTTAGAGTATGGTGCCCAGAACTGGACATGGTGTTTCAGCTGAGGCCTCACCTGAGTCAAATGGAGCGGGACAGTTACCTCCTCTGTCTTACATACAACACTCCTGTTAATACAGCCTAGAATGATATCATCCTTTTTCACAACTGCATCACACTGTTGACTTGCATTCAGTTTGTGATCCACTATAGCCCCCAGATCCTTTTCAGCAGTACTACCACCTTGCCAGTTTGCTGAGGAGGAAAATGCAACCCACAGGGGCATATTAGAAGGGAACTCAAGTTATTGGATTTCAATGGGCATTGTATCAGCCCCAGACTGTATTAAAAACCTTGCCCTTAATCTCTCTATTCATGACCTCCCTATCATTCATATGGGGATAATGATTCATGGGTTTATAGATTCCAAGGCCATAAAAGGGACCATTGTGATCATTCATGTTGATCACTTGTATAATGCAGGCCACTGAATGTCCCTGAAAAAAATCCTAGAGTATGTCTTTTAGAAAAACATTCTGCGAGACCTTGGGCAAGTCAGTTCATTGCCTCCCCATCTGCAAAATGGTCATGATTGTCCTTCCTCCCACCCTTTCTCAGCCATGTCTTGTCAACTCTTCAAGATGGGGACTGTCTCAGACTCTGGGCCTGTAATGTGAGCAGCACACTGGGGCCCTGATCTCAGCAGTGGCATACAGGAGATCCTGGAGTTCAAATTATAAATGATAACATTAATAGTAATTAGATGGGGCGGTATTCTAGTTCTAGTCTTTCCACTGAAGTGGCCTTGGGCAACTCAGTTAGGATTTGTGCCTCAACGGTCTCTTCATTAGGTAATAAAATAATAATTACCTACTTCATATGAGTGCGGTGCCATGAAGGGTGAAAATGTAAGCTGCTATAAAAGTTATAGTCAGACTTATTTTTATGGTTTGAAGCTGTAAAAGGAAGGATTAGCAGCTGCAGGGTGGAACGGTCAGGAAACGGAGGGCAGGAGGCCAAGAGAAGTGGAAGGAAGAGGATGGTAGACGGTCAGAGTTGTGGGATTGCTACAAATGGTCCCCAGTAAAGGCTTTACAAAACAAGAGCATTTCAGTGGCAGGTCCCAAAGAAACTGAGGTGGCGGGAGGTGGGGGGATGTGTGAGAGTGAGAAGATAAAGAGTATGAGAAGGGTTCAAAAAGATTGGTTAAAAGGTAGTCTATGGGGAAAAGAGTATGAGGACCAAAAGGAGAAAATGGGCCAGAGATATGGCCAAGAACTAAAGGACAGAGTCATCAACACCCTCTCTTTAATTAGCTATATATGCAAGTTCCTACATAGCCCCTATTACAGAGTTGGCCAACCTGAGAAGGAGCCAGAATTTACCAATGTACATTGCCAAAGAGCCACAGTAATACATCAGCAGACCCCATCAGCCCCCCCCCACCTCCTGCCCGCCGGCAGCCCTGCCAATCAGCACTTCCCCCTCCCTCCTTCCCGCCATGATCAGCTGTTTTGCAGTGTACAGGAGGCTCTGGGATGGAGCAGGGAGGAGTCAGGGTGCAGCAGGCTCAGGGGAGGGGGCGGGAAGGGGCAGGGGCCTTGGGGCAAGGGGTGGAGTGGGGGCAGGGCCTGGGGTTGAGCAGTGGAAAGTTGGCACCTGTCGCTCCAGCCCCAGAGCCAGCACCTATGCAAAGAGCCGCATATTAACTTCTGAAGAGCCGCCTGCGGCTCCGGAGCCACAGGTTGGCCACCCCTGGGCTATTATAATATTAGTGGATCATTGGAACTTCTATTCTTACTCTACTCTCCACAGTGTGTTTTGGGTTTACCTCCATCACAGAGACATGTCTTCCTATTGACAGCTTGTTTGCACTGTTTTTGTAGCCAGGTTGGTCCTGGGATATTAGAGACAACGTGGGTGAGGTCATACCTTTTATTGGACCAACTGCTGTTGAGGAAAGCGACGAGCTTGTGAGCCACACAGAGCTACGCCACCTTGTGATGTGATATTTCCCCAACGATATGTTAACCTCTGCAATGAGCCCTTGTGGCACATCATGTGGCGACACAAGAGCGGTGGTCTATGTACTACCAGTTGTAGTCACATTCTGGGACCAATTCTCAGCACTTGCTCTCAGGGAAGCTTAGTGGGAACTGCAGTGCCCACTGAATAAGGAATGTGTATGGTTCTGGGGGCTCCTATGAATGTGGGGGCTCCAAAGGTTTTGGTACCTCCGACGGTTCCAGGGGATCATAGAGTTCTGGGGTTCCCTATAAGGCTGTAGATATGGCTGTGGAAGTTGTGGGCCGAGTTTAATCCAGAAGAAATATGCACAGAACAAGGAAACACCAGGAAATGAAAAGCAAGGTACAGTTTCACAACTAAGCTTATGGGCATGGCTTTCAGAAGTGCTGACTATCCTTAACTCCGAGGGAAGTCAAAGGGAACCAGGAAAGCTCAGCACCTCTTTAAATCAAATCTACATATGTTTTTCCCTTGTTATGCTTTTCCTTATATTAATAGCTATTTTGTTTGATAATGTCTCAGTTTAAGCCCCTGCTTATATTATATTTGGTCCTTTTTTGACATCAAGTGAGGTAAAATAAGTAATCTAAAATGTTGAAATTAGGACTTGACTGTCAAACTCTACAGATGCAACCAAGAACGAAGCACATCCTATGTTAAATGCAGCTGGCTGGAGTAGGTGAATGATTATAGCCTGCCGTGAAACCCTGGAATTATATTCGCTCTAATCTGCATCACTTTGTTCTGAAAGTATAGACTTGACTTCTCATTTGCTTTAAAATTCTGTTGCATTGTAATATCGGCCTTCTGGTTTTCCTTCCTCCTGCATTCTTTATTTACAGACCGCTTGGTAAAATTCATGCCTGTGCAAGGGACCTGCATTAGGCCTATGTACTATTTAAGCCTCACTCAGGTAAGATGAGAATCTGGCCTGTTAAGTGATCATTAGCACTGTGCACAGCCTTTGGACATGGGTCAGTTTCATTATTGTTACATACATCTGCCAAAGAGGGTTCAGATTCAGAGTCCTTGGGTTGAAAGGCTATATGTCCCTTCACTAACGCCACTTGTGGAGAACAGGAGAGCTGCCTGTAATATGTTTATGAGTATTATATATCCATCCATTTGTTTAGTAGCTATTAAATTGCTTGCTAGGTGACTACCAAAGAGTTAATTCTGCGAGAGCTAGCTACAATTGGCTGACAAGCAGACAGTGGCTCCAGATAACCCCTAAAGCTAGTACACAAAAGCCTACAGAGCTTTCAAATCCTTTGAAGTTTTACCTCTCCTTTGCTTAAGGCACTGCCATGCGAGTGATTCCAAGGGAGACGTGATCCAGACAGAGAACCTAACAAAGAGCTTTGAAACTCTTTAAAGCACAGGCTCTGATGAGATGGAGATGGAGGATCTGCACAAGGCATTCTGCTCTTTGGACTCCAGAAGTGTGCAGGGAGGGAGGAGAGCCTGGGATAAGCTAGGGCCATGTAAGATACAGGTAAGACATAGGCTCATAGACTCCAAGGCTAGAAGGAACTCTTTTAATCATCTAATCTGACCTCCTGGATATCACAGGCCATAGAACTTCCTCCAAAATAATTCCTTATGAAGTAGAGCATATCTTTTAAACAAAACATCCAATTACCAGTGACGGCCTTGGTAAATTGTTCCAATGGTTCATTACCTTCACTGTCAATATTTTACATCTGATTTCCAGTCTGAATTTGTCTAGCTCCAAGTTGCGACTGTCGATTCTTGTTTACCTTTGTATAAAAGCGTGTAGACTGTCTAATATGGTAAGGTATGTTTCTCTGAAAGACCTGGTTTCTAACAGCACTTAAAAAGAGTAGGGGGGGGTCTACCATAATCTGGCAGCAGCAGCTTTGGTAAAACACTGTGTAAACCATCACTGTAATAATCCCTAGTCATAGCTCCCAAATGGAAGTTGACAGGAAGGGCCAAAATGCAGCTAAGGAATCAGAGATGGGACATAAAGGACTGCAGCCAAAGTCCTGGTCAGAGAGTGGGGTAGAGAGGTGGAGGTAACAAGACCTGTCACCTGAGGGAATGGACTTGAGGAGATCATGGGGGGTCAGGGGTGTAGTTAACCCAGTGACCATAACGAGCTCACCAATGATCTCCTGAAGAGACAATATCCCCCAGTGGCTATTTGATTTTCTTTAGAATTTTACTAGTATTTTCATTAAAAAAATTACTTGTTAGAATTGACTGGCTAGATTCACAGCTGGTGTAAACCAGCTTCAGATTCCATTGGCATATTCAGATTGCCCTAGACGGGCTGTACCAGGTACGGGGCTGGGGTGGAGGTAGTGAATCATGTTTGGTGTTATTCAGGCTGGAGGTTCCCAAGAGCTCCACCCCACCAAGTAAGCCCTTTTCAAGATGGCCTGATTCTTATGACATCTTTCGATCAGAGCCATGCAAAAATCTATGGATAGCATCAATGTAATCTTATATATCTGCACCACCTATTAGCTCATCTAGGGTGTGGTACCAATATCCAGCTTCAGAACTAAATAATTCCAAAGGTGTTAATTAAATCTTCATTCTGGAGCATTAAAGCAGGGTGTATACTAATTCCAGCAAGAAAAACTAGCAATCTTGGCTTTCATTTCTTCAGGCTTCCTACTGAAGGCTAAGAAAGCCTGCTAAACAAATTTACCGACATGCCTAAAGATAGTGAAGGTTGTTTTACCACAAAGAAGAAGTGTGTACATGTCACTGAGAGAGCTGGAGTGTCCTGCGGTAAAATACAGCACTAGCGCCTCTGCTGGTGTCTCAGCACACAGCTGAATAAAAATTTTCAGACTAATGGTTTATTTGACGAAAAATGCGGTTTCAGTCACCCCAAAACTGTTTGCAAATTTGACACAAATGGTTTCAGCCATTCACAAGATGGCTGGAGGAGGAGGAAGGCTGTCAATAAAGAAGTGGTAATAGTGGGATGCCACCTGACCCCGTTATAACCTTTAGCCTGGCAGATAGAGCATTCACCTTAGACACAGGTTCAAGCCCTTGCTCTGGAACATCTCAAGGTGAAACAGATTGGTCAGAGCACAGAACATCTCAAGACAGACTTTTTCAATTAACCAAAAATTCCAGAGAATTTAAGATTCAGTTTGACCCAAATTGATTTTT
This sequence comes from Emys orbicularis, assembly GCF_028017835.1. Taxonomy (NCBI): domain Eukaryota; kingdom Metazoa; phylum Chordata; order Testudines; family Emydidae; genus Emys; species Emys orbicularis. The sequence continues at coordinate 2,609,997 of NC_088702.1, forward strand.
TTTCTTTTTGTTTGCAGTGTTGTAGTAGCGTGTTGGTGTCAAGATATTAGAGAGACAAGGTGGGTGAGTTCATATCTTTTATTGGACCAAGTTCTGTCGAGGAGAGAGACAAACTTTCGAGTTATGCTGAGCTGTTCTTCCATGCTGGGAAAGGTACTCAGGGTGTCACAACTAAATACAAGGTGGAACAGATTGTTTCGCATAAGTAGTTAACACATATTCTAAGAGACCATTCAAGGTAAAGTGGCCCATTGAGTTGTGCAGTCACAGAACAAAAAAGGGGGATTAGTGGGTTATAATAAGCCATAAATACAGTGTCTCTGTTCAGTCCATGATTTTTAGTGTCTAGCAAAGTTATAAATTTAAGCACCCAGCGTTGTGATTTGAAGGTGTTGGGTCACTTCACCTTGAATGGTCTCTTTGAATATGGGTTAGCTACTTATGCTAAACAATCTGTTCCACCTTGTATTTAGCTGTGATGCTCCGAGTCCCTTTCCCAGACCTGCAGAAGAGCTCAGTGTGGCTTGAAAGCTTGTCTCTTTCACCAACAGTTGGTCCAAGAGAAAAATATTACCTCACCCACCTTGTCTTTTTTTTCTTTTATTTTTTTCTTTTATTAATTATTATTATTTATGTATTTATGGATTTATTGATTTATTTATATTTGGAACTGCCACTAAACTGAAAAATCAGTTATTTCTCTTGCTGCAGTAGTGACTGTCAATGAGTCACATGACTGGAGGTCCTTCAGAGCTGAATTTCTAATCCTTTTACAATGAAATTGGCCCCAGGGCAGAGGGCCAGCCCAAAGTTCTATGCTCCACTTCCGTCCCACTTAAACCCTAGTTTGAAAGTTTAATAGGGATTTAAATGGTGCATATGCCTTCTGCCAGGACTGTGTCCAGGAGATAACTTCAACCCACAGAGCCATATTTGAAGGCCATTTAACTCATTGAAAAGATGTCTATTGATTTCCTTCCAGTTACCAGCCATTGCAGGAGCCTCAAGCACTGGTAGAACTTGGTCCCTTCCATTCTCTGCCTGTGGCAGACAATAGTTTAGACTCCTGTGGCCTGTAATATTTTATTTCATTTAGGTTGGTGAGAGTGATTGTGTGGGCGCCGGGTAGTTTTGGTGGCCTGTGAAATACCTTAAACTCTATTAATCCATTTCAAAGGGCCCATCGAGAATAGTTAGGGGTAGGAATCCGAAACATACAGAATCAAATCTCCCATCCTCCTAGGAGTTACAAGGGTAAATTCCACCATACCCCCAAGTAGATACTCGTCTGGATTTAAAAAAAGAAAAAACTAACCTAGACTCCTGTGCACAACAGCAGATTGTGCTACTGATACATATCTGAGCCAGCGCATATTATCAGGTTATTAAATTCTCATTTTGACACCAATGAAGTCAGCGGAATGAAAAAAGGAAAGAATATGGTACGTAACGATTTATGATGAAAGCAATTTGCAGGGTGTAATGTGCGTAGCCTACAATCTGGGAATGCCTCATAACCATAAACAATTATTAAAACAATTACCAAAATTAGAGGTGTTACCCGTGTGAAAATTTAATTTGGTAAGTGACAAGGACTTCCTTCACAAAGGGCTTCTCTTGATGGTTTAACAAAACCACAATAAAGTGTTCACAACTCAGAGCTCTTCTAACCACTGCTCTTGACTTATTTTCCTCGGCGAACTTGGTAAAAGTGATTTGACTCAAAACTCCTTATTAGTATTAAAATGTTGCTTTAGTGTTAGTTTTAACATAGAATTGAAACCTGCACAAACATTCTGGAATTCTAAGCAATGTTAGCGAGTTTCCTTCCATTAAAGAGGTGGGGTTTTTTAGTTTGTTGTACAGCTGAGTGAATAAATCAATTATTGGTTTGTTTTTGAGTGCTTTTTACCCTTTTAAAAAATTAAATCTTGCTAAAGCTTGAAACAAAAGATTTTTTTTAAATGACAAGTAATAATGCCTTTTTCAAAATATTTTTCCATTTTTTTTCAGCTGAAACTATTTGTGAAATGCACCCCAAATTCACAAACGGTTTCAGTTAACTCCAAATTCAATGAACAAACAATTCATCCAAAAAATGTTGCCCAGTCACTTGCAGGCAGTGGTGGAGTCCAGATTCAGGTGGAAAATATAAGGTGGGTAATTTGGGACTCCGAATTCTGGTTAAATTTAAATTGGATATTCATAAGCCTTAGACAGCTTTCAAAAAATCTCAGCCTAAAAGGTACTTGGCTACTAGAGAGTATTATTTTGGCATGTTTTAAATATATACATAAATGGCCAAATCCTCGTCTGACTTACTAGAGACAGTGTTTCTGTAGCCGTGTCGGTCCCAGGATATTAGAGAGACAAGGTGAGTGAGGTAATACCTTTTACTGGACTAACTCCTGCTGATGAGAGAGACAAGCTTTCAAGCTACACCAAGCTCTTTTTCAGGCCCCAAAGAGCTCTGTGTAGCTCTAAAACTTGTCTCTCTCAAAATATTTTCTTGACCACCTTGTTTTACTAGAGTCAGGACAAAATACACCTGGAGAGGATCTGGCCCTACTAATTCCATCGGGCTGTGGTGATCAGCTTTCATAGATATTTTGAAGTGGAACTAGCTAGCTGGCTAGACTCCAAAGTTTGCATATCCTCCTTTTTCAGGGAAAAGCTCACCTGTATCTTACTTGTATAAGGGACAAACTCTCCCTATGGGACGATTATTCTATAATGGACCATTCCAGGGTTCTTATAATTTTTTCTGCAGTATCTGGTGCTTAACACTATGAAGGACAGAATAATGGACAAGCTGGAAAAGTGGGCTGATTTGGTCTAGAAATTCCTGAGTTCTTACGTGTACAACTAACATTTTTAGATCCAGCTCCTCGGCAGGTATAAGTTAGCGTAGGTCCACTGAAAGAAAGTGAATTGTGACCATTTATATAATCTGTGGGTTTTCTTTTCACAAAAGAATATTTTCTGCTTTTTCATTTGCATGTATTGCTGACTCACAAGCTTCAGAAACCTGTTACTGCACAGAACAGGTTTGCACACTGAGATTAAATCTTAAAAAAGGAGGTGGAATTATTAGCATTATCTCCACCCTGCTCTGCCCTATAATTTTCTAAACTGGTTTGAAAATAACATAGACTCTCAGATTCCAAGGCCAGAAGGGACGATTGTGATCATCTAGTCTGACCTTCTATATAACACAGGCCATAGAAATTCCCCAAAACAATTCCTTCTGAGCTAAAGCATATCATTTAAATAAAACCCAACCTTGACTTAAAAGCTGCCAGTGATGGAGAATTCACTATGACCCTTGGTAAATTCTTCCAAGGGTTAATTATCCTCACTCTTAAAATTTTACACCTTATTTCCAGTCTGTATTTGTCTAGCTTCAACTTCCAGCCATTGGATTTTGTTATAATTTTGTCTGCTAGACTGACGAGCCCATTATCAAATATTTGTTCCCCATCTAAGTAATTATAAACTGGGATCAAGTCACCCTTAACCTTGTCTTTGTTAAGCAGAATAGACTGAACTCTTTGAAGGTTTGTTTTCTAATCATCTCATCCTTCTTGTGCCTCTTCTTTGTCAATGATAGAATGTTTGTATATAATGTGCTTACTTATTACAATCAGAGAGTTTAACCAAACCATCATCCTTAGCCTTCCTTATTCTGTGGGTTTTGTCAGAACAATTCTAGGGCACTGCAAGAAATGGGGTTCAAAAGGGAATAACAAACAATACAAAGTGTCACAAGGACAGGGACATGGGAGCGAATGAATGGTCTCGTGGTTGAGGCATTGTATTGGAACACAGGAAATCATGAATGGTGTGGAGAAAGTGAATAGGGAAGGGTTATTTACTCCTTCACATTACACAAGACCTAGGGGTCACCCAATGAAATTATTAGGCAGCATATTTGAAACAAATGTAAGGAAGTACTTCACACAACACACAGTCAACCTGGGGAACTCTTTGCCAGGGGATGTTGTGAAGGCCAAAAGTATAACTGGGTTCAAAAAAGAAGTAGATAAGTTCATGGAGGATAGGTCCATCATCAAGATGGTCAGGTCTCATAAATAAACTAGGGAAATGCAACCTAGATGGAGCTACTATAAGGTGGGCGCAAAACCAGTTGGAAAACCATTCCCAGAGAGTAGTTATCAGTGGTTCACAGTCATGCTGGAAGGGCATAACAAGTGGGGTCCCGCAGGGATCAGTTCTGGGTCCGGTTCTGTTCAATATCTTCATCAGTGATTTAGATAATGGCATAGAGAGTACACTTACAAAGTTTGCGGATGATACCCAGCTGGGAGGAGTTGCAAGTGCTTTGGAGGATAGGATTAAAATTCAAAATGATCTGGAGAAACTGGAGAAATGGTCTGAAGTAAATAGGATAAAATTCAATAAGGACAAATGCAAAGTACTCCATATAGGAAGAAACAGTCAGTTGCACACATACAAAATGGGAAATGACTGCTTAGAAAGGAGTACTGCGGAAAGGGATCTGGGGGTCATAGTGGACCACAAGCTAAATATGAGTCAACAGTGTAATGCTGTTGCAAAAAAAGCGAACATCATTCTGGGCTGTATTAGCAGGAGTGTGGTAAGCAAGACACAAGAAGTAATTCTTCCCCTCTACTCCGCGCTGATTAGGCCTCGATTGGAGTATTGTGTCCAGTTCTGGACGCCACATTGCAGGAAAGATGTGGACAAATTAAAGAGAGTCCAGAGAAGAGCAACAAAAATGATTAAAGGTCTAGAAAACATGACCTCTGAGGGAAGATTGAAAAAATTGTGTTTGTTTAGTCTGGAAAAGATAAGAGTGGGGCATGATAATACGTTTTCAAATACATAAAAGGTTGCTACAAGGAGGAGTAAGAAAAATTGTTTTTCTTAAATTCTGAGGATATGTCAGGAAGCAATGGGCTAAAATTGCAGCAAGGGCGGTTTAGGTTGGACATTAGGAAAAACTTCCTAACTGTCAGGGTGGCTAAGCACTGGAATAAGTTGCCTAGGGAGGTTGTGGAATCTCCCTCATTGGAGATTTTTAAGAGCAGGTTAGACAAACACCTGTCAGGAATGGCCTAGATAATTAGTCCTGCCATGAGTGCAGGGGACTGGACTAGATGACCTCTCGAGGTCCCTTCCAGTTCTATGATTCTATGATTCTGTGAATGCAACCCCATGCTCTGGGTGTCCCTAAATCTCTGACTGCCAAAACCTGGGACTGGACATCATGGGATGGATCACTCAATAATTGCCCTGTTCTGTTCATTTCCTCTGAAGAATCTGGCACTGGCCACTGTCACAAGACAGGACACTGGGCTAGATGGACGGTCTGACCCATCATGGCCATTCTTATGTTCTTACAGGAAATCTGAATTCTCCCACAGATTTCCTGTGTGACTTTTGGCAGATCAGTTGGGGACACATATTCGCAAGAGCTCAGCACTCAGTATGCTTAGCAACATTGAAAACATATCCCTTAATTACTCTGTGCATCAGTTCCCATCTGTCAAATGGGCGTAATGATCCGTCTGTTCACTGTGTCTCTGTCTTGTCTAGTTAGCTGGTCAGCTCTTCGTGACAGGGGCCATCTCTCACTTGTGTTTGCACATTACTCAGCACCAATGTGGCAACCAGGAGATACTGAAATTCAAATTATAAGTAATAATCATAATAATTAGGTGTGTGTGAGTACTAGTTCTAGTCTTTCCACTAGCTCATGAAGTTTCCTTGGGCAACTCAGGTAGACTCAGGGCATCAATTATCCCTTTATTAGATAATAAGAAAATAATTACCTGCTTGATATGGGTGTTGAGAGAATTCATAGTTGCATGAAACTGTGAAATCATAACTCGCTATGAAAATGATAGGCAGCCTTCTTGTTAATGTCTAAAGCTATGAAAAGAAGGATTAGACTCTGCAGGGGGAAAGGCTCAAGCAACAGGGCAGGAGGAGGGATGGGGATGGTGCAAGCTCAAAGCAATGGGACCTCTACAAAAGTTCATCAATTCAGGCTTTACAGAAGAAGTGCGTTTCAGTAGCAGGTCTGAAAGAAAGAGGGAGGTTGCTTAGTGTCTCCGAAAGGGAGACAATGAAAGTGAGAGAGGTTTATAGGTGTTGGTTCAGAGGGAAGCTAAGGGGGAAAGAGCAAGAAGACCATGAGGAGAAAATGGGAGCAGTGTAAATTTGGCTGAAAATTGGAAATCCCTGAAAAAAATTTACATTTTTAAAAAAAAATCTCAAATTTTGATGGAAAATAAAAATCTGCAATAGGTGCAGCTATGGAAACTGTGGAACATGTTAAGCCAAGCAGGAATAGCCACAGAACAAGGAGCAACCAGGAAATGAAAAGCAAGATAAAGAGTCACATCTGAGTTTATGGGCATGACTTTTGGAGGTACAGAACAGTGAGCACCCACAATCGCAGTCAAAGGAAGTGGCACTAATTGTTCACCTTTTTAAAATACCCTGGAATGATGTGTGACTGCTGCTCTTCGGCGTAAAAGCTAAAAGGTTGGAACTCGGGGGGGCTAACCACATGGTGAAAGATAAGCACTCGTGTAAGTGTCTGCAGGATCACAACCCAAGGCTGCACAAGTAAAAGAAAATTCTGCTCTGCTTTTGATGCCTTCATGTCTATGGGGCTTTGAGGAGTTCATATGCCAGGTGGAAGCAGCAAGGGGGAAGTGAGTGGTGGGGAAAAGTCTCCCAAAGTCCCTACTCTATGTCAGGGCCTAGTATAGGGAGAAGAGGCTCCTACGGCAACCAGGAGGCTCTCAGAGGTGCAAAATGGCCCATTCATCTCAATGGGATGTACTTAGCTGAATGAGAACACCCCATTCAGACAAATACTGCCTGAAACTAAGATTATGTTTACACTGGCAATTGAATGACAAAACTTTTGTCTTTCAGAGATGTTAACCTCCACCCCGAAAGACAAAAGTTTTGCCGCAACAAGCGCCAGTGTGAACAACTTGTTGTCGTCAGGAACACTCTCCTACCAACAACGCAAATGCCACTCGTTGGGGGTGGAAGTTTTGCCGTGTCGCTAAAAGCTATGTAGTGTCGACATAGCCTAAATCTCTGAGAAGCGTAGACTGCCACGCGCATTTCAGCAGGTGTTTTCTTTCCCTTCTCCTGCCCACCAAAATGATGCGGAGCAGGACTCAGGCAGGCGGGTACATAATATTGGGGAATCCTTAGGGAATCCTGGCCTTCCTCAAAATTCTATACGCTCCTCATATTTTGAGAAGAATCCAATTCCACCCCCATAAACCAAGCAGAAGGCAGGCGGAGAGAGCAAAGATGTATGGAATGGGCAGAGACTGCACATTTCCCAAACGGAATTCAAGCTCAGAGTTCTTGGGTTGTGTGTCAAATGCCTCTTCCTTAAAGCCTTCCAACAAGGAGCTCCAGAGGGGGGGGGAAATCGGACAGTGGTTATTAAACTAAAACACTGTTGCTATAATAATAATAATTAATAATATTTATGTATTTATTTATTTTAAAGTTTATGGGACGAATCCTTAGCTGGTGTAAATTTGCTCCAAATACCACCTTCATACTCAGGTTGTCTTAAAAAGTGCCATACCAGTTAAGGGGATGGGATGGAGTTAAAGAATCAAGTTTGGGTTCATTTGGTCTAGTGATTCCTAAGAATCTCCTACCGTGTGACCGTAGTTTACAATTTCCTGGTTCTTACAACAGCTGTTCACCACACCTATTCAAAGATTTATCGGACAGATCAATATCACCTTCTCGTTTAGTTTTTAGCTTATCTCAGGTGTGCCACCAAGATCCACCTTCAATAATTTCATAATAACAAAGCTATTAATTAAACCTTTATTCTGGATCTATAAAGTAGGGAACATGCTAAGCGAAGCAAGAAAAACTAACATGCTGGTGCTCCCTGGGATATGCTGTGTGGTAATATTTCCATGCAAAGGCAGCATTTATAGTGCTTTAAAATTCACACGCTCCCGTTCAACCTTATCTCTTTGAGCAACACCCCAATGAGAGAGATCATAGGCCGTATCCTTCCTGGGCGAGAGGGAGGAAGAGGAGTGTGAGCAAACTCTTCGGTCTTCCTTTGATGAGGAAGACACTTGTTAAGCTTGCGTTAAATTCACCCACTTTTCCCAATGAAGAGAAACCCCCCTTGAAGTTTTCACACTTTCATCCTTGACGTAAGCAATTCTTCTGGGACACACCTTCACGTTCCTCTGACAGAGCTGGATGGAGTGCAGTAATGCTTGCTAACCCCTCATTGGAGCAATAACAGAGAACCTAGGACAGGGTGCAGATGTGGAGTTCTCTTGCCTGCTGGGAAAGTGGAAGGAGTTGTTAGAATGAGGCTCAGATCTCTTATATTTCGTTTTCTTCTTGACATTCCCAGTTTAACCTCAGCTTCTGGTAGTGACTGTGAGAGCCATCCCGCCCACCTGCAAGTTCTCCTCAGATCCATAACACCACGTCTTGAGGAATAGTGCAATTGCATGATCAGATAGATGCCATGGAGTTATGGAAAGCAAAGAGACTTCTTCGTTATCTGTACACCCTATTGCCGTCTCCACGGGGGCCGCGATAAGGTTGGGTGGGAATGTGCTGTGGCAGTTATTACCCGAACTCTTTATTTCCTGGTTATTAGAAGTTTTAAGTTCAGCCAAACACCACATTTGGAAGGCTATGAAGCAGGGCTGGGCAACCTTAAATCTATGTTAAGTCTTTGGCCCTGAATTTGCCTTTAAATTAATAAATAAATAAATGGAGATATCCCATCTCCTAGAACTGGAAGGGACCTTAAAAGGTCATTGAGTCCAGCCCCCTGCCTTCACTAGCAGGACCAAGTACTGATTTTGCCCCAGATCCCTAAGTGGCCCCCTCAAGGATTGAACTCACAACCCTGGGCTTAGCAGGCCAATGCTCAAACCTCTGAGCTATCCCTAGTGCAAACTTGGGTCTCTGCTTTCAAAGACTTACACGGGAGCTTAATGTTAACCACAGGAGTACTCATAGTGAGTTCAACCAGAAACCCCACATGCCGAAAGCACAGCGTGTTCATAAGTCTTTGCAAAAACAGGGCTGTACAATTCCTTGTGTATGAAATCAAGCATGTAATTATAGCATTTCAGTGGAGTGCGGCAGTGGATAAACAAAGATGAACACCATAGTCAACGATCAGTGGAGGGTCATTTTGGCTAAGCCCCAAATAAATATTGTTTAGAGCAGGGGAATATTTTCAGGTTGAAAGTCATTGGTTTATTAATATTATGTCTGTTCTTTTGTTGCTTTGTAGCTAGACGATGTTGTCACCAGACCTCTCTGAGAAGGAAAATCGCTCCACAAAACCATCAGAACTGAAACGTGTTTAACAAGAGTGAAAGTCACCTCCACCCCAATACAGAGGGCCTGGACAATGCTATTAACCACATAAAGGACTTGATTCTCCTTTCACTTCCGAAATAAGTGGGACTTAAGCCTGCCCATGGCCCTGTGACTTTCAGTCAGAGTGGTTTGCGAGGAGGAGAAAAGAAAACCAGGCTACTGATATAATGATGCAGGATAACTTTTAATAGGAATGAGAAGCAGAGTTATAAAGTTGCAAAAAGAGATAATACAGATTAGTAAGGACATATTTCCAGGGTTTCAATCAGGGCTCAAACTATTCACCTGCTCCAAGGTGAAATATTTCACACAAGACATTTTTCCTTTGGTCGAATAGGACAAAGCACAATACGAGCAGAAGACTAAGCAGTTTCCTCACGATGCACTTTCTGTAACCACATTAAAAGCCAAAAATGAATGGCACATCTGTATGGAAAGGCTAAAACTGACAGGGTGTAATTCTCATGGCTACTAAGACCCTTTATATGACTCTAGCCATGGAAAAGGGCCATAAAGCGTGTGTAAATCTAATTTATGGCTGCCTTAGTGTGCCTGCAAAAGGACTTCAGTATCAATGAAAATCAAGCCTCAACTGTTCTTGACTTTCTGTGAATATGTACTGGAATCAGCCTTACTGTGCTAATGGTAGCATAGTCACATTACTGGGAAGACATTGGAGGATTTAGTTATAAATCTAAGATAAAAGCCTAATAAAAGAGAGACCTATATGTCTGTCTTACAGAGGGCTTGAGCATCCACAGCTGCCATTGACTTTAATCGGCACTGTGGGTGTTTGGCACCTGTGAAAACTATGTTCATGAGCACTGCTCTGCATCTTGCTTTTCATTTTGTTGTTGTTCCTCATTTCGCGGACATTCCTTCTGGACGTAAGATGACCGATAGTGTCCAGAGCCAGACTTATTGCCTGGATGTATCCAAGGGGAAGAATAAGTGTATGAATATTTCGGAGTGTACTGGGGCTCACTCCTCACAAAGACACTTTCAGCATACGGCTTTGAGCACCCAGTGACTCCCGGTGTCGAAGAAATCACAGAAGCTGACCCAGATATCCTGGAGCCAGATGGTGCTGAGGATCCCACGATGCTGTCTTGGGGACAAGTGCTGAGAATTGGTCCCGGGAAGGTCACGACCACCGGTGGAGGGTAGATCACCACTCTTGAATCGCCACATGATACAACACAGGGCTGGTTGCTGCTGTTCACAATGGGTTGGGGGCATGTGACTTCACATGGGTTGTGGCACCGGTCATTGCATGGCACTCCATTGAAAGACATCTTTCAGAGATAGAGGCAAACCTGAAATAGAGAGTATGGAATGGAGTAAACATACAGCACAAGTGCTAATGGAATGATAAGTGCAAAACTCATATATGAGGGCAGGGGTAGGCAACCTCTGGCACATGTGCCAAAGGCGGCACGGGAGCTGATTTTCAGTGACACTCACACTGCCTGGGTCCTGGGGGGCTCTGCATTATAATTTAATTTTAAATGAAGCTTCTTAAACTTTTTAAAAACCTTATTTACTTTACATACAACAATAGTTTAATTATATATTATAGACTTGTAGAAAGAGACCTTCTAAAAACATTTAAATGTATTACTGGCACACGAAACCTTAAATTAGAGTGAATAAATGAAGACTCGGCACACCACTTCTGAAAGGTTACTGATCCCTGTAGTAGGGCAATGTGGACATATAGGAGTCTAGAGAGAGAGAAAAGCACAATAATGACTTGGTCCCTTAGTTTCTGGCTAATTCTCTGCTCCTGTTTTCTCCTTCTAGTCATTTTGCTCCACTAGCATGGGGTCTCCATCTGAACCAACCCATTTGAACCTGTCTCACTCTGTTCTCCCTCAGACAGCAACCAACATCTATTTTGTCTTTGAGCCATATCCATAAAACGCACTTCATCTGTAAAGCCTTCACTGCCGTGCCTTCCTAGTCACCCCTACTGCTTTGAGCTTGCACCATCTCCATCCCTTCGCCGATCTCCTCCCACCCGCTGCGTCGTGACTCTGAGCTCTGGGAACTACCAATATCTCTTTTTTCCATTGCAGAATACTGATCGTAATGATGCCTATCTCATACAGAACATCTTCTCTCTGTGTTGCTTCATGCACAACACACATTCAAATTAGGAAGTTACGATCCCTGTTTTGCGTAATGGATAATTGAAGACCAGAGGCTCAGTGACCTGCCCAGTTTCACTTGGTGAATCAGTGGGCAAATTGGGAGTAGAATCTGGGCACTCCTAATTGTTGCTAGTGTTATTATTTATCATTTGAATTCCAGTACCTCTTAGACGCTGCAACTCAGATTTGGGCCCCATTGTGCTGGGTCACTGTGACAGATATTACAGTATCCAGCCTGGACAAACCTTACTGCATTAAGCTAAACTGTATTGAATTAAGTTTAATATCTTTGAAGTTCATTGTATTAAATATGCACTATGGGGGATCATATGGAATTTCTTTAGCAGGAAGACAGGATCAATGCAATTCTGCAATATTAGGAACTTCAAAGGACTTTTGGGGACAATACATGTGAAGTCAATTTCCTAGGAAATCCTCGGGGATGCAAATGACCCACTTTGAATCCATCATTTGAAGTTATGCCCTGGGGAGGGAAATCAATTTTTTTCCTGATTACCTGCCCTGAAAACTCCAGTTCAGAGGCCTCCAAAGTGTACAAAGGAGGAACTGAACTTTTCATGAGTGTGCTAGTTCTGAGCTAAGGAGGAAGGGGGATGTGGGTCTCCACCAAAGAAAGGAAATGGATAGACGGCTGGAAGCCTGAGAGTAGGTGCTCTTGCTGGACCACTAAAGGGAAACAAAGGTGCAGTTGCCCTGAAATAGCAAACAAATAAAGAGTAAGTGACAGTCTCTGTCGCGAGTTTACAAACTAAACAGACAACACAGACAAAGGCTGGAAGGAATGATTATTGTCCCCATTTTTAAAATGGAGAGATGACGCACGAGAACATTTAGGTCCAGGTTTCTATCCTTACTCCCAATCCAGGGCTTTAATCCCAAGCCGAGCGTGGCAGGAATTGGTTTTCCCAGCTCAGGAGAATGTTCAAGATTTTGAAAACGTTTCCCTTCCCAAATCGAGATGAAAACTCAAATTTTCAACAACAACAAAAAAATTGCAAAATGAAAAGAAAAAAGAAAAACAAAATCAGATTGACTCAATCGAAACGTTTCATTTCAATTTTGGTTTTTTTTAAATAATTGCACATGTTTTTACTCTCAAGTAACTTAATTTTCTAAATGAAAAGTCATTTCTAACTGAAAAATGGAACATTTTTGTTTAGGAAATGTCAGAACAGGACATTTTGATCATTTTGAAACTTTGCTTCAATTTTTTTTCTAAATGTGAAATTTGTCAGTGCCAACCCTTTCACACACACAGGCTTGGTTTTGACAAATTGACCTTTCCCAACAACAAAAACAACAAACATTAATCAAAAAGTTCCTGTCCACTCTAATCTTTTCCCCCCAACCCAAATTAAAAACCCCTAGTGCAATCAATACGCACACCATGTACAACTGTGGACGTTTGGACTGTGCAAACCACTTTAGAAAATTATAGCAGCATTAACAATGGGAATTTCCTTGTGAACCCCCTTCAGCTAAGGGCTGGATCAGCTGGTGTAAACCACCACCATTACCTTACTTCAAAGGAGCTATGTGGACTTACACCCACAGAGCATCTGGATCTAAAATTGCTAGTGCTACGAAAAAGACAAAATTGAGTTGGTCGCCTTAGCACGTATAATAATTTAGGAATTCCCACTCTTGATCCGACCACCTGTCCATCTAATCCAGCATCCTGTCTCTGAGAGTGTCCAGCACCAGACACTTCAGAGGAAAGTATAATAACCCTAAAGTGGCCCGTTATGGAATAAACTGACCATAGTGGCAGTTCTGTCCTGACACCACTTTGTTAGATATTGGCTGTAGCCTGAAAAAGGAGGAGGCTGTGTATACCACCCCTCCAAACTCTGGACTGCGTCTGTCCCCATAGAAACAAACTGCAAATGGGAAAGAAGTTACACTCCAGAGGTTATACACGAAAGGTGATCTCTAAAGCTAAAAATGGTCAGATCATCAGCTGGTGTAAACTGCTGTGACTCTAAGTAAGTCGGCTGAGGATCTGGCCATTACAAAAGCACCGAAGCAATCCTGGCTTGTCTCAAAGTGGTTTGAGGGTGAGATTTTATGAAAGGCTCTGGGTGCTCAACCCCACAATTAAAATTAATGGGAACAAGGTGTCCTTGTGCTCTATGTAAACTTTAAAAATTCCACCCCATTGGTAAAGCCTGAATAAGCCAATGCCTGAAGCTGGCTAACTTTTAAAAAGACACAAGGTGAGTGAGGCAATATCGTTGATTGGGCCACCATCTGTTGGTGGAAGGTACAAGCTTTCGGGCTACACAGAGCTCTTCTTCATGTCTGGGGAAGGAAACCAGAGTGTCCTTGTTGGCAGAGATTGTTAAACATCAGAGGTAAAGCATGTTGTAGGCAGTCACTTGAAGTGGGTGACTGATGGTTCTATTGTTACGCAAAAGGGGTTTGAAGTGGGCAGTTAAGGGTAGCAGGCAGTGTGGTGTGTTAGAAATTGTTGTAAATGAGCCACAAAACCAGTCTGTGATTGTTGGTATCTAGCCCAGTTGTGAATTTAAGCTGCCAGGCTCACCTTTTGAAGGTGCTGTGCTGGTTTCCGTTGAGGACGAGGATTGAAAGATCAGGCACGGAGGGGTCGCTTTGTGAAAAGTGTTCGCCCACGAGTGATAGGGTGGTTTTGTCTTTTATCATTTTTCTATGTGAGTTCATTCGAGAGTGTATTGATTGTCTGGCGTCCTCCTCCACACCTGAAGAAGAGCTCTGTGTAGCTTGATTGCTTACCTTCCACCAACGGAAGTTGGTCCAATAAAAATATTGCCTCAGCTATCTTGTCTGTCTCATATCCTGAGACCCACCCGGCTACAACAATACTGCAAATAACCACAAAAAGACTCTTTTATGCAAATGAACCCCCTAACATCGCTGAGACTCACGGACTGTTTGTGCTGGATTCAGTCTTAAATTTAAACTATAGCATCCCACTGTTAGTTATAATTAGATTGAGCTCAATTGAACTTACCTAGTTCTCTGAGGAGAAGGCTAGAGGAGTGGTTAGAAGAGCCCTGCGTTATGAGCAGTTTTATACACTTTCTTAGACCACCGGGAGGCTGTGAGACACCCTTTGTTCATAAATTCCTTATAAATTACCAAACTAATTTTTCTGCATGTGCAACTCCTCTAATTGCAGTCATTATTTTGCTGGCTGATCATGATTATTAGTCAATTCCATTCCCGCACAGAATGACATGCACACGACATCCTGCAAGGTTGCTTAAATCTTAAATCTCAATGGGCCAAATTCATTCCTGGTATCAGTCTACTGATGCTGTTGGTGTTCGAATGGGAATTAATCTAGCTCCATTTGTTTAGTTCTTCTTTTAACAACTTGATGGTAAGAAGGTGACTCAGAGTTGTGTCAGTCCATCCATTTCAGTCCAAGTTGGTATCTGAATAGGAGCATTAAGGAATTTACCCTTATAACTACTTGGGGGGTGAGAGGCATTATTCTGCATGCTAAGCAGCCCCATCTAAATTATTGACTATAGGTCTGATCCAATGCCCATTCAAATCCATGAGTATCTTTCCAGTGGGTTCAGTGGCTTGGTCTCCGGCTCTGCTTACGTCCCACATAAATTAGATCATATTTCGGATAGATCATAATTCGGATTGAAGTGGAGCATAAGCCCTTGCACCCGCCCTGTGCCCAGGGGTGAATTTCACTGTAATGTGGTCAGAAATTCAGCTCTGAATTCAGGCAACCAGTAGACTGATACCAGAAATTAATTTGGCCCATAAAGACTTAAGATTTAAGCAACTTCCAGGGTGTAATTGCATGTCATACTATGCGGGAATGGAGTTGACTAATAATCCTGAAACCAAGGCTTTGGGGCCAGGGGTCAGTGGTCATCATAATAGGACATCACAAGACTTCCGATTGTAGACAGGTTGAGGTTTCAAGTAGCAGTTGGTTAAAGGAAACAGTGCAGTGCTGTGTAAAGGTTTTGAATTAAAGTCTTGAACCTCCATCTCCATCTATGATCCAACAAGACGACTGTGTCTCTAGCACAATTCATCTGACCGACTGTGTCTCTAGCACAATTCATCTGACAAAATCCATGAGAGGTGGAGATAAAACCTTGGTCAAGGACTGTGGAATGAGTTCCCAGATGAAATTTGACTAATCCAAAGTCTGACCAATTTTATAACAGGATGCAAGATCCTCCTCTTTAAGAAAGCCATCCCAGCTCTCTGGAATGCTTTTTAAATGGTTATATATATTCCAAGAGGAGCTTCCTATAACCAGGGAAATAGGGAGAACAAAAGACTCTATGAAGTTTACTAGTAACCTTGCTATGCAGATATAGGAACCTAGGAATTGCCAAATTGGATTAAACCAGTGGTCCCTCTAGTACAACATCCAGTTCCAATATTGGCCAGCACCAGCAGCTTCATAGAAATTTACCTGGAAATGCTTAGATATTGTGAAAATGAAGGCTACAGAAAACCCTAAGATAGATAAATAGATTGATGCCCTCTGAGAATTAGCAATGTATCATCATCTCCTATTGAACATATGGGGAGAGAAAGTTATTGATCTGCCTAAGATCACGCAGGACATCTATACCGAAACCCAAAGCCAAAATTTCCAAGCATCACTAGAGCATTTGGTGATACCAACTTCAGACACCTTAAGGGAGTCTGATTTTCATGAAAGTTCTGACCCCCGGCCCTTTGGAAACCAGCCCCCTTGAAAGTGTTTCTTAAATGTGAAGTTTGAAAATTGCTTGTCACTTATGAAAATCTTGGTCTTCAGATGTTCAAACTTCATGTATTATTGAACAGACCATCCTTCCTCACCTTCCCTTTATATATCAAAGCAAAATCCTTAGGGGAAATTGGAGATAAAGGAAAATCAAGAGAACCTCAAGATGGAGGAAGAGATGGAGGCTAGACATATATGCAGACATGTCTAGATCCATAGAGAAACAACAGATAATGGAAAATTAAGAGATCCTCAAGCTGGAGGCTAAACACATTTGTACAAGTGTCTGAAGAAATCTGCCATTCTTTTACAACACGGTGGGAAAAACACGCCACTGAGAGACCTGGATGGTCCTAAGGACTATTATTTGAAATATTGGGCCAAATCTTCTGTTGGTGAAAATCGGCATACCATCATTGAAGTTGATGGAGCCTTGCTGATTTGCACCATCTAAGAATCTGGCCCATCAGTGATCCAGCTAGAATTTTCAAAGGGACCTAAGACAGTCAGGGGCTGAAGTCACATTGAATTTCAGTGGAAGCTGAGTTCTTAACTCTGCCGCTCTGAACATTCCAGTCTTGAAAATGATTGGGTATGAAAACCAATATAAATTTGATGTGCTGTTTAAGGAAAATCAATAACCCTGAATTCTGAGGCTGTAAATCATGTCATGTTTAGGGGAACAACATAAAGGGCCTTAATATGCATATTTTGAAGTGATGCTATTACTCAGTACTTGGGCGTCTATTAATATTATAATGAAACTCTGCATGAATAAAAGTTTCATGACTGCTTGGGAAGTGTTCTGGTTCAGAATGAAAACAAATGTTGAAATCATGGCATTTCCTGCATAATGGAAATTCCAGTTCCCGCACCACTTTATTTGTACAGCATTTTAGATGTTCAGACTGCAGTGTAAAGAGTAATTTATTCCGCAAACCTCTCCTGTGACTCAAGTAAGTTTATTATCCCCATTTCATAGATGAAGAAATGGAGATACGAGAAAGGGAGGAGACTTGCTCCAGATTGCACAGTGAACAGGTGGAGCAGGGATTCAAACTCCCAACTGATTGTCCTTTCATCCTTTTTCCAAGCCATTGTGCCTATGTGTTCAGAAAAGAACTAGATAAGTCTGTGGAGGATAGGTCCATCAATAGCTATTAGCCAGGATGGGCAGGGATGGTGTCCCTAGCCTCTGTTTGCCAGAAGCTGGGAATGAGCGACAGGGGATGGATCACTTGATGATTACCTGTTCTGTTCATTCCCTCTGGGGCACCTGGCATTGGACACTGTAGGCAGACAGGATACTGTGATAAATGGACCTTTAGTCTGACGCAGTTTGACCGTTCTTATGTTCTATAGGAAGGAAATGGTGCAATGTTTTGCTGGTGAGCGGAGGGATAAGCTCTTTGCATCACGGGTGTTGTTGATAGGAAATAGAAACACATCTTTAAAAAATCAGACCCTCAGTCCTCTAGGATATAGGAACTGTCATACTTGCACCAATCAATTGGTCCTTCTAGCCCAGTGACTTGTCTCCAACAATAGCTAGCCCCGGCAGAGGAAAGTGCTAAAAACACCTTGCAGCAGGCAATTATGGAATAACCTGCATGTAGGGAAAGTTTTTTTCCCCAACCCTAGTCAGTTAGAGGTTGGCTGATTCCTGAAAAATGAGGGTTTATACCCCTTCCAAAGATGAAAAAGTGGAATAAGTCCATCTCAGCCTATTGCCGCTGTAGAGTACCACCTACAGCATTCTGCCTGGATTGCCAAGGCCACGTATCAATTTTAAAATACATTATACAAGGATCAATAATGAGTATAATGCAGCAGGATTCAAGGCTGCAACTAGAGATGAATAAAACCCTTTGCAATCTGTCAGTGAGCCTTTCCCCCGTTGCTTGATAACAGATAGAACCAAAGAATCGTAGAAGTGTAGGATTGGAAGGGACCTCGGGAGGTCTTCTAGTCTAGTCACCTGCACTCAAGGCAGGACCCAGCATTAGCTAGACAGGTGTTTGTCTAACCTGCTCTTAAAAATTTCCAATTATGGAGATTCCATGATGTCCCTGGGCAATTTATTCCAGTGCTTAACCACCCTGACAGTTAGGAAGTTTTTCCTAATGTCCAACCTAAACCGCCCTTGCTGCAATTTAAGCCCATTGCTTCTTGTACGATCCTCAGAGGTTAAAGAGATACCCTAATGGCTTTAAGTGGGAACAATCTATTTAAGTGGGTAAAAAAGTCACAAAAAACAAATAATTTTCAAGGCCTGGAACGTACGATAGAATCCCAGTGACACCATTTCTTGCAGGATTCCCCAAACCAGTAATTTATACAAGGACGGGATAGTCCTAGTGGTGAGTTTTGCCATGGGAATTCAGCTGTCCACCCTCTGATTGCACAAATAGAAAGCTGCCCTGAGACTAGGTTTTGAAGCTGAACCAAAGCAGTGGCCCCTTTAACTGAGCTGTTCAAAAGAAATGTTTATTCCCTGTGAAAAAATTCAGTTGAAATGTTTACAATCACCAATGAAAAATGCTGATTTTTCTATGACAGTTTTGATTAAATTCAAATTGAAATATTTGTTTTGAGTCAGTTTTAAAAAACTGAAAAAAAATGGGTTTTGATGTTCAAATTTTGATTTCGGATTCCCCCCCTCAATCCCCTTTCTTTCTCTATACCATGTTCCCTCCTCCCCCCAGTTTTCCAGTGAAATGTTTGTCTCAAAAACAAAACAAAACAAAATGAAAATGTTTGTTTCATTTTGCTTCAAATTCTTTTAACTGAAAAATATAAAAACAAATCACCAAAATCACACTCTTTTTCACAAAGAAGGCGCTAAATCTCTGGAAATTAGGCTCAATTTGTCTTAAATTGGCCATGCAACACTGGAACACCCAAAATTAGAGGCCACTGTTGCCCATGCTGTATGTCAAGCTTATTAATAAGATCTTGGTTGCCTAGCTTTAGAAGACGAGGTAGCAGAGGGAACACTGAACACGGGTTATTCGTGTCACAGAACGCTAGCTTCAAAGATGAGGCTTAAAAGATTTAGCTTAGGGAAAATGGAACAGTGACATGATCTCATTGTAGCTTTCATTTACAAAGGAGATCCACAGAGCAAGGAGTACAGCATGAAGTCGGTTGTCCAACATGGAAGAGGAGTAATCCATGACTAGATGTGAAAATACTAGAAAAGCTAGATATATAGAAGGGATTGTTCTGGTGGAGTTTGGGCCTCAGCCAATGCCCCTTTGAAGTCCATGAAAAGACTCCCATCAACATCAGGAGCTGTTGGATTAACAAACACTGGAGCAAAGCACTAGGTGATTTTCAATCAAGCAGATAATAATGCCTACGGGCCGCAGTGCAGCATGGCATAGCAGACAGCACACTAAACTTCAACTCACAAGACCCGAGTTCTAGTCCTAAATCTGCTGTGGGGTGACCTTAAGCAAGTCACTTACCCTTCAGTACCTCAGTTTCCCCATCTGTAAAACAGGGATAACGATACCTCCCTCTGTAAAGGGCTTTGAGATCTCCTGGTAGAAAGCACTATGTAAGAGCTGGGTATTATTACTTCCAAGGGAGTTAGGCAACCACTGTAGATTTGGTATCTGATTCCTTTGAGCTTCTTTTCAAATCCCAGCAAAGACACATTATTTATAAGAGATCAACAAAATATAGGGTGAAATCCCCCATGTAGTGGGCAAGTACAAGGCACCACTCCAGGTCTATGTTAATGGTTCAAGTAATGCACAGACCTTGTGTTAGCATCTCTGTAAAGGGTGAGCCCCACCCCTTTGACAGTAGTCAAATCACAAACCACTAGGGTCAGATTTCCAATGGGTGTTTGCATACCAGAAAAACAAGCCCCTTCACCCACACAATTGTTTATCAGGACGAGGGGCCAGTCTTCAGCTAACGTAGCTCTCTTGACCTCAGCGGAGCTGCGCCAATTTACATCAGTGTGCAAATTAGCTGCTGAAAGCCAGTTGGGTCTTTCCCAGGCATCTGCCCACATGTAACCCACATGTACTAACTGCGGTGTTCTGCCTCCCTCTAGTGGCTAGCCAGCAGAAAGGATTGCGAATCTGTTACAGCCATTTCTTAATAGAGCTGGGGGTTTTAACTTCAAGAAGGAAAGTCTCAGGGTATTATTGCCAGAGATTAGGATGGCCAATTACCCCTAAAAATTAAGCCCCATGAGTTCAAACACTGGCCTTCTGCAATCACATACAAAAAGATCACAGCATTGGATGGGTGGAACGTGGGAAAAGTCCAGATTGTTCAGTCTGGGGCACAACAGTCTGGGGAGATATGCAAACTATACCTCTCGCCCATTGCTCTGAGAGGTAGCCAGAGAGCAGCATATGCAAATTAGGACAGCAGCAGGTAGATTCATAGACTCCAAGGCCAGAAGGGACCATTGTGATCATCTCGTCTGACCTCTTGCGTAACACAAGCCAGAGAATGTCCCCCAAATAATTCCTAGACCAGATCTTTTAGAAAAACATCTTGATTTAAGAATGGTCAGTGACAGAGAATCCACCATGACCTTTGTTACGTTCTTTCAATGGTTAACAATCCGCACTGTTAAAACTGCACCTCTTATTTCCAATCTGGATTTGTCTAGCTTCAACATCCAGCCATTGGAGCGTGTTAGACCTTTCACTGCTAGATCGAAGAGCCCCTTATTAAATATTTGTTCCCATGCAGAGATGTGTAGACTGTAATTAAGCCATCCGGTAAACTTCTTTTTGTCAAGCTAAATAGATTGAGGTCTTTGAGTCTGTCAGTATAAGGCATGTTTTCTAATCTTTTTATCATTCTTGTGATACTTCTCTGAAAGCTCTCATAGAATCATCATAGAATCATAGAATATCAGGGTTGGAAGGGACCTCAGGAGGTCATCTAGTCCAACCCTCCGCTCAAAGCAGGACCAATTCCCAACTAAATCATCCCAGCCAGGGCTTTGTCAAGCCTGACCTTAAAAACCTCTAAGGAAGGAGATTCCACCACCTCCCTAGGTAACCCATTCCAGTGCTTCACCACCCTCCTAGTGAAAAAGTTTTTCCTAATATCCAACCTAAACCTCCCCAACTGCAACTTGAGACCATTACTCCTTGTTCTGTCATCAGGTACCACTGAGAACAGTCTAGATCCATCCTCTTTGGAACCCCCTTTCAGGTAGTTGAAAGCAGCTATCAAATCCGCCCCCCCATTCTTCTCTTCTGCAGACTAAACAATCCCAGTTCCCTCAGCCTCTCCTCATAAGTCATGTGCTCCAGCCCCCTAATCATTTTCGTTGCCCTCCGCTGGACTCCTTCCAATTTTTCCACATCCTTCTTGTAGTGTGGGGCCCAAAACTGGACACAGTACTCCAGATGAGGCCTCTCCAATTTATCAACATCCGTCTTGAATTGTGGACACAGGATTCCAGCAGTGGTCACACAGTAACAAATACAGAAGTAAAATAACCTCTCTTCTCCTACTTGAGATTCCCTTCTTTATTCGTCCTGGGATCGCAATAGCTCTTGTACTCACAGTGTCGTGCTGGGAGCTCATGTTCAGCTGATTTTCCATCATGACCCCCAAATCTTTTGCAGAGTCGCTGCTTCCCAGGAGAGAGTCCCCATCCTGTAAGTATGGCCCGCAATCTTTGTTCCTAGATGTATTCATTTACATTTAGCTGTATTCAAATCTTGTTGTTGGCTTGCACCCAGTTTACCAAATGATCCAGATTGCTCTGTATCAGTGATCTGTCCCGTTCATTATTTACCACTCCCCCAGTTTTTGTGTCGGCTGCAAACTTTATCAGTGATGATTTTATGTTTTCTTCCAGCCGCCCGCCCCTGGTGGTCCATCAGTGCAGCCCCTGCTGCGTGTCTGCCCCCCGTCCCGTTTCTGGCCGGCGCTGGCTGTGCACTGCAAACTGCAGTGGCTGGTAAGTGCGGGCAGGCACCAGGCAACGGCCAGTTACGTGACGCCTCTGCTGCCAACCCATCAGCTCTTTACGTGCTCCCCCTCTTGCTGTCCTCTCCCTACTTTGTCCGTTCACCCCGCACAGCCTCGCTGCTCTTCCATATCCCCCCCCGGCGGGGCACGTCCCGCTCCCAGCGCTGTGTGGACAACCCCTGGTCGGCACACTCAGCTCACGAACAGCCTGGCCGGCAGGCTCCTTCCTTCCCCCACGGCCTCCGACTGGGCCAGTGCCCCAGGGAAGCTAAGACCCTCTGGCCCGGGGTGCTGGCCAGGAGGAGCCAAGCCCTGCATGTGCCAACCCCCCCCACACAGTGCTGGCACGGGGAAGGCGCCCCGTCCCTCAGCTAAGCTCTGCGGTGGCAGGGGAGGGAAGCGTGTTCATGCCCCGGACCTACAGGCTCCACAGAAGCCCTCAGGGCAGGGGTTTGGCACCCTCTTCACCCCCCCCCTTCCCCGCCCCGCCCTGGGTCTTGCCCCCAGGGAGCGTGGGGCTGCTCTGTTCCCTAGACACCCTCCCCTCCTCTCTGGCCGGGTTCACTGAAGCCCCTGCAGACAGGTTCCCTGGGCACAATGCATCCTTAGGGTTTAACCCCTTCCTGCCCGCGCTGTAGGCGGAGGCGGCTGGGTTATGTTGGTGGCCAGCAGCAGCCTGGAGGTGTTAGCTGCCTTTTGACACTGTGCGGCAGGAAGGGACAAGCTGCTTCCAGCCACACTGGGCGGTGGGGAGAAGAGATGAGCTCTGCAAAGACACGGGCCAGGTCATCCCTTTCCCCGCTCCTCCTCCCCTGCGGCTGGAAGCAGCTCCCGTCCCTTCCCTACCGCACAGTGCTGAAAGGCTGCTGCTGGCCACATTCTGGTGTGAACCCTGGCAGAAATCTGGGCGGGGGGCATGTGACCCTGCGTGCTCCCCTCCCCCCCACGTGTTGCCTCAGGAAGATGCACCACCAGGTCCCGGGGGCCCAGCCAGGCATGTAGGGCAGAAAGCACCGGACCCCCTGTGTGAGAGAGGTGTACGTGTGTGTGTGTGTCACCTCTTCCTGTGTGTTTGTATGGGGGGGGGGAGGTAGGGGTGTGTGTGTCACCCTTCCCCATGTGAACCCTAAAGCCTTAAAGATAAGAAGGTAAATAAAAATAATCCAACTACGCAGTATTTCTTTTTAACAGGGGCTCAGTCAACTTGATGTTAATTTGAACGGTTGTACTGCGTAGTTCCGACTGATTGCTGTTGAACTCGCTTGAATATGAGTCATTTTGCCAGGTGTCCCATAGGGAAATATGGTCACCCTACCTCTAGATGGAGACAAAGAGCTTTCCACAAGCCTAATAAACCAAGGGCTTGCACATGCAATTACTGTGTCGTTCAGACGCCGAAAAGGGCACATCCACACTGCAGCTGGGGGCGGGCTTCCCCGCGCCCGTAGACAGAAACGCGCTAGCATGCTAAAAACAGCCAAGGGCAGCACTGAGCTCCTCCCAGCTACCAAGCTACAGGCCAGACAGTCCACCCCAGCGGCCTACCAGCCCCTCGCTGGGCTTGTGCCCACCGTTGATGGTCACTCTGGTGCCGTGGCGGTTTCTCCGTCAGGGAACTTGGACCTCCAGCCAGTTGCAGTCTTTAACCCACCCCTTGCACCCACTCTGGGGCTCCTCTTCCGCCAGCCCCTTCCCTGGTTAGTCAGGGTCCCTCCCAGGCCTCCCTGTTCACTCAGAGCCCTGCAGGAGCCTTCTTGTTCCCTACCGTCCCTTCCCTCCAGCCTTTCCACAGCTGGGCCCCGTCAGCACTTAAACCTGGCTCCTTTGATACAGGAATCCTCTGATTGCTCTCAAGTGGGCCCCATTCTGTAATCAGGGCTGACATAGCCCCAGGCTCACCGGCCCATGGAGCAAGCCGCCCTGTTACACCGCTATTTGTAGCCTGCTGGCTTGAGCAGCGCGACTGCCGGTCTGTCTACCCGCGCTGGGAAGCACACTCCCATCTGCAGTGCTGAAGTGCCCTAAGAGAATCAGCAGTGTCCATGCAATGCAATCGTGAACAGGTGTTTGCATGAAGAAATTTGCCCTGGGTTTTTGTAAATTTGCCCCTTCACTATATTAGGAAATCAAAAATATTTCCTGATTCACTATTGACCAAGCAGGAAAATTATTTCTGTCGTCCAGGAAAATGTGATCTTCAGTCTAGACATATTTTGAGTTAAGTTTTCTTTTCCACTGGATTGTGAATTTATAACCAGAAGATTCTTGGCGAGATCCTAATCTGGTGTAAATCACCTTAGCCACATTGACTTTGCCAGATTCCACCAGCTGAGACTGGCCCACAAAAAGTAAATCTGTCCAAGCAGGGAAATTCCTAATGGACAGATACTCAATAGCATAATCATTTTCATTGTCACTAAGTTAAGGCACCTGGATAACAAAGCAAACTATTTTTGTCTAACAAGGCATGGAGGCTAAAGCAAACACCAGAAGGCAGGTACCAGGATACAGCATAAGTTTTAATAGGATACAGACCTGGAGAATATAATTATTCCAACAACAGTTAAAATCTCCAAGGTTAACAAAACGAAGCCGAGATACATCCAGTTCAAGTGCAAGGTCAAAGCAGTTGCTGAGAACTAAGTAACATCTCAGGGGAACATTTTCTATAGCATGTCAAAGAACAACCAACACACAACTGGCCCAGAGCCGTGGAACGGGAGGGAGGGAGGCTGAGGATGTGACAGTGACACCCACGATGACTAGTAGGCTTAATAAATCCAGGGAAAGTTGGGCAGCTCTGAGATACAGCTTCATAAGGGGATGGGAGCAGGAGAGGGGGGATAACATGTAGCGATGTAACCTGGGCACCTTGATTCGCCACTGGTTCTTTGTTGCATGGCTAGTGCTGTGGGGGGTTTTTTCTTCATCCCTTACCAAGGCCATTTGGAGGTAGAGCAATACTTTTTGCAATGGCTTGAAATTTGTACCTTTCCTGATTGATATTGACCCGGGCACTGGGTTACACAGTGCTGGGGGCACTTGGTCACGCATGGAGGTGGGCACTTGGTCACGCATGGAGGTGGGCATGGAGGAGGGCACTTGGTCACACAGGGAGGTGGGCACTTGGTAACACAGGGAGGTGGGCACTTGGTCACACATGGAGGTGGGCATGGAGGAGGGCACTTGGTCACGCATGGAGGTGGGCACTTGGTCACGCATGGAGGTGGGCACTTGGTAACACAGGGAGGTGGGCACTTGGTCACGCATGGAGGTGGGCATGGAGGAGGGCACTTGGTCACACAGGGAGGAGGGCACTTGGTCACGCACGGAGGTGGGCACTGTGGAGCACATGGATACGCATACTGTGGCCCATACAGTGGTGGGCACTTGGTCACGTACACCGGCCGGCATTTGGGAGCACAGTGCTGCTCATATTGTGGAGGACATGGCTGTGAGCATTTGGTAACACACACCGGAGCGGGTAGGTGTTTATGTTGCTGTCCATAATAAGGCATCTTTGTGCAATCTGGGTACACCTGGAAGAAGCATTAGAAGGCAGATCATTAACATATGCATCTATTTATTTCCCCATTACATAGGGCCTCATTTTGGTAGAGTACAGTGGATGCAGAAAACAGAGTAGACCGAGGGAGATTCATCCATCACTAAATTACACTATATCCTTTTAACCATCCCCTGCAACAGACAAAGGTCCCTCCCTTAGGGTCAACAGGTTACAGTGGAATAAAAACGGATTCCAGAACCTATCCATTGTATCCCCTTGTCTCCAGCATACACATCTAGGGAATGCCAACAGACTTGCCCCCACTGACTTCAGCTGATACAGAGAAAGAGGCAGACCAGGCTTTATAAATTGGTGCTGGGCAGAATCAAACAGGAAGCCAGAGAGGCCTTAGGGAATGGGTACTTCGGGGACCACAAAGCCAATGACACCCCCTAGTGCGCACTGGATGTAGCTTCCGAGTTTGTTTCCAGCATAGCCCCTATGCCAATCCCACTGCCGTAATCCAACCCAGAGGTCAAAGAGGATCACTAGGTTTGGAAGGATTACATTTTTATCAGTAAATGTTGATAAACGTCAGTTTTGCCATATGCACAAAAAAACGACGAAACAAATATTTCCATTGATAATAATAGAAATTTACAGGTAGGCAAAGTAAGAAAAATTCTGCTTGAGATCTTAGTAGTGTTTGATTTAAGGATGTTTACAGGTGATGTTGACAATATGTGTTTTAATGGTTATAAAGCTTTAACTTTTCGAATCTCAGTGTCTGCTCTCATTAAACCATTATTTGTCTGACCCCCCTTCATTTTCTGACTCCTCCCCAATTTCCTGCAACTGTGACAATTTCAATCAGTAAACACAGAAATAATGCTTAAAATGCTTAAAAAGAAACATTGATATTATCCGGCGACATTTAAAAAAAAAAAATCAAATTCTGCCAAGCCTAAGGGTAACAGTGGTAACATCCACATCAGGGAGAGATATTATAGTTGCTGTTATGCCAGCTAGTACTGCCCTACAATAGCAAAACAGTTCTGCCTGGAACTGGTTGAAAATTTTTGAAGGAAAAAATTTCCCTACGAAAGACAAGTTTGATTTTGGTGACATTTTTTGACTTTTCAACAATTGTCAAAAACATTGCTATGTCAAAATGTCAAAAATATCAAAAAGCGACTTTGATCTAAAATGTGTAAAGTTTTCATTTTAACATTTCTGAATCAATTCCCCCCCCCCAAAATTTACATTCTGCAAAATTTTCGATATTTTTTGCTTTTCATCCCGTTTTGTGATAAAACCACACACTGAAAAAAATCTAAATTCTCTGTGGGACAGAAATTCCATTTCCTAAACTGTTCTGCTTCTGCCTTTAATTTCTAAATCTTGCAGCCTCCTGTACGTGCAATTGATTAATAACAAAAAAGAATAGTCATCATCATCATTATTATAGGAGTGCCCCTAGACCAGAACCCCATTGAGATGGGTGGGTTTGGGGGTTTGGTTGGTGTTTTTTTTATCATTATTAATATACATTAAATTTCCATAGTAGAATTCACAAATCGTATTCACAGTCTGCCTGTGTTATTTGTAGAAGACCCCTTTGTGTTTTGCTCAATGCCTTATCATTATCTGTATATTTATTTTGCTCATATTCCAAAATTGGTAACCATACAATAAAAATAATCTATTTGATCCAGACATAAGTCTCTCCCTGTCACTTTTCCTATTCAAAGGATTACCCTTACTTTATTTCTCCAGGCCATCAATGTTGAGAGACCTGCCTTTTCCCCAAAATGAGCATTCACACATCTAATAGTAATTACATTATCAATGGGTTTTCCCCCAGTCAATAACTTTCTTGGGGCTGTAACTGAATAGCAAGCATAAGGGTACATCAACAATGGTGTAATTTCCAGGTAGACATACACGTGTTAGCTCTGATTGAGCTAACAGGCTAACAATTGCGGTGAGGCCGCAGAGACATGGGCTTGCTTCCCAAGTATTTATCCAGGGTCTCAGACGGAATTGAACTTGATTGGCTAGTCCGAGCTACCGCCCACCCCTACCTGCGACCCTGCTAACCTACGAGACAAGATAATCCTCACCCCAGAGAGTTTTCAGTCTAACTAGAAACCCTTCCCTCATGTGGTTAAGAAGACTTGGCCAGATGCTCAGCCGGCAGAAATCCGTGTAGCTGGGCTGATGTCAATGGTTTACAATAGCAGAAGATCTGTCCCAGGCAATAGATGAGCAGGATATAGCCCGGCCATCCCAACCCAGCAATGAAGTGCCATTTCAATAGCTCCATAAAATCAGACTTACCCGGTTCACCAACGAGAACAACTGGATGGAAGTCCATAGCGCAGCTCTGAGATGGGAGAGCTTTTATACTGTTCAGAACTGCCCTGAGGGGGGAAGCACCTTTGGTGTGCCATGGTATAATTATCTGCCGAGCACAGCCTGAGTCACATGTCACGCTGTGACGGACTGTAACTGTTTTACTCACCCTCGCTGGTTGCTATTACCCTAGTAACTGCCGCAAGAAGGGTGACTTTCCTATAAACACTCTGACTTCCTTCTTATGGCAACGTGCGGTGCTGGTGATGCAGCAGAGGGACATGTGCTCAGGACCAGGGTTCGCTTTGGTTTGGGCTGGTGCCAGTTCTGAGCCAGCCACTCTCCACGATGCGCTGGTCCCCATTGCTCCGGGAGCCAACGTGAAAGTGGAGGGGCAGCAAATCTAAATTTCCCCACCCCCTTGGTAGCACTCGCTGGCAAGGAACAGGTGCCAGGGAGGAGCTATTATGGGGGGAGTAAAAGGGCTGCTTGCATGTCTCTTTGGCCCTGCACAAGGGCAGGTCTCAGAGCTGCACTGACATGAATGTAGCCTCCCAACCGCACCATGAGCGTTACTGGCCCCATTTCACAGCTCGGGGAGACCACAAAGGCCGGCCAGCGTTCTCAGGGCAAGACCAGGGCTGGGATGGTTGAAAAGGGGATTTAGCTGCATGACTCCCATTCATTTCAATGGGCACTGTGTGTCTAAATCCCATCAGTGCCTTTGAAAATCACAGCCCAGAGAGGACTCTCAGGAAGTGTATTCTCCCAGTCCCATGCCTTAGCTACCACAACTCATAAGAACATAAGAATATAAGAATGGCCAGACTGGGTCAGACCAAAGGTCCATCCAGCCCAGTATCCTGTCTTCTGTGCCAGGTGCCCCAGAGGGAGTGAACCTAACAGGTAATGATCAAGTGATCTCTCTCCTGCCATCCATAATCTTTTGATTTATGAGAACTCAGTTCCTAAGGAGGGTGGCAGATAATCGAAGATCTAGGGAGCCTTGGGCAGGAGATGCTTTAACAGCACAGAAAAAGGGAAATCACTGATTCAACTTGGGGCTAGAGAAGGCTGGTGTTGTGGTTAACCCACTGATATGCTATGTTGAAAATGAGGTTTTGTTCCCAGCTCTGCTACCAAGCCCTTGGTCCAAGTCACATAGATCCCTGTCTATAAATTGGAGATAATCCTTGTTGTTTCATAACAACAAGGATTATCTCATAAGAGGGGTAAGTGAGAATTAATTATGAGGTGCCCAGGTGATGGGGGATTACATAAATACCTACCTAGAAAACCAGAGAGATAAAATGGGGGAGGTAATCTCTTTTATTGGACCAACTTCTGTTGGTGAAAGAGACACACTTTCTTGCTACACAGAGCTCTTCTTGACTCTTTCACCAACTCAAGTTGGTCCAATAGAAGAGATTATCTCACCCACCTTGTCTTTCTAATACCCTGGGACCAACAGGGCTCAAACACTGTACCTAGCTAGAAAACATTATTTAAAATATACATTGTAACCTGTATGTATTCAAGCAAAGGCACCACTACTTTTTAAAATGAGAATCTGGAATTCAGGGATTATCTGGAAATCATTATTTGATTAGAGAAGGGAGACGTTGAAACCTCACTATCTTTCAGCATGGTGATAGCTCCTTGGAGAACCATTTAAGCAGATCTTAGACGCACAACAAATGGTCAAAGAAAATGTTTGAAATGTGACAGAAAATGGAAAATTTCACCGAAAATCATCTGTTTTCATCTAAACAGGGTTTTTAAAGATAAAACTAAACTAAAATAAAATGTTTTTATGAAAATCTGAAACTTTTCAAATACATCTTTTTTTTACTAAAATTAGAAATTTTTCGTGGGCAAAGATATTCATTTCCTGACCAGCTGTAATTTTTTTTACAAGATGCAATAAACTGGGAAAAGAATGATTTCTCTGTGGATGCCTTGTTTTCTGTGTATATAAAGAAGCAAGGCTGTTTCCCTACTAGGATCTGATAACTGAGTTGCATTTCACTCCTTGATGTTTACATAGCTGATCAGAGTAAATAACCCTGTGGATTCCACTGCAAACCTAAATGTTCTTAAAGTGATGCGAATACTTAGGTTGTGGTTTCCAACTAGCTTAGCAAAACATTAGCATGATAATATCATATTTTTCATTCAAATATTTTAACATGTGTAAAGAGCTTTGAAATCCTTTCATATGAGAAAGCCTTACATGTCTCATGGGGCAGGGATGTATTATTATCCCATGTTATAAACATGGGGAAACTGAGGCACACTGAGGTGAGGTAGTTTGCTCAAGTATATACACTGAGTCAGTGGTAGAGCCAGAAATAGAATCCATAATTCCTGCCTCTCCGTCCTGTGTTCTAGCCACTAGTCATGCTTCCTATTAGACTGTATTGCATGACAACATTAGTACATAATTCTCTGATGTCGTTATATAATCTCATCAATGCTTGGATGACAAAGAGATCATTAACATGAGACAGGAATGTAGCTGGCACAAATCGGAAGAGATTCATCCATCGGTACCTGTGATACTCTGGATGAAATAATTTCTGATGAAAGAGTTTGACTAAACATTGAAAAACTAAAAAATATAATTATCCATGTTGATATTTATCTTCTTTATATACAAGGATAATAATGACACCCCCAAAGGGTAATAACAATAATTCTTCCAAAGAGTAACCAGATGCAGGAATTCCAGATTTGTTTCTTGCCAGTTTAGAAGTGGCAGCATTGATAAGCACCTCACTGAAACATGTTGATTTCAGACATTTCTAGACTCTTGGTAAGTGACATTCGGTTACAGGTTTCTGTGCCACAAATTCTGTTTGACATCTGGCTGGTGGGAACTGAGAAATGTGAAGAACTTTAATTGGGTTGATCCAAAAAATTCTTCTAACCTGTTTTCTATGGAAAATTGGATTTTCAAAACAATGAAATTTGTCCTGAAAAGTGTCTGCATTCTGCAGAAAAAGTTGACTTTTTGTTGAAAAACCTAACACCCAAAGCTAAGGGGGGAGGGGGGGGTTGGGGGGGGAGGGGAGGAGACAAAACGCAAAAAAATGTTTAGTTGAAAAATGCCACTGTGTTGCCTCATAGGCTGGGATTCTCAGCTGGACTACATCTCGGATGATACACTGTGGCCAAGGACGTCCATGATACACTGCGGTGACTCAACAGCCGGTGGGGACAGTACTGCGTAAAGGGCAATGTAATTGGGCAAGGGAGGTAAGCCCATTGACCAGAATAAGGGCATGAGGCCTCCGAACGACAGCTCCCACGAGTCATTGCATCAGCATTTCTGAATCCAAATCTTCAAATTTTGGCCGAACATTTTCTTTTTTGGAGGTGGGGGGAAGTGTTGATTTTTCAACAAAAAGTAAAAAAATTGCTGTGGGAGAAAAAAAAATTCCCAACCGGCTCTAAACAAGAATAAGAAAATGCTGACCTGACTCTGAAATAAGCTACGGTGAAGGCAAAATGACCTATAAGAACAGAGACAGGTCAGGGAAAGGATGCTTTTGTACTTTAGGCACTAAAGAGGGACTCAGGAGTTCTGTGTTTAGTTCCTGGCTCTTCCATAGGCTATGTCTACACTACCGCCAGATCTACGCTCTGGCAATCGATGCATTGTGGGTCAATTTAGCGGGTCTAGTGAAGACCCGCTAAATTGACAGCAGAGCGCTCTCCGGTACTCCACCAGGAACGAGAAGAGTAAGGTAAGTGGACGGGAGAGTGTCTCCCATTGACCCAACGCGGTGTAGAGACCGCAGTAAGTCGACCTAAGCTACGTCGACTCCAGCTACGTTATTCACGTAGCTGGAGTTGCGTAACTTAGGTCGACTTACCGTGGTAGTGTAGCCATAGCCATAGACTCCCTATGGCATTTAACCTCCCTGCATCCCAGTTCAGGGCAGGGATTTTCTCCTACTACGTGTATGTATACCGCCGAGTGGAACAAGGCCTCGAGGTGCTCCTGGAAAGCTAATTGTATACATCTCTGTTGTGGTGCTGCCCATTGTAGCATGAATTAACTGAAGGTAATTTTGTAATGACATGAAAGAGAACATCCCTTGGTACATTTTGCTTGTTTAAAGGCAAGATAAATATACTGGACCTCAGGTTCATCCCTGGCTCCAGAAGGTGGAAAAATGGTTAGTCCATCCCCAGCCATGGACTGACTGGACACTCTTTTAAGGGGAAACACACACAAGGTACAAAACTTGGCATGAGATAGCAACATCCATAACTTGGTATGGCGGCAGTCCCCGGGACGGTGCTGTTACACATAGTTTTACAAGTTCTTTTTCTTAGCATGATAGCAGTGTACAGTCTTTGCCACAGCTCCCCTCATAGGGAACATCACAACACTAACACTAAGACAAGCTTTTCTTCAAACACCACTGAAGTTTGCTTTCTACCATTCTCTCTCTAGCTAGAATAATTTCTGAGAGCAGAGTTGATTCCTAGGAATCAGACACTAGTGTCTGGACTGAGATTCCTGAAAGGGGATTGCTTGTCTGCTGTTTGTGACCACCTCTGTTCATGGACTGTGTATATAATGTAAATGAACAGGTAGCCGATATGATGCTGAGTGGAGCGTCATGTTACTTTCCTACAGTGCAGCCTATGCTGGAGGGAACCTTTTTCCGGCTCAGACAGGGAAAGATACAGGTAAATCTGAATGAAAAGGGTTGTAACTGTCTAGGAGGGTAGGTCCAGGTTACCCACACCCATGAGTTTGAATGGAAGGGAAGGAAGATTGCTGGGAACTGTTAGTAACTTTGTGATGACAAGCCAGAGCTCAAAGGCTGGGAAAGTTCATACTAGAGTAAATAAACAAATTACACTAGGAAAAACACACAGATTCCCCATCAGTGATTTCCAACCTGCAATGCGCTGCTATTTGCTACCTCTCAGCACAGAGCTGATGGATCTCTCTGTATTATAAGATTCCAGGAGCCTAGAATGTCTGTTGAGGCAGCATGAAGTAATGGAACAAGCTACAAGAATGGCCGAGAGCGTGTTTTGTTGAGAATGTCACCAGGTTCCGTCATCACTGGGATGTGTTGCAAGTTCTCAGCACTTTACAAATTGCAACTGAGCAACAGAACGGGCTTTCAGCTAGTAGATAAATAAGATCTAGCAGGATCATATCTCGGTCAGATTACAATAGTCATCAAAGGATTCTGCTCCTCAGCTCTTCAGTGTAGATAGGGATAGCGTGTCTGCTTGTCAAAAAACAAAATAAGGACAAGTCTGAAGGCATGAAGAATATGACTAAAGCCCTCGTCTCCATCTTCAAACGACATCATTTCATGTAAGGCATCAGGACTCATAAATGACACAAACGTTTGCTAACCCTGAAGGTGATGGCATTCCTAGGCCTACCTGCTAAAAACAAAGGTACACATCCTTAGCTGGTGTAAATCAGTGCCCATGTGTTGAAGTCAATTTGCAGCTAAGTGTTAGACATATGGTTGTAATTTTTAGTGGAGCTGTAAAATATAAAAGCCATATATTTTTCATGGAACGTTTCTCAGGAAACGAATGGGCTTTTTCTTTAATCCAAATTTCCTGCAAAAGTAATTTGATTGTTCAGCATAAACAAAACAAAAATCCTGAAAATAAAAACAAAACAAGAACATTGATTTTGAAAACTGTCTTTGGTTTTAAAAAAAATATTTTCACTTAAAAAAGGAAGTTTTCACAGTTAGAGGCCAGAGGTGTTATTATGTAAACTACCCACTAGTATATTCCAGGAGTATTCACATTGAAAGTTAGTTTTATTTTCTATTCTTTTCTGATTGTGGAGACTGAAAATTAAGGCGCTTTAACCAAACCTGTCTGAAAAAGAGAAACCTTATTGGATTGAATCCCAGTGGGAACTGGGCCAGATCCTCATCTAGTGTAAAACTTGAGCACCTCACAGTCTTTATTATATTTATCCTCCCACCACCTCTGTGAAGTTCCCTATACTACAGATGGGGAATGATGGGGAATGAAGGCACAGCAAGCCAGATTTTAAAGGTCTTTAGGCACCTAAAGGTATCGATAGGTGCCTAGCGGGTACCTAAATCCCATTGAAATCAATCATTGATTTTCAAAGCGCTTTTCAAAATCCCACTAGGCACCTAAATACTTTGAAAATCTGGCCCAGAAAGACTGCAGGGCTTGGCTTCACTGCACTAGTTAGCTTGATGGAAAACACTCAAGCGACCACACTGTGAAACAACCCTGGAGTGACCCAGAGCGATTGGATTAGCTGCTGGAGAGTTGCTGTAAAGTGAGCTGCTGCATTCCTAGTGCCTGTGTCAGCAGCCCTCAAGTTTTCCATTGATGTTCCAGGTGGCAATGGGATGCTAGACTGTATTATACTGACAGGTTTCAGAGTAGCAGCCGTGTTAGTCTGTATCCGCAAAAAGAACAGGAGTACTTGTGGCACCTTAGAGACTAACAAATTTATTAGAGCATAAGCTTTCGTGGGCTACAACCCACTTCTTCGGATGCATATAGAGTGAAACATATATTGAGGAGATATATATACACACATACAGAGAGCATGAACAGGTGGGAGTTGTCTTACCAACTCTGAGAGGCCAATTAAGTAAGAGAAAAAAAACTTTAGAAGTGATAATCAAGATGGCTCAGTACAGACAGTTTGATAAGAAGCAAGTGTGAAAATACTTACAAGGGGAGATAGATTCAATGTTTGTAATGGCTCAGCCATTCCCAGTCTTTGTCCTCACCCACAACTATTTCACATTTGGGGACAATATATACCTTCAAGTCAGCAGCACTGCTATGGGTACCCGCATGGCCCCACAGAATGCCAACATTTTTATGGCTGACTTAGAACAACGCTTCCTTAGCTCTCGTCCCCTAACGCCCCTACTCTACTTGCGCTACATTGATGACATCTTCATCATCTGGACCCATGGAAAAGAAGCCCTTGAGGAATTCCACCATGATTTCAATAATTTCCATCCCACCATCAACCTCAGCCTAGATCAATCCACACAAGCGGTCCATTTCCTGGACACTACTGTGCTAATAAGCGATGGTCACATAAATACCACCCTATACCGGAAACCTACTGACCGCTACACTTACCTACATGCCTCTAGCTTCCATCCAGGACACACCACATGATCCATTGTCTACAGCCAAGCTCTAAGATATAACCGCATTTGCTCCAATCCCTCAGATAGAGACAAGCACCTACAAGATCTCTATCAAGCATTCTTAAAACTACAATACCCACCTGCTGAAGTGAAAAAACAGATTGACAGAGCCAGACGAGTACCCAGAAGTCACCTCCTACAAGACAGGCCCAACAAAGAAAATAACAGAACACCACTAGCTGTCACCTTCAGCCCCCAACTAAAACCTCTCCAGCGCATCATCAGAGATCTACAACCTATCCTGAAAGATGATCCTTTACTCTCACAGATCTTAGGAGACAGACCTGTCCTCGCTTACAGACAACCCCCCAACCTAAAGCAAATACTCACCAGCAACCACACATCACTGAACAAAAACACTGACCCAGGAACCTATCCTTGTAACAAAGCCCGATGCCAACTCTGTCCACACATCTATTCAAGTGACATCATCATAGGGCCTAATCACATCAGCCATACCATCAGGGGCTCGTTCACCTGCACATCTACCAATGTGATATATGCCATCATGTGCCAGCAATGCCCCTCTGCCATGTACATTGGCCAAACCGGACAGTCTCTACGCAAAAGAATTAATGGACACAAATCTGACATCAGGAATCATAATACTCAAAAACCAGTGGGAGAACACTTTAACCTGTCTGGCCATTCTATGACAGACCTGCGGGTGGCTATCTTAAAACAGAAAAACTTCAAAAACAGACTCCAACGAGAGACTGCTGAGCTGGAATTGATATGCAAACTAGACACAATCAACACAGGATTAAATAAAGACTGGGAATGGCTGAGCCATTACAAACATTGAATCTATCTCCCCTTGTAAGTATTTTCACACTTGCTTCTTATCAAACTGTCTGTACTGAGCCATCTTGATTATCACTTCTAAAGTTTTTTTTCTCTTACTTAATTGGCCTCTCAGAGTTGGTAAGACAACTCCCACCTGTTCATGCTCCCTGTATGTGTGTATATATATCTCCTCAATATATGTTTCACTCTATATGCATCCGAAGAAGTGGGCTGTAGCGCACGAAAGCTTATGCTCTAATAAATTTGTTAGTCTCTAAGGTGCCACAAGTACTCCTGTTCTTTTTGTGTATTATACTGTTCAGCCACTAGGTGGTGCCATGGATAACATATTTAACATAGGTTTCAGAGTAGCCGCCGTGTTAGTCTGTATCCGCAAAAAGAACAGGAGTACTTGTGGCACCTTAGAGAGTAAGGTTAGTCTCTAAGGTGCCACAAGTACGCCTATATTTAACATAAGCTCGCAACGGCCATTCCTGTTCCTGGCAGTTCATTAAATTGTCCTAAGGAAGACACATTTCTGATTAGGGTGACCAGATGTCCCGATTTTATAGGGACAGTCCCGATTTTGGGGTCTTTTTCTTATATAGGTTCCTATTACCCCGCACCCCCTGTCCTGATTTTTCACACTTGCTGTCTGGTCACCCTATTTCTGATGTATCTACCTGTCTGAATTCTTCATGTTCCTACCTGAGTTTTTGAGACCCGGGCTACATTTTCAGACGTTTATCGTGCAGATTTGCATGGTTTGCATTCCCCTTCTGTGCACTCCAGTCATTTCAATGAGGATTGTGCAGCTGAATCCCCTAAGGCAGCTTTGGATAACTCTCCTCAAACATAAAGCACGGGACAGCTACTAATAAAACCTACATATCTCTGGACTGGGCATGGCAGCATAACTGGCCCTAGACGGAGACTAGCCAGCTAGCACTGAGCCTTTCACTTTCATGTCATGACATTCATTGAAAACTATTGCTTCTGTTGTCATAATTTATATGTATCCTGGAAGCACCCACATTGGTGTTACACACACACACACACACATCCTGCCCCTGTAGAGTTTACAGGCTAAGAAAATCTCCTTAGCTATTTCTTTTAACCTGTCTGACTGGTCCAGGGCCATATAGCAAGGCAGCACAACACTCTGCTGGTAAAGGGAACCAAAAGCAGGACCCAGACACTGAGAACTAGGAAATAAGCCTTTGACGTAGACTATCCCTGAGGCCACGCCAGCCACGCCACTTTGGAATCTGGAGTCCAGCCTGTAATAACAAAGGAACGCAAAGGAGCAACAACACTGCTAGTGAAATGTAGGCGTGTGAGCCAATGCATCAAGAATCCAAATCTCTCTGCCTGGCATCAAACATTACGTTTCAACACAGGAGGGAGCTAGAGACGATTGGGATGGAAGAAAGAGGAGATCGGTCCTTACAGAGGTGATATGTTATCTGTCAAATGGGGACTTACAGGTCTGCATAATGCAGTATGGACACATTAGCACGGTTGTGAGACCCAGGTCCAGCGATTGTAAACCCACGTCTGTGGGACCTGGGCTTGG
Source organism: Emys orbicularis (assembly GCF_028017835.1). Classification (NCBI taxonomy): domain Eukaryota; kingdom Metazoa; phylum Chordata; order Testudines; family Emydidae; genus Emys; species Emys orbicularis. The sequence continues at coordinate 2,647,711 of NC_088702.1, forward strand.
GAACTCGGTGGCCCCAATCCCACTGCTTCCTATCACAGAAGCATGCTAAAAATGGGGCAAGGGCTGGTTCTCACTCTGCATCCAGCACCTACCACAATGAGACCCTGATCTCTGTTGGGCTTTACAGACTGGCAGCAAGAATGATTAAGGGCATGGAACAATTCTAATATGAAAAAAGATTTGGGGTTGTTTAGCCTTAGAAAGAAGCCCCATCCGGAGATAAGACTGCCTTCGGGAAATTACTGTTTCAGTTTCATTGCAACGAAGATTCTCCAAGATGTGTTCCACACACACACACACACACACTGAGATTAGAATCCTCCTCTACCTGGAGTGTAATAAGTGTTCATCCTTTCCATGGACAAGCCACTAGAGGGCAGCATTGCACGCTCAACAATACCTAGCAGTGGCCTTTAAGTGGATTGTCACTGCTGCTAGTTCTGAAATAGCTCTCTCTCTCTCTCTCTCTCTCACACACACACACGCTCATCATCATGGGACTTGAACACCTACACTTCTGCAATGGTATCCACACTTCTCTCCATGTGTTTCCTATTTTAGCGGGAATCCTTTCATTCATTGCAAACGATCTGCATTGCAGGGCTGGAGGCTCAGCTGGGTCTGTGTTCACTTCACTTACAGGAGAACCTCAAGTACTGGGTGTAACATTTGGGCTCACACACGTAGGCTTTTGCAGAGCATGGCTGGCTGCATAGGGTGGGTGGGGTTGCACTGTCTCTCGTATAGGGGAATAACTGTTTTCCCCAATGCACGCGGGTGCTCCAGAAGTGCGCTGTGCCACCCCCACCCTGAGCTAAAACTAGATGCCACAATCTAGTCCGAGATGATTTTCATAACAGAACGTGGTGCCATGAGCCTTGCCGCCCGGAAGCGAAGGTGTTTTTGTACTTACTGGCACATAGCAAAAGGCATCACTTGACAATGAGGATTAGGGGGACGATCTAAATGTTTTGAGGGGAAAGCAGCTTTTGGACAAAATGGGAATTTTTTGTCCAAAATGGTCACGTTTTCATTAAAAAAAAATCAAGGTTTTATGCTAATGTTATGTGTTATGTCTAGTCTAGTCTATGCAGGTTCTTGTAACATCCCCATCACCACCGTATCTGAACACCTTCCAGTCGTGCAGTACATGACGTGACAACCGTCTCCAGAGGGCTGTAATACATTGGTCTAATTCCATTTGCTGGATTTAGCATGGGGGTGGCGCGGTGCTGTTAGCGGCTTGTGATGTGCAGGAGGTTAGCCTGGAAGATTTGGTTTTCCTTTCAGGCCTTAAGCTCTACAGACACGTTTACACTGCAAAACAAAAACCCCTGGCCGTGAGGCTCAGAGCCTGGATCAACTGACTCATGCTCGCACTATGGGGCTAAAAATAGCAGTCTAGACATTCCCGCTCCAGCTGGAGCCCAGGCGCTGAGACCCTCTCCCCTTGCTGAGTTTCAGACTTGCTGTTCAGTCTGGAAATACCCTGGTCAGAAGGGAGAGAGACCCAGGTCTCCACCCAAGAGAGGCCCCGGGGAGCTGGAAGCCTGACAGCGGGCACCCTTGCTGGACCATTGCGTGGAAATACAGGTCCAGTTGCCCTGAATTGTGGCAATAATTAGCTTGGGAGTTCCCTTGAATGTACAGACACATAATAAGAGGCAGTTCCTGCCCTGTAGATCTAACATTCTGCATAAAGACATAATTATTCTTGCTACCCCTAGAAACAAGAACTTCGGTAAGTCAGTGTGTGTTGGGGGTAGGAGGGAAGGTAGAAGACCAGAGAAACACTAGAAGGCAGGTGTGACCATTCAGGAATGGTTGATTTTATTGTGTCACACATGCAGCTAGAGAGCAGAGCACAATCAAATAGTGGACCATGCCATTTAATGATACAATTATCCCAGCATATGACATTCCACAGTGCATATTGGTTAGTGTCTATCTACGCCCCAGGGATTTTAGTTCCTCAAAGGTGAAAAGTCAACCCCATCATGCATTAGAGTGAAACACTCCTAACTTATAGACTGTTCTCTCCCTGTTCAAGCCTTTTAACTGATCCTCGTCATTCTCCAGTTAATACACACTGAATCTAGACACTCCTTTTTCCTGAGGCTGGAAGTTATTAGCAGAGTGGAGTTCATGAAGATCACAGTGGCCCCTTCTGGCTGGAAGTTATTAGCAGAGTGGAGTTCATGAAGATCACAATGGCCCTTGGGATCTATTAATAGGGTTGTGGAGGTAAAAATCAGTATAGACAGCCCAGTTCTCACTCTTTCTCATGGATGGGTTTCAAAAGCAGGGACCCGATAGTGAAAGCATACGCTCAGAACTTCATAGCACCTACAGCCTGCACCTACATCTCTTATAGACGAGCGATAGACAAGAAGGGCCAGATCCTCAGCTGGTGTGAATCAGTAGAGTTCCAGTGATTTCAAGAGGATCTGTCCCATGCATGGAATCGGTTTAAGGATACTAATGGAGTATATTTAACAGGCCCTAACATATACCAGACAAAACTCTGAAATCTCTACAGCAAAACCACCTAAACCCACAGCAGATGAGAATATGAGGTTAACTGTGTCAAGCACTGGGTCTTGCTTTTCATATCATGGTTTCCCTTTGGTAGCTGGAAGCTACTTCCGCTTTGGCGGCCAATGATGTGGTTGTTTCTGTTGCTGCTCTTCCACAGGTGAAGATGGTTGCACAAAAGGGGGACCTTCTGGTTCACTGATTGGTGGTGGGCATCGTCCCGGTTCTGGTTCCGGTTCCGGTTCTGCTTGCTGATATTCCTTTGATGTTTCTATTCCTGGTGCCGGGGGTAGGGTTGGTGGATGTTTGTATTGCTGGTGGTCCGGTTGTAGATATTCTATTTCTTTAACGTCTGGTGGATTTGATTCTGGTTCTGGGCATAGTACTGGTTCTGGTTCTAGTTCTGGAGCTGGTCCAAGAGGCTGGTTCAGTGGCTGCTTATACTTCTCCTGTGGCCCCTCTTCTTCCTGAGGTGAATTTTCTGGTTCTTCGACTGTTGCTGGACATGGTTCTGGTACTGCTTCTGGGGTCGGTGCCGGTTCTGAAGTGGCATTGCTCAGTGCCGGTGGCAGGGTGAGAGTTTGCTTGCGTTGCTGCTGGTTTTGCTGTGAAGCCATCATCTGCAGCTCAGGAAACCTGGTTGAAATGTTGGATGGTTTTTACATTTGTTACACAAATGTAGATCGAAGGTGGGTGTTTTAAAACATACTCTTGGGTGTTTTAATGATGTCTTAAGTTCTGGATGAAAACATGCTGGGCCTGCATCTGCATTGCCCCACATCTTGTGCAGTTACTCACATTGGAGCAAGTCAAAAATGGGAAAGGGGGGCTGGGGCTTCCAGAGTAAAATTCTGACTTGTCATTAAAAAAAAAGTAAATGGAAAATTTTCAGCTGAAAATTTAATATAATGTGTCTCTTGCTGAAAAATGTCCTGGTTTTGGTTTTCGGGTGGGACATTTGTTTTTTAAGGAAAGAAGCCCAATTAAGAAATAGGCTTAGTCAAAACCCAATTTTCCATTCTGATGAAAAATGTTCAGCCAGCCCTGGTTCACAAAGTAGATGTAAACTACTAAAACCACAATGGCAGGATTTAAATAACTGACACAGGGCAATGGAGACTCAGATCTAGAATAATTCCCTTCCTTCCACTTCCCTTTACCCTTCCAGTTCCCCTTGCCTGTCCCTCCTTTGGCACTGGCTTCCTCTAGGTCTCACTCCCTTCTGCCCTGCCCCTTTCATCTCCTAGACCCTTGTCTTTGAACATTTTATAACCACCCTTATTACTATTATTTTTTGCATTGCAATAGCATTATGCAGAACTTCTAGACTAGGATGCGGGCCCCATTGTGCTAAGCAAAATACTCCCATAAAACCAAAAGACTTCTCCGGCAATCTTCCCTTTTGGTCTCCGGCAATTCATCGCTTTCCCCTCCTGCAACAATTAACCCTGGGGAGTTTGTGCTTTAATCTGGAAATGTTATCAAACCCCTTATGCACCGTCACACCAGAATGTTGCTAGCTTTTTCGTCTAAGCATGCAAAAACCACTTATGTAACCTCTGAGCACTCTGGCCTTCATTCCCTTCTCACTGACACTGGAGTAAATCAGGATTAATTCCAATGGAGACAATAGAATTACAGTGTTATGTATAGAAATAACTCCATCAAGCCAATGGCATATGGCCTATAGGAGGAAACCAAACTCCTTAACTTCGAAAGTTTGGCGCCACGAATGTTTCATCTGCCTCATCAAATTAAAATAGAAGCAATAGAAGGTTGCCAGTAATATAGTGAGCGATCTCACATTAGCACTGGCAATAAAGTCTGACACAATCATCCCATTTAATGCTAATTCACTAATAAATGCAGTATACGCTGACTTACCCAATTCACCAGTGAGAGCAAGTGAATCAATGCGAAGGGGATTCAGGGGCTTTGGGATGAAAGAACCTTTATATGGTCCCTAAGCCCGGCCTCCCAGAGGTGAGACATTGTCCCAGGCATGAGGCCCCTGTTCTTTCACAACCCCCAAATTGACCAAATTAGTAGTTTGAGTGTCATCTGGGAGAGAAAACTCCCTTTTCTGGGGCATTTTTTATTTTTGCAACTGGTGATTTGTGTGTCAGCCCTGCCTGAAGCACAAAGGTTCGTTCACGTGAAGACATTTTTCAAATTCTCTGCTTGAACAGTCAGTGTTCTCAGATCTGCCTTAAAATAAAAACGCAGGTGAGCAATGACATCTTTTGCCATACACGCAGAGAAATAAATTCACTCGTGGAGAATGAAAATGATGGACTTGATTCTAAGTGATGCTTAGGTCACTTTTGCAATGAAAAGGGGCCTTACAGTAGGAGGAAAGAGCCCCTTGAGCATCCCTCACTGAGGAGGGAGCTTCTCCAGCCATTGTGGAGCTGGGGAAAAGGCTCTGATCCCAGTCTCTGGCATGGCCAAAGCACACTGCACTGTCACTATTCTCTGCTTCCCAGGGGTCACAGGAACCAAAACATAAGTTAGAGAAGCCTTGGGGCTGCTCTGGCTTACACCAGGAGCCAGGCAATACCCTAGATTGCCCCAATACAAAGGAAGCTTAAAGCCAGCATAGTCGTCCATATACCATTCCTGATCTCAGTGCATGAATGAAGTAACTGAGAATCAGGCCCTTTGATCTGACGTTCCCATGAAAAATCACTTTTCCTTAAAGTTGTTTATTAGTTTTTAAGTCCTGTGGCACCTTATAGACAAACAGACGTATTGGAGCATAAGCTTTCGTGCATGCATCTGATGAAGTGGGTACTCACCCACGAGAGCTCATGCTCCAATACGTCTGTTAGTCTATAAGGTGCCACAGGACTCTTTGCTGCTTTATTAGTTTTTGTCACTCACAACAGGGACGCAGGAGTCACTAGGGCCACAGAAGACCCAACCGCACCACAGCACGTGGAGAAACCTTTGAACTATAGATGTCATCATTTCATTGTTTTCTTTAGTAAAAGAAGCAGTGGGTCTTATCCTGCCAAATACTGGCATTCCCTCCACTCCCACTGGTGGCATGTCACAGAATTGGGCCCTGTATAGAAATGAGGAGGTTTAGCTAAGATTCTCTGGGTGAATGAAAAATTTAGCAGAGGTCAGGGGAGTGGAGCAGGAACACTCAAGCTACTGGGGACGGGAGGAGAAGGTTGACCCCGAATCTTCAAATGAATCTTGCCAGTTTTAATGCTAAGCCCTTTGAACTGTAGAGCGGGATTTAGTCCTACGATCACACCTTGCAAGTTTGGCCCAGCCCTTTTCTAGGGTTTTCTCATTTGGCTGCTGTGAATACAGGACAGTTAGGTAGCTGGTGATGTATTCATGCTGAGAGCCCTGACACTGCCTCATCAATTATGCCTTAATTGAGCTAAAGGCTGCTCTTCTCAATTAGTTAATGAGGTGATCTTGTAAAGCACTTTCAAGAGGAAAAGCTTCGCAGGCCCTGATCCAAAACCCAGGGAGTTTGTTATGTCTCTCAAATCCTATGGCAGCTGGTATGCTTATCTATTGCTATAAATCTCGTACAAAACCATCGAGTGGCTACGAGGCATCGTCATGGTGCTGTGCCATGGAGCGGAGCCATCTTCAAGAGTTTGCCAGACGGGATACATGCTCAAGCATCATTTAGTTTCATCAGCATGTCACAAGACAACACGGAGGGGGCATTTCAATGTAAGCCCAGCAATTTAAAATCATGTTGGGATGGAACATACAAGAATTGATGAACCTCAGCAGAAATGACATCTACACTACGGCAGCCTTTTTGGGGTCTACCCCAAGTGAACCTAGCTTTTGTATTCAAGGTTCACCAGGAGAGTTAAAGAGAAATATAAGGGAAGGTTTTTAAGCTTAGAATACAAAGTCACACTGTCATTTCACATGGCTGATGGGGAAAAAAATCCTTTCGTTGTCATATATTCATAGATATGTAGGGCAGGCTGAATTCATACATAATACAGTGTCATAGAATTTCACCTGGCACTTCCTGCACTAAGGCCAGTAAACTGTGGTGGGAGAACCGAATTCTCCATTGCCCTGCACCTTTGTGCGGTCGTTTACACCAGTGCAAAATGAATGTGAAATGCTGCAAGATCAGAAAAGGTAGCCCTTCACGTCCAACTTTGCACTGATATAAACGCGCACACAAGGTGCAGTGCAGTGGAAAATCAGGCCCAATTTCAATTTAAAGACTCCAATCGATGGAGAATATAACCTAGGAAAGGCTGAATTTACAATCTTTCCTCTGTTGCATCGTTTGGCAGACGATATGTAGACCTGGCACCTGGATGCTACTGTAATGGGTGCCTTGTAAAAATATAAAATAGATTAGACTGGCAAGCAGACAGAATGATACTAGGAAATTAAACCTATGTAATTATCTCTTTCATCCTATGAGCCGCCTCATATGGAATCCAGGTGTGTCCGCCCTTAAATAATGATGGACAAGTGAGAACAAGCAGGGGGTGGGAGCGACAGGGGTATAATCAAGATAGCAGGGCGAGCCATGCCTTTGGAGAGCTGGTTCAACCACTTCTGATTAATACAACGAAACTAAATCCAAGAGGAGAATGCTTCCTTCAAATCCAGAGTTTTCTCCCTGCATGGAAATTTCAAAAAAACTTAATGGAGAGAAGCCAAAAGACAGCCTTGCAAACAGGCTACCTTCTTCACTACCAAATCCACTTGAAGCTATACCCCCCTGCCATGTTTACATTATCTGACCTGCACCAGAATTATTTCTTAAAGGACTCCAGCAAGGTTGGCTGAGTGTCTTGCAATCAGATGACTGCATTCCAGAGAAGAGAATTCCTTGCACATTTGTCATAAAACTCTGCCCTTCCCTAAGGGAGATGGAAGGATTGTGTTGGTGACTAAAGTGGAGAATTTGGAGCCAGAAATCTTAGATTCTGTTCCTAGTGAAACCTCCAATTCATTGTAGGAACTTGGGAAAGTTACTCTGTTCCATGGTTTGTGAGGCTTAATCAATTAACCTTTGATTAGTGATCTTTCCACCTGGGGGATTCTGCGCCATTGCACAATGCAGAATTTACACAGAATTACTGTTCTGTGAAGAATTTCATTTTTCCCCGCAGAATGCTGCAGGGCTGATGGCCGTCACAGCAGAGCCCGGCTCTCCAGCTTGCAAATGCAGGACACTGCCGGAGAGGACGGGGAGTGGGAGCTGGAGGGTTCTGAGCAGCTGCGGTTCCCAGCACATCCTGAAGGAAGGAGGCAACATGCAGGAAACTCTGTACAGGCCCAGGACCCGGCATCAGGCTGTTTCTCTCTCTAGATCCCTGGACTCTGGGGGTTACGGGGTGCAGGTTTCTGGGCTGGGGAGGGTGCCCCATGGCCGGGATCTGGGGGGTTGGGGATGCAGGAGTCTAGGCAGGGGGGCACCCCTCAGCTGGTTTCTGGGGGGGGAATGTGTGAGTGTCTTAGACTGGAGAGGCAGGGTTTTCCCACAAGGTGGGTCCAGCTGGCACATGTGACACACCCAGACTGAGGTACCCAACAAAAGCATAATAGAGAAACAGGAACTAGGTTGTTGTAGGGGTTTCTTTAACTCTCTGCTTCTGGGGGGAATGTTTTTGTCGTCTGTATTGTTACAGACATACTTGAGGACAGGTATTTTGAAATAAATTACCAAAATAATTGAAACTGTTGTGATTATATTGAGTTATTTTTGACAAAATATGCAGAATTTTGCAGAATTTTAAAATATTGTGCCCAGCATGTTGTATTTTTTGGTGCAGAATTCCCCCAGGAATAGATATTGGAACAATTGTTTTATGCCAGTTCCTCAGCTGGAATAAATCAGCCTCACTCCACTGAAATCAACCCTAAATCTAGCTCACAGTGTCCTGAGACGGTCCTAGCGCTGCTCAGACTGCTACAGGAGATCAGGTACCCTTTAGCTTCAGCAATTTGTTTTGCCTAGTGTGTAGCACAACGATATTTAAAGGCATTTAGATGCTGCTGGGCTCAGAATTGCAAGGCCGAAGGATAAAATTTTCAAAAGTATCTAAGTCACTTAGCAGCCTAAAGCCCATTGAATTTCAATGAAATTGGGGCTCTCCTAAATGCCTAGGTCACTTTTGAAAATGGGATGCTCTTATGGAGCTGTGGAACTCCTTGCCAGAGGATGTTGTGAAGGCCAAGACCATAACAGCGTTCAAAAAACAACTAGATAAATTCAGGGAGGATAGAACAGGAGTACTTGTGGCACCTTAGAGACTAACAAATTTATTAGAGCATAAGCTTTCGTGGGCTACAACCCACTTCTTCGGATGCCCACGAAAGCTTATGCTCTAATAAATTTGTTAGTCTCTAAGGTGCCACAAGTACTCCTGTTCTTTTTGCGGATACAGACTAACACGGCTGCTACTCTGAAACCTGTCATTATGTCAGGGAGGATAGGTCCATCAATGGCTATTAGTCAGGATGGGCAGGGATGGTGTCCCTAGCCTCTGTCTGCCAGCAGCTGGGAATGGGTGACAGGGGAGGATCACTTGGTGATTCCCTGTTCTGTTCATTCCCTCTGGGGTACGTGGCACTGGCCACTGTCGGAAGACAGGATACTGGGCTAGATGGACCTTTGGTCAGACCCAGTAGGGCCGTTCTTATGTTCATGTACGTCAGTTAGGCCTTGCTGCGCTGAGCAGAGCGACACATAAATATCTTTGAAAATCTGGCCTCAGGTGACTACGCCATTCTTATCAGAAGAAATGAATTGTTCCCACGGAATGTCTGCAGTCCCCTCTGCCATGTATCTCTGCCTTTCCTCCCCTTCTTGTATGTGGTGCGTTCCCCTTCCAGGTTCTATGTCTGCTTGTGTACAGCTTTCCCTTCTCTCTCATTTCCTTTCACCCTCCCTTTCCATGTAACCTCTCGTCACTCCTGCCCACACAGCTTTCCAAGGAGGCACAGATAACCCTTGTCTTTCAAACTGTGGGCCCTGAACAGCTGGGGATCCCGTTTTACACACGACGCCCAATTTTAATACCACAGGATGTATGGTCTATAGGAGCGAGCACAGGACTGGGATCCAGGAACTCTTGAGATATAATTCTGGCTCTGCCACTGTCTTTCTCTGTGACCTTGGGCAGGTCACTTCCTCTCTCTATGCCTCAGCTTCCCCACTTGTTATATGATGATAATAATACCTCCTAACATTACCTATCTTGTAGTGGGTAGTGAGGACTAATTAGTCGATGTTTGTGCAGTGACTGAAAGTGCTAAAAGGCTTTTCAAGTTCTGAGCATTATTATTAAATACTGATACAATCCAACCGGAAATTTTTTCACAATCTTTGCATCCCTGTAATGAGCAGTATACCAGGTCTAATGGATAGGAATTCATTCAACACTGTGTTACAACCACTTGGATGCTCCTAGCTTTGCATCTTGGTGGCAAACATAAGAGATCCTTCAATAGGACATTTCAGATCTGAATTGACGATAGTATCAACACGATGTAGCATTTTGTCATAGAGTCTCGTCTTGTCTATTCATAGCAGGATGAGTGCCAAAAAGGGCTCAGTTGGACCAGGAAGGAGCTCGTGATAGATACAAAGCCAGATCCGTCATGGGATTCAATGAGCTAGGCTGATTTATACCAGCTGAGAACCTGGCCCACAGTTTTAAGACTTTCATCTTGGCATAATTCAGTAACTAGAGTCTCCAAATTCAAATTCTCTGATTTCCATAGGGGCTGGAATGGGATCTCAGGTCTACACTGAAGCCCATCAATTTCCACAGGGATTGGTGAGCGTCCAAATGACTCTAAGGCTTGGGTCTATCGCCATGGACTGAATGAAGCATTGGCACCTGAAAAGGATTGTTCCCTAGCGTGGGTCAGGGGGGTGAATGACAAGGGATGAGGAACAAGAGAAGGCAGATGAAGGAGGCACCAGAAACAGCTATTGTTAAGTGTTGATGTCTCAGTGTTAAGTCACTACTGGAGCAAAAAACCAGAAGATACAATTGTCCCAGCATGAAGCCTCCCACAGAACAAATGAAGTTATTCAGGGGTGGAAATTATCTCACTGAGTTACGCAGCCAGCTCAAGGCACATTGCAGAGCTAGGCGTTGGTCTGGAGAAGCCATTCCAGTTTCCAGGCATGTTTGTATTAGCTCTGTGAGTGTCAGGTGCTTGATGACACACAAAACGCATGGGAGTACTCTGAAAAACCACAATGTCCTCTGTCACAGAGGGGAAAAAGTGACAAGCTGCACCATCACCTGCATATGAGAGGAAGGGTGAACTTGTGGCTAAGTCCATAATTAGGATTTAGGGGATGGGGTAGAATGCGTGACTCTGCCACAGGCTTCCTGTGTGAACTTGGACAAAATATTTTAATCTCTGATAAATCTCCTGACCTTTGTCTGCCTTGTCTATTTAGATTGTAAACTCTTTGGGGTTTTTACAGTTCCTAGCACAATGGGGCCCTGGTCTCCAGGTGTTACCACTACACAAATAATAAATAATAATTATAGTAAAGATATCACCTCTCAGTAGGCAACTTCCAGGATCTATTCTGTAGTCACCAGTGTAACCCAGAATTGAATTCAATGGAATTACACTGGCATGAAACTGATGTAAATTGAGAACAGAATCAAGCCCCATTCTTAACAGGTAACCACAAACTATCCCCAGATGAATTGAGGGATTGACTTCTTTAGGAAGTCTTCTATACTAAACTACCCATTTTTCACAGCTCCTTGAATACTTGATTAAGACAAGTTTCACCGCATATAGTATTTGTCTCAGAAAATAGCTGCCAAGTTTTATTAATACAATTCGCAGATAAGGACAAAGTATTTATACCTTTATAGGAAAGTATTTTGTCTAAGGGGAAAAGGGACCAGGAGGTAAAGTAAGTCACGAGAGAGAGAAAAGCATTTATATTTGTTTCTTATTTATTCTGATGTTACTGTTTATCATCAAAGCATGTCACAAAACCATAAATAATTAATTAAGACTCACAACTTGACCGGGTCAACATTTTCCAAAAATGTAACCCCAAAAGCGTTGTTTCTATTGTGATAGACCCAGGCCAGTTGGGTACAGCAGAGTAGCAGAAGGGAGATATACTGGCCACTGGATTAACAGTTTTCTGTTCCCTGACTGACCAGAGCAGGGGCTGCTCCAGGCTAATGAGAACACCTGACTCCAATTAACCTGCAAAGAGTCAGGTGAGGCCATTAAGCTAATGTGACCACCTGACTCTAATTAAGGCCCGCTGATACTATAAAAAGGGCTCACTCCACTCAGGCAGAGGAGAGCCAGGGGAGAGGAAGTGTGGCTGAAGGACTGGTTAATGAAGACACCCTCAAGTTATTGATAAGGGAGCCCTAAGGTAAGGGAGAAGCAGGAGAGCTGTGGGGAAGTGGCCCAGGGAAATGCAGCAACTCTGGCAGTGAAAGGTTGGCTGCCAACAGCTGCTACCATTAGGGTCCCTGGGCCGGAACCCGGAGTAGAGGGCAGGCCCGGGTTCCCCCCAACCCACCACTACAGGAACACCTGCTGGGAGGGGAAGTCAGGCCCCTGTCAGGACAGGAGGCTAAACTGTTCTAAAACAAGCCCTAGGGACAACAGAGACTGTGGGAATTCTCTCACCAACCTCCTTGCTGGCTTATGATGAAAAGGGCTCAGTAGACTGTAACTCTGGCCCTAGAGAGAGAAGGGCTACGTGGAGGGTCACAGAGAGCCACTGAGGCTAGCATAGACCGCCTAGAAGCGCAGGACCCACGGGGACAAGGTCAGAGCTCTGCCACACTACGTAGAGTTGGCCACTTTTTTTTTTTTTTTTTTAATTCTGAGAAAATCTTTTCATGAAAATGCCTGAAAAGTTTTCAGAAAAATTTGTCACCATTTTTCAACCAGCTCTGCTCACAACCTGCTCTAGAAGAGGGCAGCATAAAAATCTTGATTTACAGGTGGAGAAATTAAGGCACACAAAGGGTCAGTGACATAGCGACATAGAGTTGAAGGCCAGAAGGACACCAGTTCTTGTAGTCTGACCTCCTGTATATCACAGGCCGCTACCACCACCAAACACTCGCACTTGCCAAAGGCACACTGTCAGAGCAGGCCCCCAGTGCTCAACCTGTTGCTCATAGCCCCAGATCATGTCCTTTCTTGCTATGAAAACTGCTTTTTCTTAACCAGGAGACATTAGAGTTTACTGCTGGCAATTTGACACCCAAAGCAGAACTGGTTAGATGCCCAGGAAAAAACAACAACTTGGGTTTATTTTGGGTTTGAACATTTTCCAGCATCTCTGTTTTGAAGAAAGATTTTCCATAAGCAAGCCCCAGGATTCTTGTTGATGATGAGCCATGATTCCAGAAATAAACCTATAAAGGCCACTGCTCGGCTGGTATACATTGTTATAGCTCTCGACGTCAGTGGTGTTGTGACATTTTCAGCCAGCTGAAGAGCTGCTCCATAGGACTTAAGTGGCAACGAGGTCTTGAGCTGACCTTCTGAATTCCACCCCTTTAGATCAGAGGTTGGGAGACAAAGCAAACATCTCCCAAGCCCAGCTGGGACAGGGACAACGCCAGGGCCCCACCTGCAGATGAAATAAAACAAGAAGTTGCACCAACACCATCAGCCGGTGTCCCACCCAGGTGTCCCACCCACAAATAGAGAAACAAGGATTAAAAAGAGGAAATTTCAACATAGCTAGAAACTGCCATTCCCATCACATGCCCCAAGAATGCCTCAATGCTCTCATTGCGTCGTTAGCACATGGAGTTGCTCCAGAAAGGCATTACAGCCCTGATAGGAGCCTACAAATCAAATCAGTAAGCCTGATGGAAGTGATTATTGCAAGACAATCAGCTATGGTGAAATTCATCCCTGTTCTCTAGAGCAGATAGGGAGATAATGGTCCCTTTTCTCCTCCACCCCTGCAAAATATTGTCGTGCAAATGAACAAAGTTTCGTTTTCATCAAAAACCTTCCTTGAAATTTTTGTAACAAACGTTATTTTGTTACAAGAAATTGAAATTTTGCAGTGAACATTTCCATTGCGTCAAGATGCTATTGTCCATAGATAAAACATTTTGGCGGAAAAATGTTGACCAGTTCTGCTGTGCTCCATGTTGTAAGCCCTTATGGTCACTGAAGTCCTTTGGATTGCAACAATTTTCAAAGCATCTGCCCGGTGAACACTCAAACCAGCAAGCTAACAGCACATGGGCATGATAAGCTCTATGACCCATGCCGATGCTTAACCCCTCCAAATCAGAGACAAAGTCTGCTCCTCACTTGTGGCTGTATGGAGCCACTGTCTTGCCATCAGTGGAATGGATTTACACCCCTGCAGATGAGAGCAGAATCTCGCCTATCAGCACCCATATCACTATTTTATAAACACTGACTGGATAGAAAGACAAGTGGATTGCATAGAGAGGCAGATTTTTTTAGGTAATGGGAGACAACACGGGAAGGTCCATCACTGGGACACAAGAACATCTGACATGAATAGAAAAGACATTTAGTCTTTTTATAAAAATTATATTTTAGGTTCTAAAAATGTCTCATCCCCACAGATAGAATTCTCCCCCCTTTTCTAAGGTGAAAGGTGATAGACACCCACATGGGTTTAGAGATTTCCTTTCTATCTAGGTATTTATATGCTCCATCAGCACCATAACATTTGACCAACTCATAGACATGAATGACCTTAGCCTCGCCCCACTGTTGTGAAACAGAGAAGTATTACTGCCCACATTTTACAGATGGGGAAACTGAGGAATGGAAAGATGAAGTGACATGCCTAAGGTGATACAGCGAGTCTTTGGCAGAACCCAGGAGCTCCTTTGGCAGGAATGAACCCAGGAATCATGACTCCCAGTCCAGTAACTTAACCACAAACCTTTTCATCTGATATGACATCCAATCCATCCTGCTGCATTTTAGCTGGACTTTTCAACATCTCAAACTCTTCAATTTCTTGAACCAATCTTGGAAGACCAAGGTCAGATCCTCCTCTCACTTATGCTAGAGCCAAATAAGGAGTGACTTCAAGGAATTCAATGGCAACTGGCCCAGGGAAGGTGAGGTCCAAATCAGCCCCCAGAATGAACTCCAGTGAAGCTATGTCAATGTAAACCAACTGAAGATCTGGCCCATTGATTTCAATGGAGCTGTGCTGATGCTGGGGGGGGCGGTGTGTCTCCCCTTTTATCACTTATTTTTATCACTTTTGTAACTTTTGCCCTTCAGATTAGTCAGGGAGGAGATTAGAATAAATTATACAACACTCATCAGAACATGAGGGAGTTTCCTACCAAGGTCAATCCAGGAACAGGTCAGTTGAGAAAATACGTGAGTCTTGTGGGTGGGAACGAGTGAGCTCATCATTCATGTGGATTGTCTCATATCCAGAAGGCAGGGCTTGGAAACCATATAAAAGTCCTCTCCCCTCAGAGCTCCACTATCCACTTGACTTCTGCAGGTTCCTTCTTCTTGGGCAGTTGGGTAAGTCTGATCTTACAGATTCTTTATGCTTTACTTTGGAGCTAAGGTTATCACAGGCTGGTGTCCTGTCCATTGGGGGAAATTTTAGAATCTTAATTCAACTCAGGATTGAATTGGGTGGCAGCACAGAGAGAGGAGGTTAAATATAAATATATCCTTAGATAACTCCACTTGGATTTGGCTCTAGATGTTAAAATATCTGGAGCTACATATGTGAAACTTTCCTTGGTATGCTTAGATTGTTCCTAGAAATATAAGAACATAGGATTTGCCATTGGAGCAGACAACAGATTCATCCAAGTTTGTAGTTATTTGCAACGTTGTTGTAGACTTGTTGGTCCCAGGATAAGCAGGGTTAGGTCATATCTTTTATTGGACCCCAACCTCTGTTAGTGGAAGGTACTTGATGCTTCTTAGGTAGCAGGAAATCTCCCATAATTCATCTGTGCAGTTGTGTATTGCAGCACTAGGAGAACTTCCTTCTAGTCTGATTTGACCAGGGTATGCCTTGCTCTTTGAAGCACTGCGTGAGAGTGCATTCAATTTAGCTTGTTCCAGCTGCATGTGTTATTAGTGGCCATACAATTCTCCATCCCTTTTAGAAGCTATTGCCGGCATATGTCACTGAGGGTGCATGCACCATTGGCATCATGCTTGTTCTTACTAATTCTTTGCACAACCACTTGTAAATACCATGGGCATCATTCTCCTTTCAGTTACAGCATCTGAAATCCAAAGGGGCACCAATAAAGTGACACTGATGTAAAGGCAGAGTAAGAGGAGAATCAGGCTCCATGTATTCACCATTGAGACAGTCAGTATTAGAGTGTGCTACCAATTTCTTTGGGGGAATATTTTGCCCTGGTTTCTTTACTGGTCCTCCTTTCACCTGGGCTTCGGATAAGCAAAAGGGACATGAATAGACACAGAAAGATACTGAAAAGAGTGGGGTCCTGAGTTCACTGGGAGGAGGAGCGACGGGGGAAAAAGGCAATTTCATTTGAAACATTGAAATCAGCTGCAGTTTGAAGGAGTTTGTAGTGGGAGCTGGAAGAGGCTTGTCCAGGAAGCACAGAACAGAGAGAAGGGAAAACGAGAGGACAGAGTGAGAGTAGGAATCAGAAGGCAGGATGAAAAGAAGGAAGTGGGTGAAGTAAGTGATGGGTTGGCATCGAAAGGCGGAAGAGAGAATAAAGACAAGGGCATTTAACAGATTATTAGAGTCTCCCAAACTACTGGGAGGTTGGCCCCTATTCTTATTGCATTTACATAGCATGTGTTAATACACTCTGGTGCTTCTTTTAGATTATCCTGTATTGCAACAAAGATGTCTCTTCACCAAGACCAGCAGCAATGCAAGCAAGGCATCACCCTGCCGCCGGCACTCTGTAAGGAAGAATGCCCAGAAATTGTGCCGTGTCCAGAGCCGGTGAAATGCCCTGAGCCAATACCATGTTGTCCAGTGAAGCCACCATGCAAGGAACCACCAGTCCCAATTCCTACTCCATGCCCTGAGCCAATACCATGTCCTCAGGAGAAGCAACAGTGCAAGCTGCCACCAGTCCCAGTTCCTCTTCCACACCCTGAGCCAATACCATGTTCTCCAGAGAAACCACCATGCAAGGAACGCCCATTCCCAATTCCTACTCCATGCCCTGAGCCAATACCTTATTGTCCAGAAAAGCCACCATGCAAGGAACCAAAAGTCCCACATCCTCTTCCACACCCTGAGCCAATACCATGTCCTCAACAGAAGCAACAGTGCAAGTTGCCACCAGTCCCAGTTCCTCTTCCACACCCTGAGCCAATACCATGTTCTCCAGAGAAGCCACCATGCAAGGAACCACCATTCCCACATCCTATTCCACACCCTGAGCCAATACCTTATTGTCCAGAAAAGCCGCCATGCAAGGAACCAAAAGTCCCAGTTCCTCTTCCACACCCTGAGCCAATACCTTATTGTCCAGACAAGCCGCCATGCAAGCAACCACCAGCCCCCGTTACTCCTCCATGCCCTAAGCCAATACCATGTTCTCCAGAGAAGCCACCATGCAAGGAACCACCATTCCCATTTCCTCTTCCACACCCTGAGCCAATACCATGTCCTCAACAGAAGCAGCAGAGCAAGTTGCCACCAGTCCCAGTTCCTACTCCATGCCCTGAGCCAATACCATGTTCTCCAGAGAAGCCGCCATGCAAGGAACCACCAGTCCCAGTTCCTACTCCATGCCCTGAGCCAATACCTTGTTCTCCAGAGAAGCCGCCATGCAAGGAACCACCAGCCCCCGTTACTCCTCCATGCCCCGAGCCAGTGAAATGCCCACCTTGTGTGAAGACGTGCCCACCCATTGAACAGCAACAATGCAAGCAGCAATGCCAGTTGCCACCCAATTGGAAGTAACCTGCAAAAAACAATGAACGTCATGGAACGAAAAGCAGAGTGCAAACTCATGGCACCGATTCCTGTGGCTTCTCGTCGGTCATTTTGCCTCATCCCCTCATTTCTTTAAGGGTATTCTGTTCAGATGCACAGCTTCCCACCCATGTGTTAATTCTATGGCTCGATACGATAGTTCTGCTAATAAGTGACATGGTGTTTCTGACTTTTTTTTATGCACTGCTAGAAAAAGATACTTCAGATCTAAATTGTATAAAACATGCTTTGAAGATCTCATATCATTCTTCTCTCCTAGTTCTATTGATCCTCACAGAGCTAAAGTAGGTGATGCTGAGGGAGGTTGGAACCAGGACTGTCTAAGCTGATGTTCAAACTTAACTTGACAACAGTTAGGCAGCCGGGGAGCCAGGACCACTGTCCATCATGATAACTGGTACTGTCTCATTGTTTTCGTGTGCTCCCCCATCAGTCTGTCTGTATCCATGTGCTGTCCTTTGTCATATACTTAGACTGTAAGCTCCTTGGGCAGAGACAGGTTTTTAGTTCTGTGTTTGTACAGTGCCTAGCGCCAGCGGGTCCTGATCCATGACTGAGGCTCCCAGGCATTGCCACAATAGAAATAATAAATAATAATAATAATGCCGTGGACTAAAACAGAGGATTTTCCAATCATTACAAATTCACGGTCCTAAATTTCTCATCTATTGGAAATGACACCAGAATAGATAAGGCGCAAAGATTCCTTTAATGATCTCTAGTCCCATTTGATAGCTACTTTCCTGAATTGCAAGTCCTCTCCATTAAAACGATGTCCCACAACTTTAGTGAGTCATTTGTCCACCAATAGGTTATATCAGCTGTTCCAAGACACCAGAACAACAACTCAACCTGGAAGCAGTTAGGGGAAAGACCTTGATTACTGTGTCTAACCCATGCTCATTCCAGAAGAACGCAACCTTAGCGCATGGCTTCCATTGATTAATTGTGCAGAATGATGCATGACATGTCTACACTCTACTGTATGAGTTAAAACCTTGGCGGTATGTTACCAGACACTGTAACAATGATACTGTTGATGTACTCTGTACTTATCTGTTATCATCCTGTGTATGTTGCTGGTGTTGTAGCCATAATTGCTTTCACTGTGAATTTCAACAATAAAACAAAAACAAAAAAACATAATCGTTTATGGCCAGGCCCTTTGTTAAAATAATTTTACCTACAAAATCTTTAAAGAAATAGGAAAAGAAGTTAATCTTGAAATACTGATTGATTTTGAAGTGCCAGAGGACTCTCAGGATGCACAGATTTTTAAGGCTAGAAGGGGCTGTTCGGATCATGTGGACTGGCATTTTGCATAGCGCAGACCAGGGATTTCCCCCAGTCATCGCAGCATTGAGCCTTGTGACTTGTGAGTGAATTCAAGCCTAGAAAGACACTCCCTTTGCCTGCTGAATTAATGAGTTCATCATCAACAGAAGGAAGGGCATGTTACATTAATAAGAAGCTGATTCACCGCATCCTCCGTCAGCTCTTACAGTCACACTAGTGCCAAAGGGGAATGAAAGGTGGACAAACCAGACTGGTCGCCTGGTTACACTCACTTTGCAGTGGTGAAAACGTGCAGGTCAACGGAGAATCTGTTGGAAAGGATACCCTCCTAGGGACTGGACAATACCAATTGCTCGCCACAGGTAGGATATCACAAAGATTATGCTTCAGCTGGCCCACTATTTCTCCCCCCATTCTCTACCTAAAAATAGATGCTGCTAGCGCTGAGGGAATATCAGTCAGTTGTAGGGTTGCCAACTTTCTAATCGCACAAGACTGAACACCCCTGCCTGATGCCCCGCCCCTGCCCTGCCCCTTCTCCGAGGCTCCGCCCCCAGAGCCTCCCTGGCCACCCATGCGTCTAGAGGCTGCGGGGACCTGGTGGCTGTGTGGAGCTAGGGCAGGCAGTGCCGACCGGAGCCACCAGGGTCCCTTTTCGACCGGGCTTTCCTCTCCAAAACCGGCCGCCTGGCAACCCTAGTCCGTTTACACAGCCATTGGCAGGCTTCCCAACTCCACAAAAACATTAAGACATTTCTGCAAATTTCGGAGTCCTGCCCCATCCAGCAATAGGCTGCCGAGGGCCGAAAAGCCAATCGTGTCTCTTTTGTAGTTAAACACACATCAATATTAGTTAGCCCTGTGTTTAGCAACTTTCTTTATGTGTAGGTGTGATTACAAAAGACCTGCACAGCCTGGTCCAATAACTTGGGCACAGGACGGGGAGTTAGGCGACCTGGGATCTGTTCCTGACTCTACTGGGTGGCCTTGGGCAAGTCACCTCCTGTCTCTTTGCCTCAGTTTTCCTGTCTGCAAAAAAAAAAAGATTAATGATTCTTACTTTCCTTTGTGCTTTGAGATCTGTAGATGAAAACTCCCAGAAACACAATCTTTTTCACCCAAATTGTTGACACTCCTGCAAGTATTATCCTGCTACAATAATTCCTACCTGATTATTCAGGACTTTGGAAAATCCATTCCTAAATTAAGTGGACAAATGTAAAACATTCAGTCACTTCTGAAGGTCCCCTTGCATCGTTGTAGTAAAACCAACCAAAGCTTCTTTTAGAACAGGGGTGAGCAAACTTCTTTGGCCAGAGGGCCACATCTGGGAATAGAAATTGTATGGCTCGCCATGAGTGCTCACAAAATTGGGGTAGGGGTGCAGGAGGGGGTGAGGGCTCTGGTTTGGGGTGCGGGCTCCTTGGTGGGGCCAGAAATGAGGAGGTCAGGGTGCAGGGGGGGGAATGAAGGCTCCAGCTGGGGGTGCGGCTCTGGGGTGGGGCCAGGGATAAGGGGTTTGGGGTGTAGGGGGTTTCTCCGGGCTGGGACCGAGGGGTTTGGAGGGCGGGAGGGGGATCAGGGCTGGGGCAGAGGGTTGGGGTGCACAAAGGGGTGCAGGCTCCGGCTGGGGATATGGACTCTGGGTTGGGCTGGGGATGAGGGGGTTGGGGTGTAGGAGGGTGCTCCGGGCTGGGAGCAAGGGGTTTGGAGGGTGGGAGGGGGATCAGTTTGGGGCAGGGGGTTGGGGCACAGGGTGAGGCTCAGTGGTGCAGGCTCCAGGTGGCGCTTACCTCAAGCAGCTCCCGGAAGAAGCGGCATGTCCCTGCTCCGGCTCCTATGCAGAGGCGCAGCCAGGCAGCTCTGCATGCTGCCCCATCCGCAGGCACCGCCCCTGCAGCTCCTATTGGCCACAGTTCCCGGCCAATGGGAGCTGCGGGGGCGGTGCTTGGGATGGAGGCAGTGTGCAGAGCAGAGCCCACTGGCTGCCCCTACGCATAGGAGCTGGAGGGAGCCATGCCGCTGCTTGCGGGAGCTGCAGGGAGCGGTCCCCGAGACCCTGCTCCCCGGCTGGAGCACCGGAGCAGGGCAAGCCCCAGACCCCACTTCCCAGAGGAAGCTTGAGGGCCGGATAAAAATGGCTGGTGGGCCAGATTCGGCCCGTGGGCCGTAGTTTGCCCACCCCTGTTTTAGAAGGTCAAGCAATGCTAGACCTCTAATGCAAACCCTTCCCCTTGACCCATTCCCTAATGAAAGAACTAGGCATGTCAGAGGGCGCTGCTTTGACCACGCGTAGAGTGCATTGTGCTCCGGCAATCTCTGGCTAACCTAACAGTCCAAAGGGGCCCTTAGAAGTTGGATGGCAAGATTTTGATTTTTTCCCAAATATTGGGTTGTTTGTAAAATTAATTCTCAGTGGAGACTTTTGGTGAAAACATTTTTTTAGTCTTTGTTTAGTCTGGAGTTCTACATTGGTTTTTGTATTGAAGATTTTGATTGGTCAACTTCATTAAGGGGGGATTTCTTGCAAAATTGAAAAAAATTCATTGTCCAAAACTACTCATTTTAAAAATGGGGAAAAAAAATAGATTAAAAAATTCCATGGAGAATTTGGAAAACAGACAACCTCTGTATTATTTAAAAAAAAAAACAGCAAAACCATTGCATTGCTTTATCAGAAAATGGATGACTTTTTTTCTTGTTAACATTGATTGTAAGTGAGCCAAGAACTCAATATTCCTATTTCTTTGTTTGTTCAGCCTACGTTGGCCTTAACAATGAAGGTTATTTTCAAGAGAAACAAGCGGCAGGCTTTAAGCCAGTCTCAAGGTGTTAGAGATCAGGGTGAGACCATTCACAGGGGATGGGGCCGGAGCAAATTATCCCACAGCTGCCCACTGTGGGGTTCATACACCTTCTTGTGAAGCAGCTGGTGTTGGCCACTGTTGAAGGCAGGATACTGGGCTAAGGGACTGGGGGTCTCATCCAGTCTGGCAATTACTATGCTCATATGTGGAACAGGATCTCAGAGAAGTGGAGGGAATGGGGAACAGAGAAAAAATAAAAGAAAGAGCAGGAGACAGATAATGATCTTAATTGAAATTTTATTGTTGCACATCTGCAATTAACAATCGGATGGAGAAGAGGATAATGACTTGTCTGCAATGCCGGATGCCCATTGAGTACAAGCGAGGAGTACATCTCTCCAGGCTGTATGGTGTATCTCAGGGCTACCTCATCAGCTCATTGCAAGTCTCGGGATACGAATGAAAGGTTTAGCAGAACAGGGCAGAGCTTTGAAAGAAATGCTTCTTTGGATGAGAACACGAGCTAAGCGAGTCATGAGAGAGGAGACTCATCTGGGGTCTGGGCTTGTCTTTTGCTTTTTGGTTCATTGCGGTAGCTCAGAGGGTGTTAGCACTGCTTCCAGTCTTGGGACTGCTGTGGAGGGGGGCATTTGGGAGGGCAGGGCTCCTTGCATGGCGGAGGGCATTTCTCCTGGCATTTTGGAGTCTTGCAGGGCTCCTTGCATGGCGGAGGGCATTTCTCCTGGCATTTTGGAGGAGGTGGGCAGGTCTGCTTACACTGTTGCTGATCAGAAGACATCTTTCAATGATCTAGGTAAACCTGAAAGAAAAATAAGGTGTCTTTTCAGCAGGTACAAAACATACCATGATGCGCCTTTGCCTGCTTTCACAGATTCATTCAATCAGTCATATGTTTTTGCAAGCTGAACAGACGTTTAAACTGCAGGTTGATATTAGCAATGAGGACAAGAGAGAATTTTGAAATCACCTGTGGAGCAAGCAATTGTCTTTCAAGAAACAGAAAACCAACAAAAAAGCCCAACCCTGAATATGATTCAATTTACCGCCTCCTGCAACAGAAAGAGTTTTTTTTTTAAATAAAAGCAAATAAAATGTCAACATTTTGGGGGGAGGAAAAAGTCACAAAAATGGAAAATTATTCCAATTTGAAACCTGCAAGATGGAACAATTTTGATTTTTTTCACAAAATTGTTTTTCCATTTTTCTATCAGCTCTACCTAATCACCCTCGATCTCAGTTCCCCATCGCTGAAAGAGGCCTATTATTCCTTCCTTCCTTCCTTCCCCATTTGTCTCTTTAGTTTGAGAGCACTTTGCATTAGGCACTGCCTGGTACTGTGCATATGGACAATGCCTCACACGGTGGTGCCCTCATCTTACTTGGAGCAGAACGGACTGCAATCCCACCAGTTGTATTGGCAATGGGCGTCGTGGAACACTAGATGGGGAAGGTTCTGAATGGCTACAGTGAATTCTTTCCTGGCTGTCTGGCTGGTGGGCCTTGCCCACATGCTCAGGGTTTAACTGATTTCCTTCCTAACCCCAAATATGGTGTTTTCCTCCAGGACAGATTTGCAGAGACCCCGTAGTGGGGGTTTTCCTTCTTCTGCAGCATGGGGCATGGGTCACTGACTGGTTTGAACTACACTAAATGGTGGATTCTCTGTAATTTGACAACTTTAAACCATGATTTGAGGACTTCAGTAACTAAGCCAGAGGTCATGGGAGAGGGTGGGTGAGGTGCGGAGGCCAGCGATTTGCAGGAGGTCAGACTAGATGATCACGATGGTCCCGTCTGGCCTATGAATCTATCAACAAAAATCGCTCTCTCTCTGTGGTAGAGAGTAACAAATCAACACCAGCAATAACATGAGCTAAATAAGCCGAGAGACACTTACCTGTTTCAGCTGTAGGTACAAGGAAACACGCAGTCAAGTGGATTGATGCACCTACTGAGGGGAGCTATTTTATAAGGCATCTGAGACCTGGGAAGGAGACAATGAATTTGCATGAGGATCAGATTGTTTCACAACCACTGCTGACAATTCCTTAGTACCGGTTGACGTCATCATTTGTCAGAGACACCTCCCTCTCGGGAGTGAGAGATTATTAATTGTGTAGAAACCCCACCTAATCTATTCACCACTCATTAATTCACTTATAATCGTATGAGCCTGACCCAGGGCAAAGATCCCACTGAAATCAGTGCTGAGCCTAGGCTAGGGTGACCAGATGTCCTGATTTCATAGGGACAGTCCTGATATTTGGGGCTTTTTCTTATATAGGCTCTGTCAAGGCTGTATCCCTACTTTGAACTTTAGGGTACAAATGTAGGGGCCTGCATGAAAACTGCTAAGCTTATCTACCAGCTTAGCTCTGGTCCCGCTGCCACCATTCTCGATGGATTCCCTCCCTGGGAAGCCTTGAGAAACCTTTCACCAATTCCCTGGTGAATACAGATCCAAACTGCTTGGATCTTAAACAAGGAGAGATTGACCCTTCCCCCCTCCTTCCTTCCACCAACTCCTGGTGAATACAGATCCAAACCCCCTTTGGATCTTAAAACAAGGAGAAATCAATCAGGTTCTTAAAAAGAAGGCTTTTAATTAAAGCAAAAGGTAAAAATCATCTCTGCAAAATCAGTATGGAAAATAACTTTACAGGGTAATCAAACTTAAAGAGCTCAGAGGAATCCCCTCTGTCTTAGGTTCAAAGTATAGCAAACAAGATAAGCACTCTGGTAAAAGGTACATTTACAAGTTGAGAAAACAAAGTAAATCTAAGACGCCTTGCCTGGCTTTTACTTACAATTTTGAAATAAGAGAGACTTGTTTAGAAAGATGGGGAGAACCTGGATTGATGTCTGGTCCCTCTCAGTCCCAAGAGCGAACAACCCCTTAAACAAAGGACACACACAAAAGCCTTTCCCCCCCCCCAAGATTTGAAAGTATCTTGTCCCCTCATTGGTCCTCTGGGTCAGGTGTCAGCCAGGTTACCCGAGCTTCTTAACCCTTTACAGGTAAAAGGATTTTGGAGTCTCTGACCAGGAGGGATTTTAGTACTGTACACAGAGAGCTGTTACCCTTCCTTTTATAGTTATGACACGCCCCCCAAATCACAGATAGTGTTGGACGTTTGGTTCCACACTGGCTGTGATTTCTCTCCTGGAGCTCTAGGAGAAAACAGAGTTAATAAGACACACGTACCTTTAGACATACTACTGATTATATAAAAACTAACAATATGTTTTATTCCAAAAACAATTGTTAACCAGTTAACTCTGGGAAACTTTCCCGGGAGAGTGCATCAGCCACTTTGTTAGAAGCTCCCGAAATGTGTTGTATTTCAAAATCAAAATTTTGGAGAGCTAAACTCCACCGAAGAAGTTTTTTGTTATTTCCCTTGGCGGTATGAAGCCACTGTAGCGCAGCATGGTCTGTTTGTAGTTGGAACCGCCGTCCCCAAACATATGGGCGTAGCTTTTCCAGCGCGTACACAATGGCGTAGCATTCCTTTTCGCTGATTGACCAGTGGCTTTCCCTCTCAGACAGTTTCTTGCTGAGAAACACGACAGGATGGAATTCTTGATCCGGTCCTTCCTGCATTAAAACTGCTCCCACGCCTCGCTCGGACGCATCTGTGGTTACTAGGAACGGTTCGTCAAAGTCTGGGGCCCTTAGCACAGGGTCAGACATGAGTGTTGCCTTAAGCTGGTTAAAGGCCTTTTGACACTTATCAGTCCACTGAACTGCATTTGGCTGTTTCTTTTTGGTTAGGTCTGTCAGCGGGGCGGCGATTTGGCTGTAGTGTGGTACAAATCGCCTATAATATCCGGCCAAGCCTAAGAAGGATTGGACCTGTTTCTTTGACTTTGGAACCGGCCACTTTTGGATAGCATCCACTTTGGCCTGTAGGGGATTTATAGTTCCTTGACCCACCTGGTGCCCCAGGTACGTCACTCTGTTTTGGCCTATTTGACACTTTTTAGCCTTAACAGTTAGTCCTGCCTGCCGGATGCGCTCGAAGACTTTTTTCAGGTGCTACAGGTGTTCTGTCCATGAATCAGAAAAAATGGCCACATCATCGAGGTAGGCAACTGCAGATTCTCCCAATCCTGCTAGGAGACCATCTACAAGTCTTTGGAAGGTGGCGGGTGCATTTCGCAACCCGAAAGGGAGTACATTGAATTCATACACCCCTGCCTGGGTGACGAAGGCTGACCTTTCCTTAGCGGGTTCATCTAGTGGTACTTGCCAGTACCCTTTGGTTAAGTCTAAAGTAGAGATGAATTGGGCATGTCCCAATTTTTCCAATAGCTCATCTGTGCGTGGCATTGGATAGTTGTCAGGACGAGTTACAGCATTTAGCTTACGGTAGTCCACGCAAAAGCGTATTTCCCCATCTGGTTTGGGAACTAGAACCACTGGAGATGCCCATGCACTGGTAGAGGGGCGGATTATACCCATCTGTAGCATGTCCTGGATCTCCCTTTGTATAGCCGCTTGGGCATGAGGTGACTCCCGGTAGGGTGGGGTTCTAATTGGGTGAGCATTACCTGTGTCAATGGAGTGGTATGCCCGTTCGGTCCGTCCTGGAGTGGCTGAGAAAATCGGTGCAAAGCTTGTGCACAGCTCCTTTATCTGCTGTCGCTGCAGACGTCCCAGGGTCGTGGAGAGGTTTACCTCTTCCACGCCACCATTCCTTTTTCCTTCATAGTAGACACCTGCAGGCCACTCCGCGTCATCAGTTTCCTGGGCTGTAAACTGGCAAACGTTTAATTCTCTAGAATAAAAGGGCTTAAGAGAATTAACATGGTATACCTTAGGCTTTATGTTGGAGGTGGGGGAGGCTATGAGATAGTTAACAGCTCCTAGGCGCTCCTGGACCGTAAATGGTCCTTCCCACGACGCTTCCATTTTATGGGCCTGGAGCGCCTTTAAGACCATGACTTGGTCTCCTACTTTGAAGGACCGTTCTCTGGAATGTTTATCATACCAGGCCTTTTGCTCTTCCTGAGCATCCTTTAGGTTTTCTTTAGCAAGGGCTAAAGAGTGTCGGAGGGTGTTTTGTAGGTTGCTTACAAAGTCTAGAATGTTAGTTCCTGGAGAAGGCGTAAACCCCTCCCATTGCTGCTTCACCAACTGTAATGGCCCCTTAACCTCGCGGCCATACACAAGTTCAAATGGTGAAAACCCTAAACTGGGATGTGGTACAGCCCTGTAGGCAAAAAGCAACTGCTGCAACACTAGGTCCCAATCATTGGAGTGTTCATTTACGAATTTACGTATCATGGCCCCCAAAGTTCCATTAAACCTCTCCACCAGACCATTGGTTTGATGGTGATGAGGGGTGGCAACCAAGTGATTCACCCCATGAGCTTTCCACAGGTTTTTCATGTTCCCTGCCAGGAAATTAGTTCCCGAATCTGTAAGTATGTCGGAGGGCCACCCTACCCTGGCAAAAATGTCTGCTAATGCCTGGCACACACTTTTAGTCTTGGTGTTGCTTAAGGGTACAGCTTCCGGCCATTGGGTAGCAAAATCCATGAAAGTCAGTACGTACTGCTTTCCTCTGGGTGTCTTCTTTGGGAAAGGACCCAGAATATCCACAGCTACTTGCTGAAATGGGACCTCAATTATGGGTAGTGGCTGGAGAGGGGCTTTAACCTGGTCTTGGGGCTTTCCCACTCGTTGGCACACCTCACAAGACCGGACATAACTAGTAACGTCCTTGCCCATTCCCTCCCAGTGGAAGGACTTCCCCAACCGGTCTTTGGTTCTGTTCACCCCAGAATGGCCACTGGGATGATCATGGGCTAAGCTTAAGAGCTTTACCCGATACTTAGTGGGAACTACCAACTGTTTTTGAGGATGCCAGTCTTCCTGGTGCCCACCAGAAAGAGTCTCCTTGTATAAAAGTCCTTGTTCTACAACAAACCGGGATCGGTTAGAAGAGCTGAGAGGCGGTGGGGTGCTCCGTGCCGCCGCCCAAGCTTTCTGAAGGCTGTCATCTGCTTCCTGCTCGGCCTGGAACTGTTCCCTTGATGCTGGAGACATCAGTTCCTCCTTGGACTGTGGACTGGGGCTTGGTCCCTCTGGAAGCGATGTAGGTGCTGGGGCTTTTTCCATTGACTGTGAACCGCTGTCCGCCGGTGCACTATGTGGTATTTCAGGCTCTGGCTGAGCCTCTTGGGTAGGGTTATCCGCTGCTTCCGCCAGTTTAGGCTCGCTGGTGTCCTCTGGCATTGGAGTTGTAGACGGGGTTGCAAGCGCTGGACTCAGTGCTGGCAACGGTTCTGGTGCTGGTTGCGTTGCCAGTTCCGGTTCTGGGACTGGCTTTGGCTGGGTCTCTGGGATTGGATCCACTACGGCTGTTGCAGTCGTTGGCAGGGGATCCGGTTCCACCACCTGGTTTTGGGTCTCCGGTAACACAGACGGGGCCCTGGTGAACGGCTCAGGAACAGGGATGGGGGTGAAAGCTTGCTTAGCCTGGCTGCGGGTGACTATTCCCACCCTCTTGGCTAGCTTCACATGGTTGGCCAAGTCTTCCCCCAGCAGCATGGGAATGGGATAATTGTCATAGACTGCAAAAGTCCACATTCCTGACCAGCCCTTGTACTGGACATGCAACTGGGCTGTAGGCAAGGTTACAGACTGTGACACGAAGGGTTGAATTGTCACTGTAGCCTCAGGGTTGATGAGTTTGGGGTCCACTAGGGATTGGTGGATAGTTGACACTTGTGCCCCAGTGTCCCTCCAAGCGATAACCTTCTTTCCGCCCACTCTCAAGGTTTCCCTTCGCTCCGAGGGTATGAGAGAGGCATCTGGGTCTGGGGTTCTTTGGTGTGATTGGGGTGTAATGAACTGTAATCGGTTGGGGTTCTTGGGGCAGTGAGCCTTTATGTGCCCCAGTTCATTACATTTAAAACATCGCCCTGCTAAGGTATCACCGGGGCGATGTTGGTTGCTGGAGACTGGTGTGGTGGGGTGAGAAGGCGTCTGGGGTTTCCCTTGGGATGTGGGTGGGGTCTTGGGTTGTCCCCGGTGATAAGGTTTTGTTTCGGCTTGCCCCTTCTGATATTCGCTCCAACTGCTACTAGCTTTTTTCTTTTCTGTCACCTCCACCCATTTGGCTCCAATCTCCCCCGCCTCGGTTACAGTTTTGGGCTTCCCATCTAGGATGTACCTTTTTATTTCTTCAGGAACACCCTCTAAAAACTGCTCCATTTTTACTAGGGAAAGCAGATCTTCCAAAGATTTAACATTTGCTCCTGATACCCAGGCATCACAATTTTTGTCAATGTGATAGGCATGCCGGGTAAATGACACATCTGGTTTCCACCTTAGGGCTCTGAACCGCCGACGGGCATGCTCAGGTGTTAGCCCCATTCTGATTCTGGCCTTGTTTTTAAAAAGTTCATAACTGTTCATGTGTTCCTTAGGCATTTCAGCCGCCACCTCTGCTAAGGGTCCACTGAGCTGCGGCCTCAGCTCTACCATGTACTGGGTTGGAGGGATGTCGTATCCAAGGCAAGCCCTTTCAAAATTTTCTAAGAAGGCCTCAGTATCATCGCCTGCCTTGTAGGTGGGGAATTTCCTGGGATGGGAAGTGGTACTTGGAGAGGAATTGTTAGGATGGTCTGATGCATCCTGCTTAGCACGTGCTGCTTCCAGTTCATGCTTCCTTTCTTTTTCTCTCGCCTCCTCTTTGGCTTTTTCCAGCTCCATCTCTCTCTTGTGGGCCTCCTCTTTGGCTTTCTCCTCTCTTTCATGGGCCTCCTGTTTGGCTTTTTTCTCGAGTTTTTTAATTTGAAGTAGTCTCTGATGTTTTTTCTCATTTTCTTCTGCTTCTAGTCTGGCCAGTTCTAGTTTGCTAGCTGCTTCACTGGTAGTCATTTTCCTGGTTTTCTTGTGCTGGGTCTCACCCTCTGCAGTTGACTGAAACTGGGATGTATTTAGCTCAGGCTCCTGCTGAGTGCTGCTGAGTTAACAGAGACTTTCTAACTAGCTACTTCCGAGGATGTAAAAAAGAAAAAAAACACAATTCAGCTTGTAAATTATCTTTACCAGTTGTTTGCTCATTAATTGAACCCTTCTCTTAACAAAGGACCTTGTTAAAAAAACTTAACACCTCTGCCTTCAGGCAAGGAGAGATAAGATATGCATCTACCTTCAGCTCTGCTCTCCAAGCAGCTAGAAGGAAAAAAAAATCTCTTACTGGCTTTTGGGTTTAAAACGATCCCACCGCTGTGCCACCATGTCAAGGCTGTATCCCTACTTTGAACTTTAGGGTACAAATGTAGGGGCCTGCATGAAAACTGCTAAGCTTATCTACCAGCTTAGCTCTGGTCCCGCTGCCACCATTCTCGATGGATTCCCTCCCTGGGAAGCCTTGAGAAACCTTTCACCAATTCCCTGGTGAATACAGATCCAAACTGCTTGGATCTTAAACAAGGAGAGATTGACCCTTCCCCCCTCCTTCCTTCCACCAACTCCTGGTGAATACAGATCCAAACCCCCTTTGGATCTTAAAACAAGGAGAAATCAATCAGGTTCTTAAAAAGAAGGCTTTTAATTAAAGCAAAAGGTAAAAATCATCTCTGCAAAATCAGTATGGAAAATAACTTTACAGGGTAATCAAACTTAAAGAGCTCAGAGGAATCCCCTCTGTCTTAGGTTCAAAGTATAGCAAACAAAATAAGCACTCTGGTAAAAGGTACATTTACAAGTTGAGAAAACAAAGTAAATCTAAGACGCCTTGCCTGGCTTTTACTTACAATTTTGAAATAAGAGAGACTTGTTTAGAAAGATGGGGAGAACCTGGATTGATGTCTGGTCCCTCTCAGTCCCAAGAGCGAACAACCCCTTAAACAAAGGACACACACAAAAGCCTTTCCCCCCCCCCAAGATTTGAAAGTATCTTGTCCCCTCATTGGTCCTCTGGGTCAGGTGTCAGCCAGGTTACCCGAGCTTCTTAACCCTTTACAGGTAAAAGGATTTTGGAGTCTCTGACCAGGAGGGATTTTAGTACTGTACACAGAGAGCTGTTACCCTTCCTTTTATAGTTATGACAGGCTCCTATTACCCCCCACCTCCTATCCCAGTTTTTCACACTTGCTGTCTGGTCACCCTAGCCTAGGCGGCAGGTCTGATCAGACCTTGTCCAATCTTAACAATACTTCATAAGTTTGCTTAAACTTCAGGAGTTCCTGCTATTGTGATGTACACACCCTGGGCCAGATCCTGAGCTGGCGTAAATCAGCACAGCTCTGTTGAAATGGCATCCACATGATGCTAAAGACACATACAATGGGCAGGATTCCTCATTGCCTCAGACTCCTTTATGCCTGTAAGTGTCCCCTGGTGAATTCCCCCAACATCCTCTACTCTCTGCCACTTCTTCCTTGAAAAAAGGGTGTAAGAGAGGAGAAGGGGGAATGGGTTGTAACCAGGGTAATCCATAAGGGCTGTGAGCAGCCAATTCAAGATAGGACAGTCCCTTATGCTGTTCTAAACAGCTCCAGGGGCTAACAAGTCCCCCTTCCCCACAGGAAAGATGAAAAGAATTCTTCCCCCTAAACAATTCTATCAAAACTTAGAACATAAAACATAAGACTGGGCATATTGGGTCAGACCAAATGTCCATCTGGCCCACTATCCTGTCTTCCGACAGTGGTCAATGCCAGGTGCCCCAAGGGAATGAACAGAACAGGGAATCATCAAGTGATCCATCCCCTGTCGCCCATTCCCAGCTTCTGGCAAACAGAGGCGCGGGACACCATCCCTGTCCATCCTGGCTAATAGCCATTGAAGGACCTATGCTTCATGAATTTATCTAGTTCTTTTTTGAACCCTGTTAGAGTCTTGGCCTTCACAACATTCTTTGGCAAGGAGTTCCACAGGTTGACTGTGTGTTGTGTGAAAAAATACTTCCTTTTGTTTGTTTTAAATCTGCTGCCTATTAATTTCATTTGGTACCCGCTAGTTCTTGTCTTATGAGAAGGAGTAAACAACACTTCCTTATCTACTTTCTTTACACCAGTCATAATTTTATAGACCTCTATCATATCTCCCCCCTTAGTCATCTCTTTTTCAAGCTGAAAAGTCCCAGACGTATTAATTTCTCCTCATACGGCAGCTGTTCCATACGCCTTTTTTTCTCCCTTGTCATCAAACATTTTCTGT
The DNA here is from genome assembly GCF_028017835.1 of Emys orbicularis. NCBI lineage: Eukaryota > Metazoa > Chordata > Testudines > Emydidae > Emys > Emys orbicularis. The sequence goes on from NC_088702.1 coordinate 2,679,512, forward strand.
AAATCATTTAGGGTCTTAACTGAATAAAACAAAAAAATACAGTTTAAAATGTGCTTTGGGTTGTTGAAATTTTTGTAGTTTTCAAGATTTTTGCTTTATTGATGAAAACACAGGATTTTGGGGACAATTTCTGCCTCCCCTATCAAAAAAGCATTTTTTGGTAAAAAAAAATTCTATTGAAGCAGCTATAGGGAGAAGAGGAAGCCACGTGTGCCTTCCTCCAACCCACACCCTGTGAGTGCAACCCTATGAACCAAATGCTGCCCTCAGTTACACCTGTGCAACCCCATGGGGCACCATTGGACATGGTTTCCATAGGATGGGGAAGGGCAGATGATAATGGCAAACCAGCATTGCCCCGTCGGCCAGACCCAATCCATATCCACCAAATAAAGCTCTCCTCTGCTCAAACAGTATCAGTCACTTCCTAACTTATCAAAGGAGCAGAGAGCACCCATAACTCCCATGGGAATCAGTGAGAGTGCCACACCTCTGAAAATCAGGCTACTAATTTTTAACCAGTCCTATTAATCTTCGAATTGGGACAACAGAAGTTCACTGATAGGAAATGGACCTATCTTTATGGAAGAAGCAATCAAAATAATAATCAAATATCCTTTGACTTCTCTGTAATAGTCTTGAAGATAGATAGATAGATAGATAGATAGATAGATAGATAGATAGATAGATAGATAGATAGATAGATAGATAGATAGATAGATAGATTTTTTAAAATGCTAACTGGATAGAAAGACAAGTGGACTGCATAGAGAGACAGATTTTCTTAGGTAATGGGAGACAACATGGGAAGGTCCATCATTGGGACACAAGATCCTCTGACAGCCAAAGAAAAGACGTTTAGTCTTCCTTTTTATAAAAAGAGAAAATTATATTTTAGGTTCTAAACATCAATTTCTCATCCCAACAAGTAGAATTCTCATCTCTTTTCTAAGGTGAAAGGTGCTGGAAGCCCACATGCTTTTAGGAATTTCCATTTTATCTAGGTATTTATATGCTCCACTAGCATCTGACCAATTCATGGATATGAATGACCTTAGCCTTGCACCACTGTTGTGAAAGAGAGAAGTACTCCTGCCCACATTTTACAATGGGGAAACTGAGGAATAGAAAGATGAAGTGACATGCCCAAGGTCATACAGCGCATCTTTGGCAGAACCCAGGAGTTCCTTTGGCAGGAATGAACCCAGGAGGCCTGACTCCCAGTCCAGTAACTTAACCACAAACCTTTTCATCTGATACGACATCCAATCCATCCTGCTGCATTTTAGCTGGACTTTTCCACATCTCAAACTCTTCTATTTCTTGGACCAACCTTGAAAGACCAAGGACCAGATCCTCCTCTCACTTATGCTAGAGCCAAATCAGGAGTCACTTCAAGGAATTCAATAGCAAATGGCCCAGGGAAGTGAGGTCCAAATCAGCCCCCAGATTTCTAAACACAACACATTTAAACAACTATGGCCAGGTTCCTCTGTGGGGTAAAATGACACAGCTCCATTAACTCCAATGAAACTATGTCAATTGAAAGCAACTGAAGATCTGGCCCATTGACTTCAATGGAGCTGCGCTGATGCTGGGTGGGGGGGTCTGCCCCTTTATCGCTTATTTTAATCACTTTTGTAACTTTTGCCCTTCAGATTAGTCAGGGAGGAGATTAGAATAAATTATACCACACTCATCAGAACATGAGGGAGTTTCCTACCAAGGTCAATCCAGGAACAGGTCAGTTGAGAAAATACGTGAGACTTGTGGGTGGGAACGAGTGAGCTCATCATTCATGTGGATTGTCTCATATCCAGAAGGCAGGGCTTGGAAACCATATAAAAGTCCTCTCCCCTCAGAGCTCCACCATCCACTTGACTTCTGCAGGTTCCTTCTTCTTGGGCAGTTGGGTAAGTCTGATCTTACAGATTCTTTATGCTTTACTTTGGAGCTAAGGTTATCACAGGCTGGTGTCCTGTCCATTGGGGGAAATTTTAGAATCTTAATTCAACTCAGGATTGAATTGGGTGGCAGCACAGAGAGAGGAGGTTAAATATAAATATATCCTTAGCTAACTCCACTTGGATTTGACTCTAGATGTTAAAATATCTGGAGCTACATATGTGAAAATTTCCTTGGTATGCTTAGTTTGTTCCTAGAAATATAAGAACGTAGGATTTGCCATTGGAGCAGACAACAGGTTCATCCAAAAAAAGAACAGGAGTACTTGTGGCACCTTAGAGACTAACAAATTTATTTGAGCATAAGCTTTCGTGGGCTACAGCCCACTTCATTGGATGCATAGAATGGAACATATGGTGAGGAGATCTATATACACATACAGAAAACATGAAAAGGTGGGAGTTGTCCAACCAACTCTAAGGTTCATCCAAGTTTGTAGTTATTTGCAACATTGTTGTAGCCTCGTTGGTCCCAGGATAAGGCAGAGACAAGGTGGGTGAGGTCATCTATTTTACTGGAACCCAACTTGATGGAAGGTACTTGATACTTCTTAGGTATCAGGAAATCTCCCATAATTCATCTGTGCAGTTGTGTATTGCAGCAGTATTAGAACTTCCTTCTAGTCTGATTTAACCAGAGTATGCCTTGCTCTTTGAAGCACTGGGTGTGAGTGCATTCGATTTAGCTTGTTCCAGCTGCATGTGTTATTAGTGGCCATACAATTCTCCATCCCTTTTAGAAGTCACTGCTGGCATATGTCACTGAGGGTGCATGCACCACTGGCATCATGCTTGTTCTTACTAATTCTTTGCACAACCGCTTGTAAATACCATGGGTGTTATTCTCCTTTCAGTTACAGCATCTGAAATCCAAATGGGGCACCAATAAAGTGACACTGATGTAAAGGCAGAGTAAGAGGAGAATCAGGCTCCATGTATTCACCATTGAGACAGTCAGTATTAGTGTGCTACCAATTTCTTTGCGGGAATATTTTGCCCTGGTTTCTTTACTGGCCATCCTTTCACCTGGGCTTTGGATAAGCAAAAGGGACATGAATAGACACAGAAAGATACTGAAAAGAGTGGGGTCCTGAGTTCACTGGGAGGAGGAGCGACGGGGGAAAAGGCAATTTCATTGGAAACACTGAAATCAGCTGCAGTTTGAAGGAGTTTGTAGTGGGAGCTGGAAGAGGCTTGTCCAGGAAGCACAGAACAGAGAGAAGGGAAAACGAGAGGACAGAGTGAGAGTAGGAATCAGAAGGCAGGATGAAAAGAAGGAAGTGGGTGAAATAAGTGGTGGGTTGGCATCAAAAGGCGGAAGAGAGAATAAAGACAAGGGCATTTAACAGATTATTAGAGTCTCCCAAACTACTGGGAGGTTGGCCCCTATTCTTATTGCATTTACATAGCATGTGTTAATACACACTGGTGCTTCTTTTAGATTATCCTGTATTGCAACAAAGATGTCTCTTCACCAAGACCAGCAGCAATGCAAGCAAGGCATCACCCTGCCGCCGGCACTCTGTAAGGAAGAATGCCCAGAAATTGTGCCGTGTCCAGAGCCGGTGAAATGCCCTGAGCCAATACCATGTTGTCCAGTGAAGCCACCATGCAAGGAACCACCAGTCCCAATTCCTACTCCATGCCCTGAGCCAATACCATGTCCTCAGGAGAAGCAACAGTGCAAGCTGCCACCAGTCCCAGTTCCTCTTCCACACCCTGAGCCAATACCGTGTTCTCCAGAGAAACCACCATGCAAGGAACGCCCATTCCCAATTCCTACTCCATGCCCTGAGCCAATACCATGTCCTCAGGAGAAGCAACAGTGCAAGCTGCCACCAGTCCCAGTTCCTCTTCCACACCCTGAGCCAATACCGTGTTCTCCAGAGAAACCACCATGCAAGGAACGCCCATTCCCAATTCCTACTCCATGCCCTGAGCCAATACCATGTCCTCAGGAGAAGCAACAGTGCAAGCTGCCACCAGTCCCAGTTCCTCTTCCACACCCTGAGCCAATACCATGTTCTCCAGAGAAACCACCATGCAAGGAACCCCCATTCCCACATCCTCTTCCACGCCCTGAGCCAATACCTTATTGTCCAGAAAAGCCGCCATGCAAGGAACCAAAAGTCCCAGTTCCTCTTCCACACCCTGAGCCAATACCTTATTGTCCAGAGAAGCCACCATGCAAGCAACCACCATTCCCAGTTCCTCTTCCACACCCTGAGCCAATACCATGTCCTCAACAGAAGCAGCAGAGCAAGTTGCCACCAGTCCCAGTTCCTACTCCATGCCCTGAGCCAATACCTTGTTCTCCAGTGAAGCCGCCATGCAAGGAACCACCAGCCCCCGTTACTCCTCCATGCCCCGAGCCAGTGAAATGCCCACCTTGTGTGAAGACGTGCCCACCCATTGAACAGCAACAATGCAAGCAGCAATGCCAGTTGCCACCCAATTGGAAGTAACCTGCAAAAAACAATGAACGTCATGGAACGAAAAGCAGAGTGCAAAATCATGGCACCGATTCCTGTGGCTTCTCGTCGGTCATTTTGCCTCATCCCCTCATTTCTTTAAGGGTATTCTGTTCAGATGCACAGCTTCCCACCCATGTGTTAATTCTATGGCTCGATACGATAGTTCTGCTAATAAGTGACATGGTGTTTCTGACCTTTTTTTTATGCACTGCTAGAAAAAGATACTTCAGATCAAAATTGTATAAAACATGCTTTGAAGATCTCATATCATTCTTCTCTCATGGCTTCCATTGATTAATTGTGCAGAATGATGCATGACATGTCTACACTCTACTGTATGAGTTAAAACCTTGGCGGTATGTTACCAGACACTGTAACAATGATACTGTTGATGTACTCTGTACTTATCTGTAATCATCCTGTGTATGTTGCTGGTGTTGTAGCCATAATTGCTTTCACTGTGAATTTCAACAATAAAACAAAAACAAAAAAACATAATCGTTTATGGCCAGGCCCTTTGTTAAAATAATTTTACCTACAAAATCTTTAAAGAAATAGGAAAAGAAGTTAATCTTGAAATACTGATTGATTTTGAAGTGCCAGAGGATTCTCGGGATGCACAGATTTTTAAGGCTAGAAGGGGCAGTTCGGATCATGTGGACTGGCATTTTGCATAGCGCAGACCAGGGATTTCCCCCAGTCATCGCAGCATTGAACCTTGTGACTTGTGAGTGAATTCAAGCCTAGAAAGACACTCCCTTTGCCTGCTGAATTAATGAGTTCATCATCAACAGAACGAAGGGCATGTTACATTAATAAGAAGCTGATTCACCGCATCCTCCGTCAGCTCTTACAGTCACACTAGTGCCGAAGGGGAATGAAAAGGGAACAAACCAGACTGGTCGCCTGGTTACACTCACTTTGCAGTGGTGAAAACGTGCAGGTCAACGGAGAATCTGTTGGAAAGGATACCCTCCTAGGGACTGGACAATACCAATTGCTCGCCACAGGTAGGATATCACAAAGATTATGCTTCAGCTGGCCCACTATTTCTCCCCCCATTCTCTACCTAAAAATAGATGCTGCTAGCGCTGAGGGAATATCAGTCAGTTGTAGGGTTGCCAACTTTCTAATCGCACAACACTGAACACCCCTGCCTGATGCCCCGCCCCTGCCCTGCCCCTTCTCCGAGGCTCCGCCCCCAGAGCCTCCCTGGCCACCCATGCGTCTAGGGGCTGCGGGGACCTGGTGACTGTGTGGAAGTAGGGCAGGCAGTGCCGACCGGAGCCACCAGGGTCCCTTTTCGACCGGGCGTTCCTCTCCAAAACCGGCCGCCTGGCAACCCTAGTCCGTTTACACAGCCATTGGCAGGCTTCCCAACTCCACAAAAACATTAAGACATTTCTGCAAATTTCGGAGTCCTGCCCCATCCAGCAATAGGCTGCCGAGGGCCGAAAAGCCAATCGTGTCTCTTTTGTAGTTAAACACACATCAATATTAGTTAGCCCTGTGTTTAGCAACTTTCTTTATGTGTAGGTGTGATTACAAAAGACCTGCACAGCCTGGTCCAGTAACTTGGGCACAGGACGGGGAATTAGGCGACCTGGGATCTGTTCCTGACTCTACTGGGTGGCCTTGGGCAAGTCACCTCCTGTCTCTTTGCCTCAGTTTCCCTGTCTGCAAAAAAAAAAAAAGATTAATGATTCTTACTTTCCTTTGTGCTTTGAGATCTGTAGATGAAAACTGCCATATATTTCTATTTGTATTGCAGTGACCGCACCTAGTGAGCCTCCCTGAGATATGGGCCATGCTGTGCTTGGGGCTGTACATACTGTCTGTCAATCCATAGACGTTAGATGTGGTACTCAGCACATCAGTAGCTCTCAGGTGCTTAGTACACATAGTGTTGGGAAGTTACGTTAACTGCATGTATTATGCTCTTCCCACAATTCTGTTCCCCCGTGTCAAACATCCCACAACACTTTGCAAAGCTGGAGTCAGCTTTGGCATGAGAAAAGAGGAAAAAATCAAAAGTGCATGAGTAGTTTGCACCAAGTACACTTAGGGAGTCGTGTCATGGCTCATCTGCACTGGAATGGAGTGTTCAAAATGAGATATGGGAAAGTAGAGGGAGGCACCATCACGGACCAGTCTCTGCAATGCTGGGATCCAAAACAAAGATAGGGAAGGTCTGGAACAAGTTAAGGAACTGGAAAGAACCAGTGGGTTGGATTTTAGTGACAGGTGAAGAGTTCTGTGATTTGTAAAAACATCCTATAACTTCTCCTGGCTGAAATGCAGATCTTTGAATTGCGCCGTCTGAGTAAGATAAAAACACGCTGTGAGAATTTGCTTCCCACAAGGCGGGTCTGTCTGTCTCCTATTTGTATTCTTCTGCTTTGTCTTTAGACAATCCTGTTGGCCAAGTTTGGTTATTTGGTCTTGTGAACATTTTTGAGAACGAACCGCAAGGGTAGTCAAACAACTGGCTACCCCTTTTAGTTGATAACACGTATAATGGGAGACAGTGTAAGGACAAAATATTATTAATAGAAGATTCACCTCTATGTGAAAACCAATCATCCCAAATCCCATCTATTAATGAATAACAAAAATAATCCAGATTTCTAGTCACTAAAATAACCCCACCACATCTTCCTTCTCATTTCCGTTGTATATATATTCTGGATTGAGCTTAAAGAAAGTACTCAAAGTAAGTAGCTCATCTATATTCTGAATGTCTCCATGCCCTGCACTGTTCCCTTTATTCCTTCACTTTTGTATACCTGGCATACTACTAATAAAGACAATCATTAGGCATCTGCCCACTAAAAATAAAAAGTGAACCAGCAAAGCCCACAATCTCCCAGAAACACAATCTTTTTCACCCAAATTGTTGACACTCCTGCAAGTATTATCCTGCTACAATAATTCCTACCTGATTATTCAGGACTTTGGAAAATCCATTCCTAAATTAAGTGGACAAATGTAAAGCATTCAGTCACTTCTGAAGGTCCCCTTGCATCGTTGTAGTAAAACCAACCAAAGCTTCTTTTAGAACAGGGGTGAGCAAACTTCTTTGGCCAGAGGGCCACATCTGGGAATAGAAATTGTATGGCTCGCCATGAGTGCTCACAAAATTGGGGTAGGGGTGCAGGAGGGGGTGAGGACACTGGTTTGGGGTGCGGGCTCCTTGGTGGGGCCAGAAATGAGGAGGTCAGGGTGCAGGGGGGGGAATGAAGGCTCCAGCTGGGGGTGCGGCTCTGGGGTGGGGCCAGGGATAAGGGGTTTGGGGTGTAGGGGGTTTCTCCGGGCTGGGACCGAGGGGTTTGGAGGGCGGGAGGGGGATCAGGGCTGGGGCAGGGGGTTGGGGTGCAGGCTCCGGCTGGGGATATGGACTCTGGGTTGGGCTGGGGATGAGGGGGTTGGGGTGTAGGAGGGTGCTCCGGGCTGGGAGCGAGGGGTTTGGAGGGTGGGAGGGGGATCAGTTTGGGGCAGGGGGTTGGGGCACAGGGTGAGGCTCAGTGGTGCAGGCGCCAGGTGGTGCTTACCTCAAGCAGCTCCCGGAAGCAGCGGCATGTCCCTGCTCCGGCTCCTATGCAGAGGCGCAGCCAGGCAGCTCTGCATGCTGCCCCATCCGCAGGCACCGCCCCTGCAGCTCCTATTGGCCACAGTTCCCGGCCAATGGGAGCTGCGGGGGCGGTGCTTGGGATGGAGGCAGTGTGCAGAGCAGAGCCCACTGGCTGCCCCTACGCATAGGAGCCGGAGGGAGCCATGCCGCTGCTTGCGGGAGCTGCAGGGAGCGGTCCCCGAGACCCTGCTCCCCGGCTGGAGCGCCGGAGCAGGGCAAGCCCCAGACCCCACTTCCCAGAGGAAGCTTGAGGGCCGGATAAAAATGGCTGGTGGGCCAGATTCGGCCCGTGGGCCGTAGTTTGCCCACCCCTGTTTTAGAAGGTCAAGCAATGCTAGACCTCTAATGCAAACCCTTCCCCTTGACCCATTCCCTAATGAAAGAGCTAGGCATGTCAGAGGGCGCTGCTTTGACCACGCATAGAGTGCATTGTGCTCCGGCAATCTCTGGCTAACCTAACAGTCCAAAGGGGCCCTTAGAAGTTGGATGGCAGGATTTTGATTTTTTCCCAAATATTGGGTTGTTTGTAAAATTAATTCTCAGTGGAGACGTTTGGTGAAAACATTTTTTTAGTCTTTGTTTATTCTGGAGTTCTACATTGGTTTTTGTATTGAATATTTTGATTGGTCATCTTCATTAAGGGGGGATTTCTTGCAAAATTGAAAAAAATTCATTGTCCAAAACTACTCATTTTAAAAATGGGGGAAAAAATAGATTAAAAAATTCCATGGAGAATTTGGAAAACAGACAACCTCTGTATTATTTAAAAAAAAAACAGCAAAACCATTGCATTGCTTTATCAGAAAATGGATGACTTTTTTTCTTGTTAACATTGATTGTAAGTGAGCCAAGAACTCAATATTCCTATTTCTTTGTTTGTTCAGCCTACGTTGGCCTTAACAATGAAGGTTATTTTCAAGAGAAACAAGCGGCAGGCTTTGAGCCAGTCTCAAGGTGTTAGAGGTCAGGGTGAGACCATTCACAGGGGATGGGGCCGGGGCAAATTATCCCACAGCTGCCCACTGTGGGGTTCATACACCTTCTTGTGAAGCAGCTGGTGTTGGCCACTGTTGAAGGCAGGATACTGGGCTAAGGGCCTGGGGGTCTCATCCAGTCTGGCAATTACTATGCTCATATGTGGAACAGGATCTCAGAGAAGTGGAGGGAATGGGGAACAGAGAAAAAATAAAAGAAAGAGCAGGAGACAGATAATGATCTTAATTGAAATTTTATTGTTGCACGTCTGCAATTAACAATCGGATGGAGAAGAGGATAATGACTTGTCTGCAATGCCGGATGCCCATTGAGTACAAGCGAGGAGTACATCTCTCCAGGCTGTATGGTGTATCTCAGGGCTACCTCATCAGCTCATTGCAAGTCTCGGGATACGAATGAAAGGTTTAGCAGAACAGGGCAGAGCTTTGAAAGAAATGCTTCTTCGGATGAGAACACGAGCTAAGCGAGTCATGAGAGAGGAGACTCATCTGGGGTCTGGGCTTGTCTCTTGCTTTTTGGTTCATTGCGGTAGCTCAGAGGATGTTAGCACTGCTTCCAGTCTTGGGACTGCTGTGGAGGGGGGCATTTAGGAAGGCAGGGCTCCTTGCATGGCGGAGGGCATTTCTCCTGGCATTTCGGAGTCTTGCAGGGCTCCTTGCATGGTGGAGGGCATTTCTCCTGGCATTTTGGAGGAGGTGGGCAGGTCTGCTTACACTGTTGCTGATCAGAAGACATCTTTCAATGATCTAGGTAAACCTGAAAGAAAAATGAGGTGTCTTTTCAGCAGGTACAAAACATACCATGATGCGCCTTTGCCTGCTTTCACAGATTCATTCAATCAGTCATATGTTTTTGCAAGCTGAACAGGCGTTTAAACTGCAGGTTGATATTAGCAATGGGGACAAGAGAGAATTTTGAAATCACCTGTGGAGCAAGCAATTGTCTTTCAAGAAACAGAAAACCAACAAAAAAGCCCAACCCTGAATATGATTCAATTTACCGCCTCCTGCAACAGAAAGAGGTTTTTTTTTTAAATAAAAGCAAATAAAATGTCAACATTTTTGGGGGAGGAAAAAGTCACAAAAATGGAAAATTATTCCAATTTGAAACCTGCAAGATGGAACAATTTTGAATTTTTTCACAAAATTGTTTTTCCATTTTTCTATCAGCTCTACCTAATAAACCTCGATCTCAGTTCCCCATCGCTGAAAGAGGCCTTTTATTCCTTTCTTCCTTCCTTCCTTCCTTCCTTCCCCATTTGCCTCTTTAGTTTGAGAGCACTTTGCATTAGGCACTGCCTGGTACTGTGCATACGGACAATGCCTCACAAGGTGGTGCCCTCATCTTACTTGGAGCATCTAGGTGGAACAATAATATAAATAATAAATAATTATAATTATAATAACAAAAAATATGGAGCATTTCTACAGAAGATACATGGCAAATGTCACTTGCTGGTTTGGACTACTCTAAATGTTGAATTCTCTGTAACTTGACAACTTTAAACCAGGATTTGAGGACTTCAGTAACTAAGCCAGAGGTCATGGGAGAGGGTGGGTGAGGTGCCGAGGCCAGCGATTTGCAGGAGGTCAGACTAGATGATCTTGATGGTCCCGTCTGGCCTATGAATCTATCAACAAAAATCGCTCTATCTCTGCGGTAGAGAGTAACAAATCAACACCAGCAATAACATGAGCTAAATAAGCTGAGATACACTTACCTGTTTCAGCTGTAGGTACAAGGAAACACGCAGTCAAGTGGATTGATGCACCTACTGAGGGGAGCTATTTTATAAGGCATCTGAGACCTGGGAAGGAGACAATGAATTTGCATGAGGATCAGATTGTTTCACAACCACTGCTGATAATTCCTTAGTTCTGGTTGAAGTCATCATTTGTCAGAGACACCTCCCTCTCGGGAGTGAGAGATTATTAATTGTGTAGAAACCCCACCTAATCTATTCACCACTCATTAATTCATTTATAATCATCTGAGCCTTTCCCGGGGCAAAAATCCCACTGAAATCAGTGCTGAGCCAAGGCGGCAGGTTTGATCAGACCTTGTCCAATCTTAATAATACTTCATGAGTTTGCTTAAACTTCAGGAGTTCCTGCTATTGTGATGTACACACCCTGGGCCAGACCCTGAGCTGGCGTAAATCAGCGCAGCTCCGTTGAAATGGCATCCACATGGTGCTAAAGACACATACCATGGGCAAGATTTATCATTGCCTCAGACTCCCTTATGCCTGTAAGTGTCCCCCGGTGAATTCCCCCAACATCCTCTACTCTCTGCCACTTCTTCCTTGAAAACAGGGTGTAAGAGAGGGGAAGGGGGAATGGGTTGTAACCAGGGTAATCCATAAGGGCTGTGAGCAGCCAATTCAAGATAGGACAGTCCTTAATGCTGCTCTAAACAGCTCCAGGAGCTAAAGACACCCTTCCTCACAGAAAAGCTGGAAAGAATTCTTCCCCACAGAACAATTCTATCAAAACATTTTTTCTCCCTTTTCATCAAAAAACTTCTATTAAATGTTTTGGGTCTTAATTGAATAAAATGAAAACATCTAGTTTAAAACCTGGTCTGGGCTGTTGACATATTTGTGGTTTTCAAGGCTTTTGCTGTATTGATGAAAACACAGGATTTGGGGGCCAATTTCTGTCTCCCCAATCAAAGAAGCATTTTTTTTGGTTAAAAAAAAATGTTTTGACTGAAAAGTTATGAGCAGCTATAGGGAAAAGAGAAGAGGAAGCCACATTTGTTCCTTCCTCCATCCTGCACCCTGCGAATTCAATCCTATGAACCAAATTCTGCTCTCAGTTATACCTGTGCAACCCCATGGGGCACCATTGGACATGGTTTCCATAGGGTTGGCAAAGGACAGATGATAATGGTGATGGATGGTAACGGTAAAAGGATAATGACATTGCCCTGTCATCCAGCCCCACTCCATATCCACCAAATCAAGGGCTCCTTTGCTCAAACAGTATCAGTCACATCCTAACTTATCAAAGAAGCAGAGAGCACCCATAACTCCCATGGAAATCAGTGACAGCTCCACAACTCTGAAAATCAGGCCACTTATTTTTAACCAGTCCTATTAATCTTTGAACTGGGACAATAGAATTTCTCTGATGGATCCTAAAGTGCTGAATCCTTCAGCAGGAAATGGGCCTATCTTTATGGAAGAAGTAATCGAAGTAGGGTCAGATCCTTTGACTTCCCTGTAATAAGCTTGAAGAGACAGAGAGAGAGAGCGATAGGGTGTACGGAGAAAGAAAGAAAGAAAGAAAGAAAGAAAGAAAGAAAGAAAGAAAGAAAGAAAGAAAGAAAGAAAGAAAGAAAGAAAGAAAGAAAGATGAACTTCCTGACTCATCTAGGTTCAGTTTGAAGGTACCGAGTCTGATTTCCTGACTGAAATACATTCAGAACTTTCACCACCTTGTTCTTCTTGTTCCAAATTATTGCCTCTGTATTGATGGGAAGAACATAGAGAGTGATCACATCTTGTATTCATTCATCATTAGAGGAAAAGATTTAATTAGAAGATGATTTGGTAACAATGTCAGATACACACCTAAATCCATATCTCTTCCCATCTCGGTTATATACACTCCGCCTGCACACTAATGACATATCAGATAGGTCACAATGCAGAGTAGTATGTTACACACAGTGTGGTTCATTTCAGCATTACCTCACCTTCAGAATGGGCCTTCGCCACAGTCCTTGCAAGTCAATGGAAGGACTTCGCAATATATTATGAATCCATAATATATTGATGGGAAGAACACAAAGAGTGATCACATCTTGTATTCATTCATCATTAGAGGAAAAGATTTAATTAGAAGATGATTTGGTAACAATGTCAGATACACACCTAAATCCATATCTCTTCCCATCTCGGTTATATACACTCCGCCTGCACACTAATGACATATCAGATAGGTCACAATGCAGAGTAGTATGTTACACACAGTGTGGTTCATTTCAGCATTACCTCACCTTCAGAATGGGCCTTCGCCACCGTCCATGCAAGTCAATGGAAGGACTTCGCAATATATTATGAATCCAAAGCAAGGGTTTTTATTTCCTTTAAACAACATATTTAAACAAATTTCTGTCAAATGATTGTTCCGTCTCCCTGATGCTTTTCTTCTCCCCACTTTTGCCTGGGCAAAACCACATTCAAAATCCTTGAGTGTTGTTAGCAGGAGCAGGAGTCTGTGATGAATCCTTAGTCTAGCCCAGCCAAGGAGTGGAGAGGACTGGGCTGGGTTTGGAGGGCTCTTAGACTAAGATTACTAGGGGCAGATTCCAAAGGCCGTGTCACTCCCCTGGACCCTTGAACTTGGCCTGGTTCCACTGGAATCCATTGAATCTGTCTCTCTGTCATTTCGATCACGCACCTCTGCAACCAGGAGAAGTCGTGTATAGAACATTTGAAAGGAATGCAAAGATTGAAGCAAATCCATGAATGCCAGGATTTATTTAAACAAGATGGGAGCAAAAAATTATAAAAACGAATGCTGTTTCTAAACTCTAGTTTCATTTCCTCATCTTTCAGAATGGAGGGGGAGGAGGAAATGGGAGAAGGTTGGGAATTTTCCAGAAAAGAAGATGATTCAAACAATGAATCTAAGGAGGTGGTGGTGGAGCAGGTTCGGGTTGCTACATACAATGTCCTCACACTATCCATCCAAAGCCTCCTTTGCAGGAAACAGGGCTCAGAATCATTATAAAAGGTCATTTTTCATAGCGCTCCTCAATGCTCGATGCTTCTTGGTCGCTCAGTCCTGTAGGTGAATTAGGTAAGTCTCTTTCTGATTATTGAAGGTTGCCTTTGTTGTGGTCATTATCTTGACCCTTTGTTCTATGATAACACGAGTGTTCTATTTAAGGATGGGATTTACTGATTATTGCACTATATCGCTAGCGTTGGTGATTGGAATCAATTATATCCATGCCAGTGTTTATGAGTCTGCAGCAGGGTTTGGACCGAGGGCATTCGGCACTGTAACACGGACCTCTGCAACTTGAGTTAGAGGATTAAGGCCCTGCCTAGAAAATCATTTAAGCATATCCTTAGCCTGAAGCACAAGCATCAATTCATTCCCTCTTCAGTGAAGCACTTAGAAATAGAGACATTAAAACAGGAGGTCCTGCAGTCTCAGGGCTAGATCCTCAACTGGTGTAATTAGAAGAGCTATTTTGAAGTCAACAAAGCAATGTGAATTTACCCCTGCTGAGGATCTGGCTGTCAGAGTTTAATCAGAGGATTCCTGTTGCCTGGACATGTGTGCGTAGCCCCAGAGACATTTATGTGACTGAAGAACTATATGATTGATTTGAATGAACAGTTTCAATGACCACAGGAGACTAGAACAAGGTGGGCAGGGTTTTTTCCCCCTAGGAGTCAAACCAATCCACTAGAAAAGTTATGCTGCTCTGTGCTGTAATCCAAACCCCTCAAGGCAGCTGAACGGCTTGAGAAAAAAGCTTTTGCACTAAGCGCTTTCCTCTCTGTTGATTCATTTAAGACCTTTCAGGCTCTCCGGGGCTCTCACAAGGCGCAGCTTGAACATTTTGTCACCGCTTAGCTTTCATGCTATCGTGCCTGATCAGTCCAGCATTTTTGGCTGTATTGCGCAAGCCATACTCACGTATTTTGTCAACAGAGCTACACGTGGAAATTGCACAATGTAGCTCCGTCAGGTGATTAGTATCTAAAGAGAGAGGCACCTAATGCAACCGGCAGCTCTCTTGATGGAGGTCTCAAGCGATGCAAATGACAAGCCTTGCTCTGGGAGTCCTAGCAGGGATGCATTCTTAGATGCCATTGCCAACAGACAATAACCGAACCCCAATAAATGGTAACGCAGTGCACAATTGAATGGAAAGTTCTTAATCCCGCTGGGGACATTCAGGTGACAAGTAAGAGCCGATGACATAAATTCCCAAAAAAGGAGAGGCAAGGTTTAGCTTGAAAATTTCAAAAGAGTCTAAATTTTCCTACTGAAATTCACTGAGAATTGAGCATCTAATTTCCTTAGGCTCTTCTGGAAAACCCCATGTTGCACTGAAGGAAAATACTGGAACTGTGTCTTATACTCACAAGGGCTGTGTTGTTACTTTCCTTTCAGGTTTACCTAAATCCTCGAAATATGTCTTACCAACATCAGCAGCAGTGTAAGCAAACCTGCCTGCCACCACCAGTGTGTCCTCCACCACAGTGTCAGGAGCCGTGCCCCCCACCGAAATGCCCGGAGCCGTGTCCTCCACCCAAGTGCCCGGAGCCGTGTCCTCCACCCCAGTGCCAGGAGCCGTGTCCTCCACCCCAGTGCCCGGAGCCGTCTCCTCCACCCAAGTGCCCGGAGCCGTGCCCCCCACCCCAGTGCCCGGAGCCGTGTCCTCCACCCCAGTGCCCGGAGCCGTGTCCTCCACCCCAGTGCCAGGAGCCGTGTCCTCCACCACAGTGCCCGGAGCCGTGTCCTCCACCACAGTGCCAGGAGCCGTGTCTTCCACCCCAGTGCCAGGTGCCGTGTCCTCCACCCCAGTGCCAGGAGCCGTGTCCTCCACCCCACTGCCAGGAGCCGTGTCCTCCACCCCACTGCCAGGAGCCGTGCAGGCCACCAAAATGCCCTTCACCTAAGTGCCCGCCTATGCAGAAGTACAACTGAAGTGATATGAGCATCCACCGGAGCATCAACAGCCCCGAAATGTCAAGGAAATTAACAAGTTCCTGTTTGTAACTTATTTCATAATTGGTTCTCTTATGTTCTCCCTGGCTTGGGTTCTGGAGGGGTTCAGAGTCTACTTGTACACTGTGTATTTATTCACTCATCAGTATCCTCTAGAGATTGGTTTAGTCTGCAATTGGCTTTGTACCACTGAAATATTGGTATTTACACCCTTGAAAGACATACCGTACCGTACACTGGTGCAGAGGAATAGATGATAATGGAGTAAATTCATTCTCCTGTTTTCCATTCCATCTTTAATTGTAGACATGCTGGAATAAAAATGATAATTTATGGTATCCACTGGCTCCTGGTGTTTCCTTTTCTTCCAACTCTATTTTTCTTGGCTATCTCGACATTGCTACGGTGCCCTTCACTGTGAGTTCCTCACACACATTACTTAAACTTATCCTGACAGCTACCCTGTAAAGCAGAGAAGTGTTGTGTTTGTTGAAGGTGGGAAATTGATACACAGAGAGAATAAGTGACTTGGCGAAGGTGACACTGGATGTCCGTAGCAGAGCCGGGAACAGAGCTCTGAGACTTTAGGGCTCACTTCTGTAATCTAACCAGAAAACTATCCTTCTCCTGTGTCCTATTTTCCTCCCTTTCTTTCTGTCTCCTGGGTGATGATTAGTTACGGGTAAGAGCTCAGGGAAAAAAATATTTCTTTTTACAAGAGGGTTTTTTTTAATTGTCAAAATTTCCTGTAAACACATTTCATGATTTTTGAATGAAAAAGAAAACCCAGAAAACTGAAAAATATTCAGTGTCTGACTTCTGGTTTTTCATCAGAAACCCAGAACATTTTTGACCAAAATTAATTTTCCACCAAACTTTTCATTTTTATTATAACCCCTTATTTCACCATAAAATATTTCCGTTGAAAATGTTGACCAGTTCTTGTTAGGATGTTTTCTTACGCTCTTTTCTTTAAACTTAAAAAAAAATCTTGAGACTTAACCACAAACAGAAGTAGGAGGAGGATCAGTTTGAGCCAAAGAACAGAGGGGGAGGCTTGAATCAGCTGAAAACTTCCTTCCACCTCCTTTTGATCTGTTCTTGCTTATTCCTCTCTGAATCATACACGTTTCATGTCCCTGGCCCACAGCACAGTCTGTCACCACTTGGCCGCTCTTGGGGACTGTGGTTTCATAGAGAGGTTGAGTTGAGGGTGTGTAGAGAGCTGTTGGGGATGGGGCTTGTGAGGATACAGTTGCCTGACATCCGGTTTTCAACAGGATGAAAAGGGACCCTGGCGGCTCTGGTGGGCACCGCCAACTGAGCCGTTAAATGTCCAGTCAGCGGTGCAGCGGGGTCCCAGGGCTGAGGCAGGCTCCTTGCATCTCCTGGAAGCGGCCGCTGGGTACCATTGGCTGGGTACCGTGACCAATGGGAGCTGTGAGGCTGGCGCATGCAGATACAAGGGCAGCCCGCAGAGCCTCCCTGGCCACCCATGCACCTAGGGGCCACAGAGACCTGGCAGCCACTTCCTGGGAGTGCCACAGGACCCTGAACCCCCTCCTGAACCCCAACCCCTCATCCCCCGCCCCCAACCCAGAGCTCTCACTCCCAGCCAGAGCCCTCATGCCCCCACACATCCCAACCAACTGCCCCAGCCTGGAGCCCCCTCTTGCACTCCAAACCCCTCATCCCAGGCCCCACCCCAGATCCCGCACCCCCAGCTGGAGCCCTCACTCCACTCCCACGTCCCAACCCCTCACCGCAGCCCAGTGAAAGTGAGTGAGGGTGGGGGAGAGTGAGCGATGGAGGGAGGGAGGGAGGATGGAGCAAGCGGTGGGCGGGGCTCCCTAGAGGAGGCGGGGCAGGGGTGGGGCCTCATGGAAGGGGTGGGGCAGGGGTATTTAGTTTTGTGTGATTAGAAAGTTGGCAGCCTTTCTAACTGCCAACTTAGTGGGCTGCGTAATTTATGTGGGGGGGTTGCCAGGAGAAAGAACCATATGAGGATGGGAGAGATAGGAAAGGTGATCAGAATCTTTGAGGGCACAGAGTGTGAAACCAGGAAGCTGGCTGGACACTTGGAAGTGGGTGCATGGGCTGGTATAAGCATTTCCACAACAGGTCATCAACAGGTTTTGGACCTAGCAACGCTGACCCCACATCACAGACCTTGAGCATTGGAGCTAAAGAGCTGCTCCAGCAGCCAGAAGCATTAGTAGGCTAGCATGCCATATTCCAATTCCATATTATGTGATCTAGCCACTAGAGGGAGACGCAACCCACATTTTACGAGAGTGCATCACTGGGAGATACAGGAAGGTAGAGTTGTAGGATCACAGGGACCTGTTGCTTCTAATAACTTGACCAGGGAAGACCAGGGCTGAGACTCTGCACAATGGCCTCCAGGATAATCCCTGTACTGACGCCCCCCAATTTACACAATTGTTCCATTCCAGAAAGCCTTGCGTAACTCGAATTGTGTGTAAGTCGGAACCGTAGACCCGCACGTTACACAAAAATTTCCGCAACTCCAAAATCCTATTTCTGGCTTATGGAACTTTTTCCGTAAGTGCGAATTTGCGTAAGTCGGGTCTCGCATAACTCGGGGAGTGTCTGTAGTGGCATGTGCAAGAGCGATTGCTGGTTGCCCCTCCCACTGAAAGCCATGCTGAGCCTAGAGAGCATGTCTGATCAGATCTTGTCCAATCATCATAATACTTCATAAGTCTATTTAAACCTCAGAAGTTCCTGCTATATGTACACTCCCTGGGCCAGATCCTGAGCTGGCACAAATCAACGCATCTCCATTAAAATGGCATCCATATGGTGCTAAAGACACATACCACGGGCAGGATTCATCATTGCCTCAGACTCCATTATACCTGTAAGTGTTCCCCGGTGAATTCCCCCAACATCCAGTGCTCGCTGCCACTTCTTCCTTGAAAATAGGGTGTAAGAGAGGGAAAGGGGGAATGGGTTTTAACCAAGGTGATCCAGACGGGCTGTGAGCAGCCACTTCAAGGTAGGACGGTCCTTTATGCTGTTCTAAACAGCTCCAGGGGCTAACGAATCTCCCTTCCTCACAGGAAAGCTGGAAAGAATTCTTCCCCACAAACAATTCTATCAAAACTTTTTTTCCCCTTTTCATCAAAAATTTTCTATGAAATGCTTTGGGTCTTAATTGAATGAAACGAAAACATCCGGTTTAAAATATGGTCTGGGTTGTTGAAATATTTGTAGTTTTCAAGGTTTTTGCTTTATTGATGAAAACACAGAATTTTGGGGACAATTTCTGCCTCCCCTATCAAAAAGTTTTGATTGAAAAGTTATGAGCGGCTATAGGGAAAAGAGAACAGGAAGCCACATTTGTGCCTTCCTCCATCCCACACCCTGTGTATGCAACCCTATGAACCAAACTCTGCCCTCAGTTTCCATAGGGTTGGGGAAGGGCAGATGATAATAGCAAACCAGCATTGACCTGTCATCCAGCCCCAATCCAAATCCACTAAATCAAGGTCTCCTCTGCTCAAACAGTATCAGTCACATCCTAACTTATCAAAGGAGCAGAGAGCACCCATAACTCCCATGGGAATCAGTGACAGCTCCACCCCTCTGAAAATCAGGCCACTTATTTTAACCAGTCCTATTAATCTTTGAATCGGGATAACAGAAGTTCACTAATGGATCCCAAAGTGCTGAATCCTTCAGCAGGAAATGGACCTATCTATATGGAAGAAGTAATCGAAATAGGGTCATATCCTTTGACTTCCCTGTAATAGTCTTGAAGATAGATAGATAGATAGAT
The DNA here is from genome assembly GCF_028017835.1 of Emys orbicularis. Lineage (NCBI taxonomy): Eukaryota > Metazoa > Chordata > Testudines > Emydidae > Emys > Emys orbicularis. The sequence continues at coordinate 2,699,083 of NC_088702.1, forward strand.
AGATAGATAGATAGATAGATAGATAGATAGATAGATAGATAGATAGATAGAGGGGGTATATGGAGATAGATAGATAGATGAACTTTCAAGGTACCGAGTCTCAATTCCCAACTGAAATACATTAAAAACTTTCACCACCTTGTTCTTCTTGTTCTAAATTGTTGCCTTTGTATTGACCGGAAGAACACAGACAGTGATCACATCTTGTATTCATTCATCATTAGAGAAAAAGATTTAATTAGAAGATGATTTGGTAACAATGTAACGAACACACCTAAATACGTATCTCTTCCCATCTCAGTTGTATACACTCCACCTGCACACTAATGATATGTCAGGTAGGTCACAATGCAGAGTAGTGTGTTACTGGCAGACTGATTCATTTCAGCATTACCTCACCTTCAGAATGGGCCTTCGCCACCATCCATGCAAGTCAATGGAAAGACTTGGTGATATATTATGAATCCAAAGCAAGGATTTTTATTTCCTTTAAACAACATATTTAAACAAATTTCTGATAAATGATTGTTCCGTCTCTCTGATGCTTTTCTTCTCCCCACTTTTGCCTGGGCAAAACCACATTGAAAGCCTTGAATTCTGCTATCATGGAGTGGTACTAAGCTGTTGGCAGGGAATGTCTTTTTCTTCTGTATTGTACAGCACCTTCAACCGCAGGATACAAGCCCATGGCTGGGCTCCTAGGGGTTGTGGCAATACATATAGCAATAAGGGCATCAGACTGAGAAATTGACTTGTGTGGGTTTTCTTCCTTCTTCACACCGACCAGTTTCACAGGCATCCAGAAATCAATGGCTCTCACACCAGAAGTTAACCTGGACATCAACACGTGGTCAGTGGCAGTTGGAAGCACTGTGGTTTGTGTCCACTATCAGTGATGGAGGGGTCTCCATCTTTCTTGAATTACATGGTTCAGCCCTGCTTTTCACAGCTCTCGCCAATCCCTTCAAGGCCTAAATGGCAGGAAATTGAAGTCACACATTTTATAGTGTCAAAGGACCTTTGGGGGAGGAAACACCAGGTACTAACAAGCTCTTTAGCTGAACAGAGAAAGGCAGACCAAGAACCAATGGCTGGATGTTATAACTAGACCAATTCAAATGAGAAAAAGGCACCATTGTTTAGCAGAGAGAGAGATTAACCATTGGAACAAACTGCCGTGGGAAGTGATGGATTCCCCATCTCTTGTTGTCTTCATATCCAGCCAAATAGTTGGGCTCAACATAGACGCAACAGGGTGAAATTCTCTGGCCTGTGTTATGCAGGAGGTCAGACTAGATGATCATAACGGTCCCTTCTGGCCTTAAAGTCCCGGAATCTATTAATGTATTTCAGCGGTAGAAATGTTGTGATCGTTGCAACAGGACAGGGTGAGACAGTTCCACTCTGTGAAGAGCCAGCGTCAGAACATAAGGACCCAAACTTCACAGTAGCAGGAGTCTGTGGTGATTCGTTAATCTAGGCTGGCCAAGGAGTGGAGAGGACTGGGCTGGGTATGGAGGGCTCTAAGACTAAGGGTATGTCTACACCCAGCCGCTAGTTTGGCGGCTGGGAATCGAAGTTCTGGGTTCGACTTATCGCGTCTTGTCTGGAAGTGATCGCCGTCGACTGCGGTACTCCAGCTATACGAGAGGAGTACCACGGCGTCGACGGGGGAGCCTGCCTGCCGCGTGTGGACCGAGGTAAGTTCGAACTAAGGTACTTCGAACTTCAGCTACGTTATTCACGTAGCTGAAGTTGCGTACCTTAGTTCAAATTGGGGGGTAAGTGTAGACCAAGCCTAAGATTACTAGGGGCAAAATCCAAAGGCCGAATCGCTCGCCTGGACCCTTGAACTTGGCCTTGTTCCACTGAAATCCATTGAATCTGTGTCTTTGCAACCAGGAGAAATCATGTATAGAACATTTGAAGGAAATGCAAAGATTGAAGCAAATCCATGAATGCCAGGATTTATTTAAACAAGATGGGAGAAAAAAATTATCAAAACGAAGCATCGAGTTGTTTGTTTCAGCAAATGCTGTTTCCCAACTCTAGTTTCATTTCCTCGTCTTTCTGAATGGAGGGGGAAGAGGAGGGAATTGCTTGGCTCTGAAATGGGAGAAGGTTGGGAATTTTCCAGCAAAGAAGATGATTCAAACAAGGAATTTAAGGAGGTGGTGGTGGAACAGGTTCGGGTTGCTACATACAATGTCCTCACACTATCCATCCAAAGCCTCCTTAGCAGGAAACAGGGCTCAGAAACACTATAAAAGGTCTCTTTTCATAGTGCTTCTCAATCCACTTGTCTTCTCGATGCTTCTTGGTCACTCACTCTTGTAGGTGAATTAGGTAAGTCTCTTTCTGATTATTGAAGGCTTCCTTTGTTGTGGTCATTATCTTGACCCTTTGTTCTATGATAACACGAGTGTTCTGTTTAAGGATGGGATTTACTGATTATTGCACTACATCGCTAGCGTTGGTGATTGGAATCAATTATATCCATGTCAGTGTTTATGAGTCTGCAGCAGGGTTTGGACCGAGGGCATTCGGCACTGTAACACGGACCTCTGCAACTTGAGTTAGAGGATTAAGGCCCTGCCTAGAAAATCATTTAACCATATGCTTAGCCTGAAGCAGAAGTATCAATTCATTCTCTCTTCAGTGAAGCACTTAGAAATTACAGCGATGCAAAGCACTGGTTTTTTTGGCTCACTGGGGATTGCAAAAACATTTTTTGAAAAAGTGTTTCAGGTGGGTCAGGAAACAAAATAGTTCAAAATTTTTGGTGAACTGAAAATTTGAAAGAAAAGTATTTGGGGTTGAACTAAACATTTAGATTGTGAGTAGGTCATTTTTTTCATTTTTGTTTAAATAAAATTGAAGAAAATTTCAAACCCAGAGTAGCAGGTTTTTAACCACTGGGGACGGGCCACAAAAGGGGATAAGCAACCCTCTTTACAAACGTCTGACACTGGTGCCTGCTGAAATCATTTGCAATTGCCAACCATTCCCCATAGAAATGTCCCACGTCATGCTAGTCTGTGGTTCAGCTGAATGTCTCACCTTCTTGCTTTTTTTAACCTTTTTCCCACCCAGCAATTTATATTAAAATGGGAATAGTGATAGTGGCATGAGAAGGAATGTCATGGAAGAAGTTTAAGGTATTCAAAAAAAAAAAAAAAAAAAAGACCTGGAAATACTCAATGTTACGTTTAACTGCAAAAGATTTCAGGAGAAGCCTGAATGGACAGGAGAAGCCTAGAAGCCAATGGGAAGGAGAAATAGAGACATTAAAACAGGAGGTCCTGCAGTCTCAGGGCTAGATCCTCAACTGGTGTAATTAGAAGAGCTATCTTGAAGTCAACAAAGCAATGTGAATTTATATGAGTTGAGGCTCTGGTTCTCAGAGTTTAATCAGAGGGTTTCTGTTGCCTGGACATGTGTGCGTAGCCCCAGAGACGTTTATGTGACTGAAGAACTATATGATTGATTTGAATGAACAGTTTCAATGACTAGAACAAGGTGGGCAGAGTTTTTCCCCAGGCGTCAAACCATTCCACTAGAAAAGTTATGCTGCTCTGTACTGTAATCCAAACCCCTCAAGGCAGCTGAACGGCTTGAGAAAAAAGCTTTTGCACTAAGCGCTTTCCTCTCTGTTGATTCATTTTAGACCTTTCAGGCTCTCCGGGGCTCTCACAAGGCGCAGCTTGAACATTTTGTCACCGCTTAGCTTTCATGCTATCGTGCCTGATCAGTCCAGCATTTTTGGCTGTATTGCGCAAGCCATACTCACGTATTTTGTCAACAGAGCTACACGTGGAAATTGCACAATGTAGCTCCATCAGGTGATTAGTATCTAAAGAGAGAGGCACCTAATGCAACCGGCAGCTCTCTTGATGGAGGTCTCAAGCGATGCAAATGACAAGCCTTGCTCTGGGAGTCCTAGCAGGGATGCATTCTTAGAAGCCATTGCCAACAGAAAATAACCGAACCCCAATAAATGGTAACGCAGTGCACAACTGAATGGAAAGCTCTTAATCCCGCTGGGGATATTCAGGTGACAAGTAAGAGTCGATGATATAAATTCCCGAAAGAGGAGAGGCAAGGTTTAGCTTGAAAATTTCAAAAGAGTCCAAATCCTACTGAAATTCACTGAGAATTGAGCATCTAATTCCCTTAGGCTCTTCTGGAAAACCCCATGTTGCAATGAAGGAAAATACTGGAACTGTGTCTTATACTCACAAGGGCTGTGTTGTTACTTTCCTTTCAGGTTTACCTAAATCGTCGAAATATGTCTTACCAACATCAGCAGCAGTGTAAGCAAACCTGCCTGCCACCACCAGTGTGTCCTCCACCACAGTGTCAGGAGCCGTGCCCCCCACCGAAATGCCCGGAGCCGTGTCCTCCACCCAAGTGCCAGGAGCCGTGTCCTCCACCCAAGTGCCAGGAGCCGTGCCCCCCACCGAAATGCCCGGAGCCGTGTCCTCCACCCAAGTGCCCGGAGCCGTGTCCTCCACCACAGTGCCAGGAGCCGTGCCCCCCACCGAAATGCCCGGAGCCGTGTCCTCCACCCAAGTGCCCGGAGCCGTGTCCTCCACCCCAGTGCCAGGAGCCATGCAGGCCACCAAAATGCCCTTCACCTAAGTGCCCGCCTATGCAGAAGTACAACTGAAGTGATATGAGCATCCACCACGGAGCATCAACAGCCCTGAAATGTCAAGGAAATTAACAAGTTCCTGTTTGTAACTTATTTCATAATTGGTTCTCTTATGTTCTCCCTGGCTTGGCTTCTGGGGGGTTTCAGAGTTTACTTGTACACTGTGTATTTATTCAGTCATCAGTATCCTCTAGAGATTGGTTTAGTCTGCAATTGGCTTTGTACCCCTGAAATATTGGTATTTACACCCTTCAGAGACATACCGTACCGTACACTGGTGCAGAGGAATAGATGATAATGAAGTAAATTTGTTCTCCTGGTTTATATTCCATCTTTAATTGTAGACATGCTGGAATAAAAATGATAATTTATGGTATCCACTGGATCCTGGTGTTTCCTTTACCTTCCTACTCTTTATTTTTCTTGGCTATCTCGACATTGCTACAGTGCTTTGGAGGATAGGATTAAAATTCAAAATAATCTGGACAAACTGGAGAAATTATCTGAAGTAAATAGGATGAAATTCAATAAGGACAAATGCAAAGTACTCCACTTAGAAAGGAACAATCAGTTGCACACATACAAAAGTAGGCTACGTCTACACTACTCAGCGGATCGGCGGGTAGCGATCAATCTATCGGGGATCAATTTATCGCGTGTAGTGTAGACTACCCCAGGGCTCTGGGGGCTATTTAAAGGGCCCAGGACTCCCCTGCTTCTACTGCCCTGGGCCCTTTAAATAGCCGCCGGAGCCCCGCCACCACTACCCCAGGGCTCCGGGGGCTATTTAAAGGGGCGGGGCGGCAGCGGGAGCCCCAGCCCTTTAAATAGCCCCCGGAGCCCTGCTGCCAGAGCCCTGGGGTAGCAGCAGCCGCCGGGGGCTCCGGCAGCGGTTTAAAGGGCCGGGGCGGTAGTGGCGGCTGAGCCCTGAGCCCTTTAAACCGCTGCCAGAGCCCCCGGCGGCTGCTGCTACCCTGGCGGGGGAGGGCACTTACCGGTACAGGGCGGGCCGGGGCTGGCTCTGACCCCCCCAATCCCCGCCCCTTCCGCATGAGGCCCCGCCCCTTCCAGGGGCCAGAGCCGGCCCCAACCCAGCTCCGTACCGGTAAGTCCCTATTTCTACTCTCATCCCTGGGCCTGGTCTACACTGGGGGTGGGGGGTGGGAATTGACCTAAGATACGCAACTTAGCTACGAGAATAGCGTAGCTGAAGTCGACATATCTTAGTTCGACTTACCTCGCGTCCTCACGGCGCGGGGTCGATTGCTGCGGCTCCCCCGTCGACTTTGCTTCCGCCTCTCACTGAGCTGGAGTTCAGCAGTCGACGGGAGAGCGATCAGGGATCGATTTATCGTGTCTACACTACACGCGATAAATTGATTCCCGATAGATTGATCGCTACCCGCCGATCTGGTGAGTAGTGTAGACGTAGCCTTAGAAAACTTTTCCTACTGTCCAACGTAAACCGCCCATTGCTTCTTGTCCTATCCTCAGAGGTTAAGAAGAACAATTTTTCTTCCTCCTCCTTGTAACAACCTTTTACTTACTTGAAAACTGTTATCATGCCCCCTCTCAGTCTTCTCTTCTCCAGACTAAACAAACCCAATTTTTTCACTCTTCCCTCATAGGTCATGTTTTCTAGGGTAGCTGGGGTAGCGGCAGCGGGGCTCCGGCTGCTGCTACCCCAGGGGTCCAGCAGCAGGTCTCTGGTGGCAATTTAAAGGGCCTGGGGCTCCAGCCGCTGCTGGGAGCCCCAGGCCCTTTAAATTGCCACTTGGGGAAGCCGGGCCGCGCCGGTACACCGTACCGGGGCGTACCGGCTTACTTTCACCTCTGACCAGGCCTAACAGTCAGGGTGGTTAAGCACTGGAATAAATTGCCTAGGGAGGTTGTGGAATCTCCATCATTGGGGATTTTTAGGAATAGGTTAGACAAACCCCTGTCAGGGATGGTCTAGATAATACTCAGTCCAGCCTTGAGTGCAGGGGACTGGACTAGATACCTCTCGAGGTCCCTTCCAGTCCTATGATTCTATGAGGATGGGAGAGATAAGAAAGGGGGAGGAAAGGTGATCAGAATCCTACTTTTGTATTATTCAAACAGAGAAAAAATAACTTGTTTTATTAGGAAAATACAATACATTGCACGAGATATCTGTATTACAATAATACATTAGTCTGTGTGGATATACAGAGCTACCTGTTTATGAAGTAAGGCTATGTATAAGTCTAGAAGATACATACCAAAAGCAAACAGGTACACACAAAAGCTCTGAAGTGCGGGAGCATCTGAACGTACTGATGAATCTCATGCCCACCACATACACATTTCAAGCTGTTAGCAGATAACAGTTTAAAGATTTGACACACTAAAATAGGAAGAAAATGAAAGTCTGTATCAGAATACGTTTCAGAATGACACATTTGAAAGTTTTAAAAAAACAAAAACCGGGGAAAAGGATGAAGTTGAATGTATGCAAATGGTGGGGCCCAATTATTAAATGTAAATATCTATAGGCTAATGGTTCTACGTCTACAACAGTAAACTCTTTATTCAAATGAAAAATTGGATTTGGGGATTAAACTCAGAGGTGGCATTGTGTTTTGAGTCCTGTTTTAGTTCTGCAGCAAACCAGACTGAGGAATAGAATTCAAAGCATTAATCTACGGAATACTTTCCCCCCTGTCTTTCCGTCCAACAAAATAAACCCCACTATTTACCCAGAAAAATTATTAATAGTTTTTGCACTGATTTTCACCTGTTTTTGTTGTGGTGGTAATAAACACTGATAAGTTCCTGGGGAAAATTAAAAATTGAAAACAAAGGGCCTTATATGTGATCTAGCCACCAGAGGGAGACGCAATCCACATTTTACGAGGGTGCATCACTGGGCGATACGGGAAGATAGAGTTGGAGGATCACAGGAACCAGTTGTTTCTAATAACTTGATCAGAGAACACCAGGGCTGAAATCCTGCACAGCGGCCTCCGGGATATTCCCCACAGTGGCATGCGTAATAGCGATTGCTGGTTCCACCTCCTCCCACCTCTGTCCCCTTTTCTAGCCTGCCCACGCAAGGCCAATCTACACTGCCTGCAGTGGCACATTGGGAATAATCTCTCCGACCCATGCTAGAGCGAAAAGCTTTCCTCTGACTATATCTTATCCATGTCATCTATGCACAGGGTGCTTGCTATTTACATTGGTTCTTTGAGCACGTTATGACATGCACATTAACAGAAGAGGTGATTTTAAGCAACGTGCATTATTCCTAATGTTCAATATTTTGAAACTAGAGATTTTCCACTGATGGAGGAGAATGAGAACGAAACACTGCGACCTGCAAGTGCTAATGGTCCTGTTTGAGCTGGGATAACCCTGGGCTTCAGATTTCATATTTCTCCTGCTGTCTCAGTCCTTTGCTGTGTTAAAACAGGGCACCACATTTTGGCCTAGGTCTTTTCTCAAGCCGCATAGCTTCATCTTAGCAGCACCTGCATTCACAAACTTTTAAATAAAATAAATGGTAAGTGTTCCTGGATTTCTTATTTCTGGCCCGCTAAGGAAGATGGTTGGGAGGTGGGGGGTGAGATTTTACTCCATTTTAATCTAAGATTTACAGTTTTTAAAAACCAAACTAAAGCTACGTGAAGCCAGAAATGATGCTGAAATACATTTTTTTCCTGCCCTTTCTACTGCAGGAGCAAGGGCAAGAGGTCACTGGGGGCTACTGGGACCAAATCCCTACCAATGATGTTGGAATTGCACTGTGTGGCAGATATACATTCAGGGCTCTCCCGGACTAGAGCCTCCAGTATGCCGGGCTGCCAGTGGGGGAATTTTTGCGCTTCAGCACTGAGATAAGAGGCAGCAGAGGGTGGATGCACAGAGCAGGGAATACAGGCTTCTGTTCGGTAGTTTCAGTTCATTCCCGCAGAGGCAGAGTACAGGACAGTCTCACATGCTTCGAGCTGCCTCAGCTCCTCTTTGCTACCTGCAGAACCATTACTTGTCCTGGGCAGAGGTGAGAGGTCAGGTTATCTGCCAAGAAGCAGAGGTTCCCAATTTCCTCATTGGCGGGTTGGCGCTTTACACACACGTTGTATTCCGAGAGGCTCACGTATGGCGTTCCCCTCCAGTAGGTCCTCCCCAAGCCGCCATCTGTCCTTCCAGAGCAGGCCCAGAAGTAGGGTTGCCATTTTGGTTGGGCATATTCTTGGAGGTTTCATCACGTGACATTATCTTTAATTCCTGGAGAGTCCAGGACAATCCTGGAGGCTTGGCAACCCTACCCAGAAGTGGCGGAAGAGAGGGAGGAGGCAGCCTGAGATTCAGGGGAGTGAGGACAGTATCTGGCAGTCAGAGGCTTAGCCATGATGGACTGCCAGATACTGGGACTGGAGAACAGCGGATGGTTCACATGATAATTGCCCTGATCTGTTCACTCCCTAAATATGGAGATATACCTATCTCATAGAGCTGGAAGGGACCCTGAAAGGTCATCGAGTCCAGCCTCCTGCCTTCACTAGCAGGACCAAGTACTGATTTTGCCCCAGATCCCTAAGTGGCCCCCTCACGGATTGAACTCACAACCCTGGGTTTAGCAGGCCAATGCTCAAACCACTGAGCTATCCCTCCCCTCTCTGAAGCATCTGGCACTGGCCACTGTGGGAAGACAGGATACTAGGATAGAGGGACCATTGGCCTGACCCAGTATGGCTACACTCCTGTTTCTTATGACAGCCAATTGGAAGAGTTCAAAAATCATGAGTCAGGCCCCAAGAATGATGAGGTTTTAATAATGATCAATTTTGGTGAACTTGGAATTAAGAAAAACTAGAGTCATGTGCCTGATATACTGCTGCATGCAGTACCCCTCTGACATCGAGGGGTTGGCTGGCCCCACCTGCCCAGGCTGTGGGATGCCTGGCTGACACCCCAGGCATTCTGGCCCTGTAGCACATACACAGCAGGCAGCGGAGAGGGGAGGCGCTGAGCAGGGAACACAGGCTGCTGTTTGGCCTGTCTCCCGTGTGCCCTGCTGCCTCTGCACCTCCTGTCTTCCTGCAGCCCCAGCATTTCTTCTAGGCACCAGTGACTACTCTCTAAGGGAAGGGTCTTTTAAAAAGGAAATAAAAGGAAGGAAAACCTGGGTCTGAGAGCTTGTGACTGCTAAAGAGAATGAAACACCAGGAGGCAGGCAATGCCGTGGATCGTAGCTTTTATTACTGCACATCTACGTTACGAGACGAGCTGAGGAAATTTTCCAGCAACAACCAGTCTACAGCACAAGTGATACATCTCTCTCCGGGCCATGCAATATCCCAGGGGTACAAAGTCGGTCAGTTACACATTCCAAGGGAAGGCCTTGATGCTGATAACAGAAGGAGTGTACAAAGTAAAGACAGAGATTGGAAACATTCCCAGAAACACGTCACACTGCAGGGAGAATGCCAAAGAAGCGGATCCAGGAGAGAGCTACTGCGTGAGGGGCTGTAATTCATTTTCATTCCGTAGACATCGGTGGTTCCATGGGCACTAACAGTGCTTCTTTTCTTGGCAGCACTGCTGCAGAGGTGGGCATGGAGGGCACACATCCACACACTTAGGAGGGCATGGGCATTGATCCACGCACTTAGGAGGGCACGGATCCACACACTTAGGAGGGCAAAGATCCACGCACTTAGGAGGGCATGGGCATTGATCCACGCACTTAGGAGGGCACGGATCCACACACTTAGGAGGGCAAAGATCCACGCACTTAGGAGGGCATGGGCATTGATCCACGCACTTAGGAGGGCACGGATCCACACACTTAGGAGGGCACAGATCCACGCACTTAGGAGGGCACGGATCCACGCACTTGGGAGGGCACGGATCCACGCACTTAGGAGGGCATGGAGGGCACGGATCCACGCACTGAGGAGGGCACGGACACGGATCCACGCATTTAGTCTTGCACTGCTTCACACAGCAAGGAGGAGGCAGGCAGGGCTGTTTGCATTGCTGCTGGTAAGCCATCTTCCTGGGACGTGGGCAAAACTGAAAGACAAAGGAGGCTTCAAGGTTTGCAAAATCAAGACAAACAGCATCATCTTGTCATTAGCATCATGCACCAGACCATTCAGCAGAATCAGAGGCTGGTGCACTAGGGATCACTTCTCCAGAGAGAGCGTTGCCATTGTAAACCACTTCAGAAAGAACAAGCACGAAGGAGGATGCACTGAAATCCCATCATGAAGCCCATCAATGGGATTAGTGAATTAAAGTCAAGATACTTAAGCAAAGCCCTCTTGTGAGCAGTAATAAATTTCAGAGGAAGAAAGCAAAAATGAAATCCCAGCCATAAAGTTAGCTCCCAATAATCAGAGGGAGACTTACCCAATTCACCGACGGGAGCAAGCGAAGAAGCCAAGTGGATGGAGGAGCATTGAGGTGTGAGCCTTTTTATATGGTTTCCGTGGCCTGGTGTCCGGAAATGAGACACCTCAGAGCTATGGGGTTGAGGTTTTTCACAATCCAACCCTCGTCCACGTACAGAGTCTTCAATTGCTTGGTTGCATCACTATTTTTAATAATTATTTTAATAATTATAATTATTTTAAAGAGACACGTATGACATTATTTGAGGAAATGCTGTGTGTAACTTGTAACACCTGATCTATGTAATTCAAATTGGAAAAAAATAATTCAATAAAGAACTGGATTCTTTGCTTTAATAAATGAATTCTTATGGATTTCTATAAATTCCTTCTGCATGCTTGCTTGCATCTTTCTCTGAGGCATCTGATCCTAGTCATTGTCGGAGACAGGATACTGACTTAGATGGATCTGTGGGCTGACCCACTATGTGTATTGCTCTATTCCTGCTAATGTACAAATCCCTTTCATGGCATAGGCACAGAGTTGACACTGGAATCCTGGATTCCCTGGAAGGACACTCTCCACGCTGTTCGTCCTGCTAAAATAAAGATTTGTCAGGTAACTCCCGATGATAGGAAGTTTGGGTCTTTATTCTTTGACATTGTGTCTTCACCTAGTGGTGGCTTCTTGCAATTTTGCACTGCAACTTCATTCTAATCCTAATCTATGCTAATCTAATATAGATTGTAAACTCTTTGTAGTGGAGGTCCCTCTTTATACATATGGGGTGCCAGTGCCCCCTAAGTTGATAGCAGTCTCCTATCCATTTCCATTACGTTAACATCTTTTACATACCTAAGGGTATGTCTACACTATCGCCGGATCGGCGGGCAGCAATCGATCCGGCGGGGATCGATTTATCATGTCTAGTCTAGACGCGATAAATCAACCCCCGAACCCTCTCCCGTCGACTCCTGTACTCCAGCGCCACTAGAGGCGCAGGCAGAGTCGACGGGGGAGCGGCGGCAGTCGGTTCACCGCGGTGAAGACACCACAGTAAGTCGATCTAAGTACGTCGACTTCAGCTACGTTATTCACTTAGCTAAGTTGCGTAACTTAGATTGATTCCCCGCCAGTGTAGACCAGGGCTAAGATGCCAGAAGTATGAGCATGGAATTTCAATTATCCTACAATGTGTGGGTCGGGCTTGACATGAGTAATTGGTCATGGGTGAGGCCTCATTTCTGGGAAGGCAGAATTAGGGAAGTAAATGGATAAGCAGCCTGGAAACAGAATGTCTGTCCTAGCTGAGGTACAGGGAACACCATAGGAACCACTGACAATGGACAAGATAACAGTGGATAAGATAAGCCTGGAACATAAGATGATGTAAGGAGTAAGGCGTGCGTGGACAGAGCATGCTTTACAGGGACTGGCTCCTACAAAGTGACCATAGTAATCCCCAGATGTGTGATGCAATGAACAGTAAATGCAATGGAATGTATCAATACGTATAAAGGACAAGGTTTGCTGTGTAACATTGGCTGTGTGGTATGCCCCACACCTATGCCCTAGGCTTGAGGAGGATCAACTCAGTGTACCTGTGCTGTTTGCAAAACAAAGGAAGCTGAGTGACAAAACTGGAGCCGAACTGAACTCTTGGGGAAGCAAGTGAAATAGGTCTTGGGGGAATCCCAACAATATTGACAGGAAAAGTCATGAGATTATGTGTTCGGGTGAGAATTTTTTACCAAATTGACTAATTCAATCATTAGGTCGGCGCTGTAATGACTGAAAACATGGAGCGAACCACCTGGTGGTGGTGTTATCCTGTTTACACAGGACAGTGAAGTGTTCTGAATATGAATGACACAAGTTGGAAAGTTTTAATTTATTTAAATCAGGAAATGAGAACCAAGCCAGGTATGTGTCAGGAAGCGCCTTTCTCTTTCTTTCTTTCTAAAGGAGAGGCTATTGCAGAGATTAAAATAGCTTGTAAGCTCACTGGGACAGGAACCATATTTTTATGTGCTTGTACAGCACAGGGTGAAGTGACTTGCCCAAGGTCACACAGGAGGTCAGTGGCAAAGCCAGGAATATAACGCATTTCTCCTCACTCGCAATACAATGACTTATATCCTCTACATCACGCTTCCTTCTACAAGGTATTTAATTATTGTGACTCACTAGGGGAAAGTCTCCTTTATCAGAACAATCCCGACAGAGGTAATTTCCCAAGTCCACCTCCTGCAGATACGGTCTGGGCTCCTGGAATCCGGAGGCCCAGCTGGTAAGAACCGATACTCTGGAATTCCAAAAAGGAAGTCACACCCATGTTGACACATTCAGCGGCTGAGTCACCGCCTCACATGAGGATCACACACGCTCAGGGCCTTACAGCGGGAGAGTCCACAGTGCCCATTAACTGATTAAGCGGGAATAACAAGTGACACAAAAGGAAGGGGCTGAAAGACGTCCTTGGGTGGGCTCTTAATGCCTACGATTGTTTGGGGATTTTCATTTGAAATGTCAACGCAAAGACGGCACCCCCAGCAGCACAGCACCCCCGAGTGCTGCACCAGGGCGTTGGTTCGGTATCGAGTCAGAGAAGCATCGCCTGTCACATCTCTCCTGGTTAAGACTTAGGTCAAAGCCTCTCTGCTGTTGGTACGGGTTCCCCTTCAATGGCAGGCTCTCTGCTAGACCCATCTGACTCTCCCCAGGACCAATATTCCGGTGGGTTCACATCAAATCATAAAAAAGCAAATGGGCCATGAACGTTAGCTGCCGTCCTGAAACACACTCTCTGCATCAGTCTGGGTAACTCCTCCGTAACTTCGGATGCCATGTCCCCAGCCTGCTCCACCACAGCCTTTGCCGCCCTGAGAATTTTCCTCCCACTTTGATGTCCACCCCTGTCCAAACCCACCTACTTCTGTCTCCCTGCTCCCTCTCCATACAGCATGCGCAGACACTGTGGCCATGGGCAGAGACTAAGAACCCAGCTATAACAGACTAGATCCTATTTCTTAACAGCAGGCTCCTAAGCACGGCGACCCGTGTTACTAAATATCTCTTCCAGGAATAGAGAGGGAGACAGCTGGTGCCATACGACGGGGATCTTTCCATGACTGGATGCAATGGTCAGTTTTGTGGAGGGTTCAAATCAGCCACCAGGGAAACACACTACGGCCCAAATTAATCTCTTGCATAAATCCATCGACTGCCATGACCCTGTGAAATTGGGGAAGGGATACAAAAGCCCATGACTACACCTCATTCTGAAGGGCTTTCTTAACAATCCCCCTGTGTGTTAGCGCTGTTTGATGGGTAAAGTGATGTAGTCACTAAAATAAAAAATCTCATTATGGAAACAAAATCTCTCCTTGTAGAAAGTTATTCAATATGTGTGATTCATATGTTGTTTCACTTGGAATAGAAATTCCTTGTTCAAAAAGTGAGAGAAGACTGAACTCTAAAGGTTTGTTTTATTGTTTCTAGGTTCTTGTATCATCCTCATCATCTGACACCTGCCAGTAGTTTCTTAAGCAACCTGACTAACCTCTGTCACAGGTGCTTTAACAACCTTTCATCATCCCCGGATTAGTTTCTTCTTTCTCTCATCCTTGTCAAAGGGGAATTGTGGGAAGTGCAGTTTTGTTTTGGTTGGGGTTTGTATATGGGGATTTTTTTTTTTACATGTACATCCTATTATCTGTTTATGTTACGGCTACACTACAGAGCTTGCAGCTTCTCCACTTTAGCGCTGCTAGTGCAGATGCTGTAAACTGATGGGAGAGAGCTCTCCATCGACTTAATTACTCCAACTCCCACAAGCAGCAGTAGCTATGTTGGTGTGAGCTCTCCTGCCGACGTAGCTCTGTTCACACCAGCGCTTAGGTCGGTGTAACTTCCATCGCTCAGAAGGGTGGCTTAGTCCCACCCCTGAGCGACACAACATATACCGACCTCTGCTGTAGTGCATACATAGCCTTAGAGAAAGGAGGTCAAACAATTCTGTGCCAGGCACTTCTAGCATTATATCATGTCTTATGGTTCTTCAATCCTGAGCGAGTTGATTCCAGGCTCAGACCCAGTCCCTGTGAAAGCTCTGTCTCCTAACCAGATGAGCGTTACTCCCTTCATGACATTTCAAGCCCTTTCCTCTCTAAGATTTATTAAGATATTGGTGCAATGTACTTAATTACCCTAAAATGGGCTGGAAAAATCACACACTTTGGTGAGATGGTGACATCTCTTACCAAACTGAGTAATTAACTCTTTTCCTCAAGGGCCCAAAGAATAGGAGCATTTTTGGGGTGAGGGGAACAGGCAGGTTCTACCTGTATCCTGGTATCACTCATTAGCTTACTACCCATGGACAGGCAATCCCATTTCTGGCATTTCCCAACTTTGAGTGCTTGACTTTGGATGCTTCATGAGTAATACACATGAGGTCGCTGAATTGATTGTAGAGACTGCATGACCTACAGAGACAGATCTCGCCTAGAACAAGCCATAGCTTTTCTTCCTGCTGCAACAAGCCCAATCACTTGTAGTGCTTAGTTTCAGGAAGATGCCCAATGTTGATTTAAAGCTTCCAAGTGATGGCAAATCCACCCTATCCACTGGGAAGCTGTCCCAGCGGACAATGACTATTTCTAGCTCAGAATTTTGCATCTTATTTCCACCTGGAATTTTTTTAAACTTCAACTCCCAGCCACTGGCTCTTGTTCTGTCCAGGTTATAGGAATATTCTTTCGGGTTATAGGAATATAGACAAAACATGTCCTCAATATTGGTATTTCACTTCCATGGCCAACTAGAGTTCTGTGTTAGTCAGGCTTCTGCTCCGCTATTTCACTGCAGTCCCGCAGAAGCAGATTACGGGCCTCTCTCCCGTATTCCCTGCTGCCTCTGCTCCTCCTCGCTTCCTGCAGCCCCAGCACTTCTTCTGGGCACCAGCTGCCACTTCTAGGGGAAGGGTCTTTTAAAAAGACCCTTCAATCTGCTTGGCTTCTTCAATTGCTCCCGTTTGGTGAATTGGGTAAGCCTCGTTCTGATTGTTGGGGGCTAATTTTATGGCTGGGATTTCGTTTTTTCTTTCTTCTGCAGAAATATATTAGTGGTCACAGGAGTGTTTTGCTGAACTATATTGAGGTTATTTCACTAATCCCATTGCAAGCCTTCAGAATGGGATTTCAGTCCATCCTCCCTCGTGCTTTTCCTTTCTGCAGTGGTTTGTAAGGGCGATGCTCTCTCTGGAGAAGTGTTCCCCAGTGCACCAGCCTCTGATTATAATGAATGTTCTGGTGCATGATGCTAATGAGAAGATGATGCTGTTTGCCTTCATTTTGCATATCTTGAAGCCTCCTTTGTCTTTCAGTTTTGCCCACATCCCAGGAAGATGGTTTACCAGCAGCAATGCAAACAGACCTGCCTGCCCCCTCCTTGCTGTGTGACCAAGTGTGTGACAAAATGCCTGGATCCCTGCTGCAAAGTCTGTGTGACCAAGTGTGTGACAAAATGCGTGGATCCCTGCTGTAAAGTCTGCGTGAAGAAGTGCACTAGATGTGTGCATCCATGCTCGTGTCCTCCTAAGCACGTGGATCCGTGCCCTCCCTGCCTTCCAAAATGCCCACCTGTGCAGCAGTGTTGCAAAGAAAAGAAGCTCTGTTAGTGCCCACGGACCCACCGACGTCTACGGAATGAAAATGAATTACAGCCCCTCGCACAGTAGCTCTCTCCTCACTGCACTGGTCTGGCTTTCCCCCTGCACTGTGACGTGTTTCTGGGAATGTTTCCAGTCTCTGTCCTTACTTTGTAAACTCCTTCTGTTATCAGTGCCTAGAGACCAAGGCCTTCCCTTGGAATATGTAACCGACCGACTTTGTACCCCTGGGGTATTGCGTATGGCTGGGAAAGAGATCCTGTAACACTTGTGCTGCAGACTGGTTGTTGTTGGAAAATTTCCTCATCTGATCTCTTTTCCCACCCCGTCTTGTAATGTAGATGTGCAGGAAATAAAGCTATGATTTACAGTATTGTCTGCCTCCTGGTGTTTCAGATATAAATTGGTTGAGCTAATATATCTTTTCTTGCATCAACATCTGTTGGTGACAGACACAAGGTTTTGAGCCACACAGAGCTCTTCTTCGGGTACTTCGTTCTCTTCAGCCGTCACATGCTCTCAGACCCAGATTTTCCTTCCTTTGAACAGACCCATTCCCTTCTGGTGCCCAGAAGAAGTGGTGGTGCTGCAGGAAGCCAGGAGGAGCAGAAGCTGCAGGGAACACATGAGACTGGACTGTTCTCTGTCTCTGCTGGACTGCACTGAAATAGCTGAGCAGAAGTCTGCCTTCCACAAAACACTAGCTGGCCATGGAAGTGAAATACCAATATTGAGGACATGTTTTCAATATGTTCCTATCAACTAGAAGTTATCACTTCCCTCTATGTACGCTAGAGATCCCTTTAATGTGTCATACAAGGACACAACAAGAGCCAAGAGCTGGGAGTTGAAGTTTTAAAAAAGTCCAAGTGGGAATAAGATGCAAAATTCTGAGCGACAAAGAGTCGTTATGCACTTGAACAGCTGCCCAAAGGATAGCGTAGTTTCGCCACCACTCGGAAGCTTTAATTCAAAATTGGGCATCTTCCCAAAACTGTGCTCCACTTCAAGCATAAGTGATTGGGCTTGTTCCAGCAGGGAAAAAAGCTGTGGCTAGAATAAAGGAAGCTTATACATCTAAAGTCAAGCACTCAAAAGTTGGGAAACAGCAGAAATAGGGCTGCCTTTCCATGGGTAGTTAAGCTAATGTGTGATACTGGGATTCAGAGAGAACCTGCCAGGTTACCTCAAAAATTCTCTATTTGTCTAGCAGTCATGTGGATTTGATCTGTAAGACAAAAGGCAGAGAGTGAAACACTGTGTGATCAGTTTCTCTTTATCCTTTTCTATGAATCTTTGATTCGGCGCTTTCGCATGTAGCCCTCTCTTCCAAATTCAGTCTGTAGGACCGGGACTAACTTAGCTATACATATTCAAAACCTCCTAATGTTTACATGGGAAAACTTTCACCGCCTGGTCTTCTTGTTCCGGATTCTTGCCTTCCGAGGTAAAAAGGACAGCACTCCCAAAAGGATCAGACTGTGCTTCCTGTTCTTTGGGTTCTTGAGGAAAAGAATTAATTACTCCGT
This sequence comes from Emys orbicularis, assembly GCF_028017835.1. NCBI lineage: Eukaryota > Metazoa > Chordata > Testudines > Emydidae > Emys > Emys orbicularis. The sequence goes on from NC_088702.1 coordinate 2,717,300, forward strand.
TTGGTCACCATCTCACCGAACTGTGTGACTTTTCCAGCTCATTTTAAGATAATTAAGTACATTGCACCAAGAGCTCAATTAATCTTAGAGACAAAAGGGCTTCAACTGGTAGAAAGGGAGTAAAGCTCATCTGGTTAGGAGACAGAGCTTTCACAGGGACCGGGTCTGAGTCTGGAATGAACTCGCTCAGGAACGAAGGAGCACCAGAAACCATATCACGCTACAAGTGGCTGACACGGAATTGTTTGACCTCCCTTCTCTAACATAGACACACAGTGGGGTGTACATTTCAAAGCAATCCTCATAAACAAAACCCTACCAAAACAAAACTCTGCACTTCCCACGCAACTCCCCAGGGAAGCGGATGAGAGAAAGAACAAACCATAGGTGATTCCCCTCGCAAGCAGATGACCGAATGAATAAACCACATGAAAGAGGTGAATCATATTGCTTAAGGCACTACTGGAACGCGTCAGATGTTAAGGCCTTTACCAGAAACTATAAACAATAGACTAGAATACAATAGAATACAATAGAATAGAATACAATGCTCGTATGTTGCTATTGTGCTGGATGGCACAGATATACCATGTGAATCTCAGGAAAACAAACACAAAACATTGTCTCTGGACTCTTTTCCCTCCTTTAGAAGGAAGTTATTTTATTCCAAGTTAAAAGAAATATTTATCATAGAATTTTAATACCTTTTTAATGATAAAGATATCACCGTGAAAATGAAATGTCTATCTTAGCTCTGTCCAGGTGACATCACTTTACCCATCAATCACCACCAAACCACAGGATTTCTAAGAAAACCTTTCAGAATGAGGAATAGCCATGGGCTTTTGTTTCCCTTGCCCAGTTTCTCAGAATCATGAAGGGCAATGGAATTATGCAAGTGATGAATTTGCTCCTTAGCATGTGTCTTTGGTGGCTGATTTGAACCCTCAGCAAAACTGAGCATGTCATCCAGTCACAGAAGGATCTCGCTGGACCACACCTGATTGTCCCAGCTCTGTCCAGTGTCCTGAAAGCCTAAATAGCATCACAAATTGGCAAGGTGGTAGCTGCCTTCACCAGCTTCATGGGGATTTGGCCATGAAAAGTCTATAACTTAAAGCCCAACACATGAATCTTCAGCTCAAATGCTATATCCGTCTTAACGTATGGGTGTGAAATCCACCATAGGTTCAGACAGACACCTAAATGCCTTTGAAAGCAAATGCCTTAGGAAAGACAAGGTATTAAATGGAATGATTTTATAACGAATGCTGGGATTTGTCAGAGAGTTCGACAACCACGTGTGTCTAAATTGACCCTGAAAAGAAGATGGAAATAGCCAGGATATCCTTCTCTTACACTGCTGCTGTGAAGATCGAGATACCTTTTTAGAACTTAGCCATGTAAGAAAGGAAAGCTCTCTTTGCAGCCACCGAACCATCAACAGTCACGGAATGAAAAGCAAATCCCAGGTTGCTGTGCAATTTACTTCTCCTCCTCCCGCTTAGCTCATGTTCTCCCGGCTTTGCCTTTGTTAGTGATTTCTCTGAAACCGCCGGAGTTTTATGTTAATTCTCTTACTAATGTGTAGGGATCAGAGTCTTCTCATGTAATATGTAACTGACTGGCTCTGATCCTCGGGGATATTGCTCATACCCTAGTGAATCACTCTGTACAATTCAACTGTAGCATAGTCAGTGGTGGAATAATTTGTTTCCCCAGCTCCCATCCCAACATTTAATTGTGGCTGAGCTTAAATCAAACTCGCAATGCCTAGCCTCGTCTGCCTCCTAGTGTTTCCTTAATCTTCTCTGTCTTTTTAAGAGTTCTGGGCCCCATTCTGACCGGGGCTGAGCAGCCACTCAACAAGACACAGTCCTGCTCTGAAGAGCTTGCAATCTAAATAGACCAAGGACCACAGGGGAAATAACTCACCCGAGGTCACCCAGTAGGCCGGTGACAGAGCTGGGAACAGACTTCCAGTCAAGTATCTACTAGGCCACACCAACCAGCTAAGAATCATAGAATCAAAGAATATCAGGGTTTGAAGGGACCTGAGGAGGTCATCTAGTCCAACCCCCTGCTCAAAGCAGGACCAATCCCCAACTAAATCATCCCAGCCAGGGCTTTGTCAAGCTGGGCCTTAAAAACCTCTAGGGAAGGAGGTTCCACCATCTCCCTAGGTAACCCATTCCAGTGCTACTCAAAAAGCTTTGGCCCCATGTATCAATGTCTGTACCCCCACGGCGGGGATGGCTTGCACTTGAGGAACTTACCCCTCAGAGTCACACCTCTTGTGCTCTGGCACCCGGCACCGGTCTTGTGCAACACGGGTTTCCCGGTGCTTAGGCGCCTGCTAGAGAGTGCAGGGCTGTGAGGAATTAAGGCTCTGAAGAAATAGGATCTAGTCTGTCATAGCTGGGTTCTTAGTCTCTGTCCATGGCCGCAGTGTCTGAGCATGCTGTATGGAGAGGGAACAGGGAGACAGAAGTAGGTGGGTTTGGACAGGGGTGGGTATCAAAATGGGAGGAAAATTGATGGAGGCACAGGGGTTAAGCAGCAGGCTGGGGACATGGCCTCTGAAGTCATGGGGTAGTTACAAAGACGATTTATTTTAGAGTAGCTGCCGTGTTAGTCTGTATCCGCAAAAAGAACAGGAGTACTTGTGGCACCTTAGAGACTAACAAATTTATTTGAGCATAAGCTTTCGTGAGCTACAGAGTTGGCCTCTCAGAGTCGGTAAGACAACTCCCACCTTTTCATGTTCTCTGTATGTGTATATAGATCTCCTCAATATATGTTCCATTCTGTGCAGCCAAAGAAGTGGGCTGTAGCCCACGAAAGCTTATGCTCAAATAAATGTGTTAGTCTCTAAGGTGCCACAAGTCCTCCTGTTCCTAAAGACGAGTTAGAATGTGTAGTATTGGGGGAGGGTAGCTAATGCTCAAGGCCCATTTACTTTTTATGGTTTGATGTGAATACCACGGAATATTGGGCCTGGGGAGGGTCAGATGGGTCTAGCAGAGAGCCTGCCATTGAAAGCCAACCCTTACCAACAGCAGAGAGACTTTGACCGAAGCCCATAACCAGAAGGGATAGGATAGGATGGGAGACACTTCTCTAATTCGATACAAAACCAACTGACTCTCTGGTACATGGGGGTGCTGTGCTGCTGCAGGTGCCATCACTGTGATGACACCGAAAACCAAAATCCCAAGCACTTGTGGGTCATTGAGAGCCCATTCTAGGGCATCTTTCAGACCCTTCCTTTTGCGTCACTTGTTATTCTCGCTTAGTCAGTTAATGGGCACTGTGAACTCACATGCTGCAAGGCCCTGCGGTGTGTGATCCGCCTGTGGGTTCAGATGGCACCAGCTGGATTCAAGACCCTGTGACTCAGCCTCTGAAGCTGCCAATATGGGTGTATCTTCCTCTTTGGAATTCCAGTGTGTTATTCTCACCAGCAGGGCCTCAGGGTTCCAGGAGCCTGGATTCTTCTAATAAAGGAATCTGTCCCCTAGTGAGTCACAATAATTAAATACCTTACAGGAGGCAGAGGGATCTCCTGGGTACGGCATTGCACTGGGAGTCAGGAGAACTGGACTATATCCCTGCCTCTGCCACTGACCACCTGTGTGATCTTGGGCAAGTCATTTCACCTCCCCTATGCCTCTTTCCCCTCCAAACCTTGTCTGTCTAGATTAAAATCTTTGGGGTAGGGACTATGTGTTTGTACAGCATCTACCACAACGGGTTTCCTGTCACGGTTGGGGCCTCTCGAAACTGCAGTAATACAAATCATTCAATTAAAAATAGTCTACCACTCTTCACTATTTCTAATTGCCTGGCATCTGAGCACACTCAAAGTAACTCTCCTAAAGGGTCTGTTTTTCTCAGAAATTGTTATTTCCCTACCAATGGAATGGAGAGAGATGAGCTGTAACATGAAAAGCACAGGGGGAAGAAGCTTTGCGTTCAGATAACACTTCCCCTGAAATAACTTTTCCTGGAATCACTCTGCTTGTATTACAGTCACTTTCACTTTAATCTTTTCTGCTAATTTGGCTATTCAGGACTCACTGCTAGACCCTAAGGGGCTGAGCCCATAAGCAGCGAGTGGATGTCTAGGAAGTAGGGTCATCGAAATCCAAGGAGGAGAGCTTCGGCTTTCTCAGGCTGGAGTATCACTTCACTCTATGGGTACGCGCATGGAAATCATTGGTACGGCCTCCGAGAAAAGTGTAGCTCAGCATGGGAAAAGCTGGCAGAATCCAGCGCACAATGTGGTGCATTGTGGAAGAGGACCTAGGACCTGCTGTGTTAGGTTTCGTTCCTGTCCCAAAGATGTTACAATCTCAATAAATCTCTGCCATGGCTTCTAATCAAGAAAGAAAGAAAGACCCCACTATAGGTGAAAAGGGAACATGAGCTTGCTGACACATGCATAGATTGGTTCCCGTTTCCTAACTGAAATAAATTAAAACTTTCATTCCTTGACATTATTCTTCAGAACAGTCCACGTGTGTGGCAACAGGATCACAAACATGGTTTTTCCAGTCCATATTAGCATAATTCCCATTCCACACTCATGTTGATGGCATGTTAGATATGTAAAATTTTGTAATGTAATGGAGATGGACAGGAGATTGCTTTCCCCACTAGGGGCGCTGGCATCTCATATATATCAAGATGGACCCCTGCCACAGCAGCTTACCATCTGTATTAGAAAATACAAGAATTAGAATGAAATTTCAGTGCAAAATGGCAAGGAGCCACCCCTAAGTGAAGACACAATGTCAGATAATAAAGAGCCAAACTCCTTATCATCAAGAGTCACCTGACAAATATTTATTCTAGCAGAGTTAACAGAGTGGGCTGGATTTGAAGTGTCCTCCTGCTAAAAATACCAGGAAATCCATGAATTGAAGGTCAACTCTGTGTCTATAGACGCTTGGGTGGTATATCATGGAGGGAAGTTGTACATTTATAGGAATGAAGAAATACCCATAATGGCTCAGAGCAAAGATCCATCCGGTCCAGTGTCCTGTCTCCAACAGCAACCAGTACCAGATGCCTCAGAGGAAGAACGTCTAAAGAAAGAATTTATGGAAAAGCAAAGAATCCCGTTGTTAATTGAATTGCTTTCTTCTAATATAGAGTATAAGGATCAGGCAGAGAACTTAAAAGAGCATTTATTCCAATATGTAACGTGCATCCGCTTAAAATAATTATTTAAAATAATTAGTAACGTGAGTGATGGAAACGACTAATTGAAGGCTGTGTCATTGGAACTAGATAGGATTGTAAAAATCAAATCTGCATATCTGTGGGGTGCCTCATTTCCGTGGAGCAAGCTATGGAAATCATATAAAAAGGCTCGTGTCCCAGTGCTCCTCAATCCACTTGGCTTCTTCATTTGCTCCTGTTGGTGACTTGGTAAGTCTTGTCCTTATTATGGAGAGCTAATGGCTGGGCTTCATTTCTGGCTTTCCTTTCCTTGCTGTTCACAAGAGGGCTTTGCGTAAGTATCTTGCTGTTATATCTCTAATCCCATTGCAGGGCTGCAGGCAGGGATTTCAGTCCATTCTCTGTACGGTTTGTTCTTTCTCAAGTGGTTTGCAATGGCAATGCTCTCTCCACAGAAATGTTTCCCACGGCACCAAGCTCTGTTTGTGCCGAATGTTCTCCGTCCATGATTTCAGGATCCCTTTTTAATGCAGAAAATTAAATTAGTGGGTGTGACAGGGAATTGCAGGGTGGGGCTCAGTGCTTGAGAAGAGAGAACTGGGAAAGAGAAGCATCAAGGCGGAGGGAGCTGTCGGAGACTTGAGGGCAAAGGAGTAAGATGTGTCTGGAAGTAACTCAGACTGAAAATATATGCAGGGGATATAGCACCCAGGGCCAGCGCAACCCATTAGGCGACCCTAGGCGGTAGCCTAAGGCGCTAATATTTGGGGGCAGTGACTGCGGCGACCGGATCTTTGGCCGCCCCTGTCGTTGGTGGTATTTTGGGGGTGGTACCTTCTGCCGCCTCTGTTGGGGGCGGCATTTCGGGGGCAGGACCTTCCGCCGCCTAGGGTGGCAGCGCTCCTGATGGCAGCGCTCCTGATAGCACCTGCCCTCTCACTACCAAATTCCTTAATAATGAAAATCTGCAAAATTCTGTGGACGTCAATGGAGCTCCACTGATTTACACCAGCTGCGGAGCTAGAGGGGAAGAGAAGAGAATCTAAAGGCCTTGCCTGCGCACACATCCCCCCGGTTAAAGGAAGGCAGTAAGTAGATTCCAGGAGTCACCACCCATAAGTCAAGCTGCTCTGTACTGGAAATACAACTCCCGATGCATTCGTGCAGCCTAAGGCCCTGGGAAGAAAACATTTGCACAAATGCGCTTCCAGTCTTGAAGATTTAGTTCAGAACACAAGAGACCAAAGAAACTGACTGTTCATTTGGCCTTTTGAAAAGTTCAGCTGTGTTGGCTCAGTCAGCCCTACAGACTGTGATAATGATGATATTCTAGAGAGTATCTCTACCGGTGACACCTGCACATTCAGAAGCACTGAGTGGTTTATTTAACTCTTCCAGCAGAAAAACATTTGAATGCAGAAATGATTGATGGTTACAAATACTGCTAAACACATTCCGTTTCTCTCGCCCTGCTATTGATCTCAGGATAACTGTTTAAACCTGATAGTACATATTGCACTGAATGTTTTGCTGTCTTCTGCAGAAATATATTACTGGTCACGGGAGTGTTTTGCTGAACTATACTGAGGATATTTCACTAATCCCATTGCAAGCCCCCATGTTTGTTCTTTCTGCAGTGATTTGCAATGGCGATGCTCTCTCTGGAGAAGTGTTCCTAGTGCACCAGCCTCTGATTCTGCTGCATGTTCTGGTGCATGATACTAAAGAGAAGATGAAGCTACTTGTCTTGATTTTGTAAACCTTGAAGCCTTCTTTGTCTTTCAGTTTTGCCCACGTCCCAGGAAGATGGCTTACCAGCAGCAATGCAAACAGACCTGCCTGCCCCCTCCTTGCTGTGTGACCAAGTGCACTACCAAATGCCTGGATCCCTGCTGCAAAGTCTGTGTGACCAAGTGTGTGACAAAATGCGTGGATCCCTGCTGTAAAGTCTGCGTGAAGAAGTGTACTACATGCGTGCATCCATGTCCGTGCCCGTGCCCTCAAAAGTGCCCTCCATGTCCTCAAAAGTGTCCTCCGTGCCCTCAAAAATGCCCTCCGTGCCCTCCATGTCCTCCATGCTCTCAAAAGTGTCCTCCGTGCCCTCCAAAATGCCCACCTGTGCAGCAGTGCTGCAAAGAAAAGAAGCTCTATTAGTGCCCATGGAACCACTGACGTCTACGGAATGAAAATGAATTACAGCCCCTCGCGCAGTAGCTCTCTCCTCACTCCACTGGTCTGGCATTCCCCTGGCAGTGTGACGTGTTGCCAGGAACATTTCCAGTCTCTGTCCGCACACTGCGCACTGCTTCTCCTATCCAGAGGTCAATGCCTTCCCTTGTAACGAGTAACTGACCGTCTTTCTGCCCCTGGGATATCAGCTGTGCCTGGGACAGATCCTGTAACACTTGTGCTGTAGACTCTTTAGTGTTGGTGATTTCCCCCCTCTGGTCTCTTTTCCCATCCTGTCTTTTAATGGAGATGTGCTACAATAAAAGCTATGATTCCTGGCATTGTCTACCTCCTGGTGTTTCATTCTCCTTAGCAGAAGGACCTGCTGCAGAAGTCACCATAATGTGGGTCAAAGCTCTGAAATGGGGTCTTATTACATCAGCCGAACCTACCTCCAATTTATTTTTATTGTCGTGGATACTGAATAGACAAAACTGCGGCTTGGCCGTCCTAGAAAACCAATGGAAGTCGAGTAAAAAAAGCCTCTTTTAAGAGAATAGATCTTAGTTTTCCACAGAGTTCATGCCCCCTTCAATAGGGGGTTACTGATGCTATCCATAAGCACAGACATGGATTATACATTATGGGGGAGACTTTTGCAAGCACCAAGTGCAATCAGGCATTGCCTTTAAACATGTACACTTCTGTTTCACATTTCCTGGAAACTCAGCATTGCTGTATTCCCCTCTCTACATTTTCACCTTTAAATTGCATAAGGCGAGAAGGGACCATTACGATCTAGACTGACCCCCTGTACAATACAGCACAGAGAATTTCACCCAGTCATCCCTGTATACTTATACCCGATAGCTTGTGATTCTCTAAAGCCTCTCTACCAGAAAGGTCTTGATCTTTTAGTGATGGAGAATCCTCCCCCTTCCCTTGGAATGTTTTTTCATTTGTTAATCAACCTCCCTGCCAAAAATGCATACATCTGACATACCTTTGCAAGTTACTGTAGTTCTCTTCCTCTTGTTCGCTCACGTTCTCCTGAGCTTTGTTAGTTATTTCACTGATGGTTCCAGAGGTTTATCCTTCCACACACTGTCAATTCTCTCATGGGATCAGGACCTTCCCATGTACGTACCCCTCAGATATTGCTCACCTCCTAGAGACTCACTCTCTACAATTCCACTGTCGTGTCTTCAGCACTGGAATAATTTCATCCCCCAGCTTCCATCCAAACTCACATTATTATTGTGTTGAAATCTAACTTGCAATTCCTGGAATCATCTGCCTCCTGGTGTTTGCTTTCCCCTCTCTTTGTCTCTTTAATCACTGCTTGGCTCCTGTCTCACCCATTTCAAGCTCTCTTGTGTTTCCCACATAGCATGAAAAGAGGGGAAAGAAAAATTCCGAGATAAGTCTCGGCGACTTCGTAGAAACCCATGAACCTAAAAAGAAACAAAGGAGAAAAGACCATCTGAGCTTTTCTTATGCTGCAGTGTTCTCTGGGTGCCAAAAATAATTCAACCTGCATCAGCAAAGCCCTCCCACCTCTTTGCCGGCCTTTCATCTAAGGGTGTGTCACTGCTGGGGAAGTTACAGGAGAGCTATTATTATTACTTCATATTTCATTAGCGTCTCGAGGCCCCGCTGAGACTGGGGCCACATGCATCAGGTGCTGAGCAGACAAGCAACAGGACACAGTCCCTTCCCCTGAAGAGCTGGCCATCTAAACAGCCTGAAAATGAGGAGGGGACGGACTCACCCAAGGTCACACAGCAGGTGTGTGATGGAGCTCGGAGAGAACCAGCTCCTCTGTCTGCCTGTCAAGTGTTTATCCACTAGGCCACGCCACCCCCCAACCACAGCTCCAAGTCTTTGCTATGTAGGTTCCCTATGCTATGATGTGCCATTTTTCTTGGGTAGCCACTGAGTGCCCACAGCAATAACAAACATTAGTGGTCTAAACATAGGAACATAAGAATGGTCAATATTAGAACCCTACTGGGTCAGACCAAAGGTCCATCTAGCCCAGTATCCTGTCTTCCAGCAGTGGCCAGTGCCAGGTGCCCAAGAGGGAATGAACAGAACAGGGAATCATCAAGTGATCCATCCCCTGTCACCCATTCCCAGCTTCTGGGAAACAGAGGCTAGGGAGACCATTCCTGCCCATTCTGGCTAATAGCCACTGATGGACCTATCCTTCCTGAATTTATCTAGTTCTTTTTTGAACCCTGTTAAAATCTACCCTACGTTAAAGGATAAATGGACACAAGTCAGATATTAGGAATGGCAATATACAAAAACCTGTAGGAGAACACTTCAACCTCCCTGGACACACAATAGCAGATTTTAAGGTAGCCATCCTACAGCAAAAAAACTTCAGGACCAGACTTCAAAGAGAAACTGCTGAGCTTCAGTTCATTTGCAAATTTGACACCATCAGCTCAGGATTAAACAAAGACTGTGAATGGCTAGCCAACTACAAAAGCAGTTTCTCCTCCTTTGGTGTTTACACCTCAACTCCTAAAAGAGGGCCTCACCCTCCCAGATTTAACTAACCTCGTTATCTCCAGACTGATTCTTGCCTGTATATTTATACCTACCTCTGGAAATTTCCATTACATGCATCTGACGAAGTGGGTATTCACCCACGAAAGCTTATGCTCCAATACATCTGTTAGTTTATAAAATGCCACAGGACTCTTTGTTGCTTTTCACAGATCCAGACTAACACGGCTACCCCTCTGATACTTAGTATCACGGGAATTTCAGAGTATTAGGAGCCTGCTAGGGAATAGGGCTGTGAGGAAATAGGATCTAATCTATCATATCCACATTCTAATACTGTGCCCCTTGCTGCCGTATCTGAACATGCCGGAGCTGAGGTCTTAGGCAGCATGCTGTATGGAGTGGGAGCAGACAGACAGAAGTAGATTGGTGGCAGTTGGGGAGGATATTCACATGTGAGAAAAATTGACAGGGATGCAGGGAAAGGGGGTTCAGGAGTAAGTTGCAGAAGGAATGTCTGGAAGTCGAGGAGCAGTTACTAAGCGCTGTGGACTGTATAGAAAGGATGTAGAGAAACGGGAAAGGATCCAGATGCAAGTGACAAAGATGATCAAAGGGCTGGAATGCAAGCCACAGGAGCAAAGGCTGAAGGAACAGGATATGTTTGGTTTGGAAAAGAGGAGATGAAGGGAGGATATGATAGCGGTGTTCAGCTACTTGAAAGGCTGTTGGAGAGAAGATGGAGAAAAGTTGTTCTGTTTTGCCACCAAGGGCAGGGCAAGAGGTGCAAACTACAGCAGAGCAGATTTAGGTTAAATCTCAGGAAAAACTTCCTATCGGAATGAAGAGTAGGCAATGGTACAGGTTGCCTTGGGAGGTGGCAGAAGCTTCTTCACTGGAGGTTTTCAAAAGGAGGCTGGATGGCCATCTGCCTTGGATGGTTTAGAAACAACGAATCCTGCATCTTGGCAGGGGGTTAGACGAGATGACCCTTATGGTGCATTCTAACCCTAGGGTTCTATGAGTCTAAGGCCAGGTCTACACTACCGCGGTAGTTCGACAGCTGGCAATCAAACTTCCGGGTTCGATTTATCGCGTCTGGTCTGGACGCGATATATCGATCCCGGAAGCGCTCGCCGTCGACTGCGGTACTCCAGCTCGGCGTGAGGAGTACTGCGGAGTCGACGGGGAGCCTGCCTGCCGCGTGTGGACCGCGTCTGAACCGCGGTAAGTTCGAACTAAGGTATGTCGACTTCAGCTACGTTATTCACGTAGCTGAAGTTGCGTACCTTAGTTCGAATTTGGGGGTTAGTGTAGACCAGGCCTAAGACATATGTCGAGAGCGTGTGGTGTCGGGGGAGGATAGCGAGTGCTCAAGCCCCGTTTGCTTTTTTACAGTTTGGTGTGAATACACCAGAATACTGGGCCTGGGGCGCATCATGGGGCCTAGTAGAGAACCTGCCATTGAAAAGGCAACCCTTAGCAACAGCAGAGAGACTTGGACCTAAGCTTTAACCAGGAGGGATGGGAAGGGTGACGCGTCTCTGGCTCAATAGAGAACAAATGCACTAGTACGGCATTAGGGAGGGCGCTGTGCTCCTGGAGGTGCTATCTGTGTGATGGCACCTAAAACCAAATCCCACCCATCTGTGATCAATAAGAGCCCATTCAAGGATGTTTTTCAGCCCCTGCCTTTTGCATTTTAATTAGTGGAACTCCCTCAAAGTGAAGGGTAGGAACAGAGCATGTAGGCCATTCTTACAGGATGGGAGACTCTATCTATGCTCTAGGAGTTATTCTGGGCTAGTTCTGTGGCCAGTGTTGTACAAGAGATCGAATGAGATGATCCCAGAGGTCCCTTCTGGCCTTGGAATCTATGAATGTCCAGTGTATTAGAATGGATTAGAATTAGAATGAAGTTTCTAGCACAAAATGGCAGGAAGTGAAGACACAATGTCAGATGATAATGACCTCAAATATTTCTTCTAGCAGGACTAACAGAGTGGAGACTGTCCTACTGCTAAAAATACTGGGGAATTCATGATTCCAACATCAACTCCGTGTGTATAGAAGCGCGGAGGGGAGCTGCTCATTAGCAGGAATGGAGAAATACCCATAGCAGGTCACACCTCAGATCAGTCTAGACAAGTATTGTGCCTCTGGCAGTGACCACTATATCTCAGAAGAAGATGCAAGAACGCCTGCGAAGGGGAACTTATGGAACTACATAAGAGTCCATTTTAGAAAGCAAATAAGCCAGTTCTTTATTGAATTGTTTTTTTTCCAATTGGAATTACGTGGGTCTGGTGCTAGAACTTACAAACAGCATTTGCTCAGATACTGTCACGTGTGTCTCCTTAAAATATTTATAACTAATCATTAAAATACTTATTATAAATCTTGATGCAATCAAGTAATTGACGAATCTGTTGATGGAGGAAGTTTGGATTGTGAAAAATCACAGCTGCATAGCCCTGGCGCGTTCCGGGCACCTGGCCATGCAAACCATATAAAAATTCTCCCACGTAATATCTGCCCCATGCCAGTGTTTATGGATAACATCAGTAATCCCTTATTTAAAGGTTTATGAGTAGTGTGAAAAATCAAGATATTTTCTCGTGATGGTTTCTTCTTTTGCTCAACCAGCCATTGGTTTTCTAGCACGGCCAAGCTCCTGTGAGCTCTATTCAGTATCCACAACAATAAAATGGAGGCAGGGCTGGCTAACTTAACAAGGCCCCATTTCAAAGCTTTGCCCCATGGTATGGTGGCTTTTGCAGCAGGTCCTTTCCCAGCTGTATCAAAGCTCTAGTGTACTGCACAGTCCTTTCTCTTGACATCCCCAGGGGGAGACTTTGAGATCTTGAACAGCCTCTTCGGAAGGAAATGGGAGCTGTGGGATCTTAGATAACTGCCTGCGATACAGAAACATCCACATTAACCAAAAGATACACTCTGTGGGATGGGATGGCAGAGAGACCACGGAGATATTGGAGACTACGGAAAATGTTGAGAATTACTGGTATGGAGGAAGAGCCAGATCCAATGTACTTTAGAGCTTTTGTTTTCCTGATTAATTGTTAGAGGCCAAGGGGACCAGTTATTCTCTGTCACTCTCGTCTCACAATTGTCACAGTGATACTCCCTTGTCATGGGAGGGTTGTATCCCTCTCCAGTGGCTACTCAACAGCAAATGGAATTCAAGGTGACAGGCTACTATAGGTAATGGTGTTATGACTTAGCTCAGGTGGTTGAGGTCTGAGTTATAACCCTGACGTCCCACGATCAAAAACAGTTGAAGACCTGTTGTGGGGGTGTTGCATCAGCATATGCCCCTGTCATTTTCCTGACATAGGTTCCTAGTGACTGACTCATCTTCTATCCCTTCAAACGGTGTATTCCATGAGCATGGCATGAAAATGAATATGGGGCATTCCTTGTGGAGCATTCCTTCTGTCTGTTGAGTCACTTGAATGTCACCATGGCAATACCTCTCCTTTTCCAGGCCCAATTTGACATTGAAATCAATGGAGTTACTCCAGAGATGAATTTGGCCCATAGATTGTAGCCAGAGGTGGATGAGAACTCTCTAAATTGATGGCCAAAGATAATCCCGGAAGGTCACAATCTCTTCTGAAATGACAATATTATGATTATGTACTGGAATTGTCATAGCAGCTAGGTACCCTAGGAATAGACCAAGACCCCATCCTGGTTGGTGCAGTAAAAACAACACCTGGATCTGTCCTCATTTTCACAGCTGCATCCAATGTGCTGAAAGACAGATACTCAGAAACCTGTAGTCTTACTAGGTTGACGAGATAGCAAGTGTGAAAAATAGGGATGGGGAGGGAGGATGATAAGGGGGGCAATAGGGTCCTATATAAGATAGAGCCCCTAATAATCACGACAGTCCCTGTAAAATCAGGACATCTGGTCACCCTAAGCTACACGCATCTTTCAGAAGTGGATGTATTGTGAAGCTACAGCGCAAGGTGGGTAGCTGGTGGCAGTAGTCGAATATGGCAGAATATTAGGATACCACTTTGTGGGCATCAGCAGTATTGTCAGGCCAAAGTGCTAGAAAGGCATCAGTGGGCCCCCAAAATCATGAGATTCATAAAAATGATACATTTTGATGAACTTTGAATTAAGAAAAACTCAATTCTTTTGTGGCCGAGCTGCTGCAGCAGGCAGAACCCCTCTGACAGCAGAGCTGGTCCGGCCCCCACGGGTGCAGCGCACCTGGATACCCCCTGGGAATTCAGGCCCTGTAGCACATACACAGCAGGCAGCAGACGGGGGAGGTGCTGAGCAGGGAACACGAGCTGCTGTTTGCCTCTTTCACTCCCAGAGAGGCAGAGAACCGGCCTGTCTCACCTGTACACTGCTGCCACTGCTCCTCCTTGCTGCCCCTGTTCCCATCACTTGTCACCTGCCACCACCTCCTTCCTTGGGTTTCCTTTCAAAAAGGCCCTTCCCTAGGAAAATCTGGGTCTCAGCACATCTGACTGCTGAAGAGAATGAAACACCAGCAGGCTGACGATGTCATGAATCATAGCTTTTATTGCTGCGCATCTACATTAAAAGACAGGATGGAAAAAGAGACCAGAGGGGGAAACACTCCAACACTAAAGAGTCTACAGCACAAATGTTACAGGATCTCTCCCAGGCACAGCTGATATCCCAGGGACACAAAGACGGTCATACTTGTTACAGGGGAAGGCATTGACCTCTGGATAGGAGAAGCAGAAACAGTGCGCAGTGTGCGGACAGAGACTGGGAACATTCCTAGAAACAAGTCACAGTGCAAGGGGAAAGCCAGACCAGCAGAATGAGGAGAGAGCTACTGCATGAGGGGCTGTAATTCATTTTCATTCCGTAGACGTCGGTGGTTCTGTGGGCACTAACAGAGCTTCTTTTCTTTGCAACAGTGCTGCACAGGTGGGCATTTTGGAAGGCAGGGAGGACATGGAGGGCACGGAGGACACTTTTGAGGGCACGGAGGACATGGAATACACTTTTGAGGGCATGGGCACGGACATGGATGCACGCATGTACTGCACTTCTTCACACAGACTTTGCAGCAGGGATCCACGCATTTTGTCACACACTTGGTCACACAGACTTTGCAGCAGGGATCCAGGCATTTGGTAGTGCACTTGGTCACACAGCATGGAGGGGGCAGGCAGGTCTGTTTGCATTGCTGCTGGTAAGCCATCTTCCTGGGATGAGGGCAAAACTGAAAGACAAAGGAGGCTTCAAGATAAGAAAAATCAAGGCAAGCAGCTTCATCTTCTCATTAGCATCATGCACCAGAACATTCGTTATAATCAGACACTGGTGCACTCGGGAACACTTCTCCAGAGAGAGCATTGCCCTTACAAACCACTTCATAAAGAAAAAGCAGGAGGGAGGATGGACTGAAATCCCATTCTCAAGGCTTGCAATGGGATTAGTGAAATAACCTCAATATAGTTAAGCAAAACACTCCTGTGACCAGTAATATATTTCTGCAGAAGACAGCAAAACATTCAGTGCAATATGTACAATCAGGTTTAAAGAGTTATCCTGAGATTAATAGCAGGGCGAGAGAAACAGAATGTGTTTAGCAGTATTTGTAACCATCAATCCTTTCTGCATTCAAATGTTTTTCTGCTGGAAGAGTTAAATAAACCACTCAGTGCTTCTGAATGTGCAGATGGCAGGTGGCACTGGTAGAGATCTCTCTCGAATCTCGTCATTATCACAGTTTGTAGGGCTGACTGAGCCCGACACATCTGATCTAAGGGTAGAGTTTTCAAAAGCCCCAAATGAAAGCTCAGTTCCTTTGGCCTCTTGTGTTCTGAACTAAATCTTCAAGACTGGAAGCGCATTTGTGCTAATGTTTTCTTCCCAGGGCCTTAGGCTGCACGAATGCATCGGGAGTTGTATTTCCAGTACAGAGCAGCTTGACTTATGGGTGGTGACTCCTTGAATCTACTTACTGCCTTCCTTTAACCGGGAGGATGTGTGCGCAGGCAAGGCCTTTAGATTCTCTTCTCTTCCCCTCTAGCTCCGCAGCTGGTGTAAATAAGTGGAGCTCCATTGACGTCCACAGAATTTTGCAGGTTTTCGCTATTAAGGAATTTGGTAGTGAGAGGGCAGGTGCTATATCCCCTGCATATATTTTCAGTCTGAGTTACTTCCAGACACATCTTACTCCTTTGCCCTCAAGTCTCCGACAGCTCCCTCCGCCTTGATGCTTCTCTTTCCCAGTTCTCTCTTCTCAAGCACTGAGCCCCTCCCTGCAACTCCCTGTCACACCCACTAATTTAATTTCCTGAATTAAAAAGGGATCCTGAAATCATGGACGGAGAACATTCGGCACAAACAGAGCTTGGTGCCGTGGGAAACATTTCTGTAGAGAGAGCATTGCCATTGCAAACCACTTGAGAAAGAACAAACCGTACAGAGGATGGACTGAAATCCCTGCTTGCAGCCCTGCAATGGAATTAGAGAAATTACAGCAAGATACTTACGCAAAGCCCTCTTGTGAACAGCAAGGAAAGGAAAGCCAAAAATGAAGCCCAGCCATTAGCTCTCCATAATAAGAACAAGACTTACCAAGTCACCAACAGGAGCAAATGAAGAAGCCGAGTGGATTGAGGAGCACTGGGACAGGAGCCTTTTTATATGGTTTGCATGGCCTGCTCCACGGAAATGAGGCACCCCACAGATATGCAGATATGATTTTTACAATCCTATCTAGCTCCAATGACACAGCCTTTAATTACTCGTTTGTATCACTAATGTTACTAATATTTTAAATAATTATTTTACGCGGATGCACGTTACATATTGGAGTAAATGCTGTTTGTAAGTTCTCTGCCTGATCCACATTCTCTATATTAGAAAAAGCCAATTCAATCAACAACAGGATTCTTTGCTTTTCCATAAATTCTTTCTTCAGACGTTCTTGCATCTTCCTCTGAGGCATCTGGTACTGGTTGCTATTGGTGACAGGACACTGGACCGGATGGATCTTTGCTCTGAGCCATTATGAGTATTTCTTCATTCCTGCTAATGTACAACTTCCCTCCATGATATACCACCCATGCTTTACAGACACAGAGTTGACCTTGGAGCCATGGATTCCCCGGTATTTTTAGCTGGAGGACACTTCAAATCCAGCCCACTCTGTTAATTCTGCTAGAACAAATATTTGTCAGGTGACTCCTAATGCTATGGATAATGCTTTATTATCTGACATTGTGTCTTCACTTGGGGTGGCTTCTTGCCATTTTGCACTAAAATTTCATTCGAGTTCTTGTATTTTCTAATGCAGATGGTAAGCTGCTGTGGGAGGGTCCATCTTGATATATATGGGATGCCAGCGCCCCCAGTGGGGAAAGCAATCTCCTGTCCATCTCCATTACATTACAAAATGTAAATATCTAACATGCCATCAACATGAGTGTGGAATGGGAATGATGCTAATATGGACTGGAAAAAACACGTATGTGATCCTGTTGCCACGGACATTGACTGTTCTGAAGAATAATGTCCAGGTTTTAATTTATTTCAGTTAGGAAACCAGAACCAATCTATGCATGTGTCCAGAAGCTCGTGTTCCCTTTTCACCTATAGTGGGGTCTTTCTTTCCTGCTTTCCTTCATTCAGGATGAGAAACCATGGCAGAGATTTACTGAGATTGCAACATCTTTGGCACAGGAACCAAACCTAACACAACAGGTTCTAGGTCCACTATCACAATACACCGCATTGTGTGCTGGATTCTGCCACCTTTTCTCACGTTCAGCTACACTTTCCTCTGAGGCTGTACCACTGATTTCCATGTGTGAACCCAAGGAGTGAAGTGGTACTCCAACCTGACAAAGCTGAAGCTCTCCTCCTTGGATATCTATGATCCTACTTCATGCACTTCCACCTTGAAAACAGGTGTCCACTCGCTGCTTCTGGGCTCAGCCCCTTAGGGTCTAGCAGTGAGTCCTGAAGAGCCAAATTCTGAGAAAAGATTAAAGTGAAAGTTACTGTAATACAAGCAGAGTGATTCCAGGAAAAAATAATTCAAGTGGAAGTGTTATCTGAATGCAAAGCTTTTTCTCCCTGTGCTTTCCATGTTACAGCTAATCTCTCTCCATTCCATTGGAAGGGTAATAACAATTTCTGAGAAAAACAGATCTGTTAGGAGAGTTACTTTGAGTGTGCTCAAATTCCAGACAATTAGAAATACTTAAGAGTGGTAGACTATTTTATTTATTTAATGATTTGAATTACTGTAAATCCTAGAGGCCCCAACTATGACAGTGAACTCATTGCTAGGTGCTGTACAAACACATGGTGCCTGCCCCAAGATTTCAATCTAGACAGATAAAGGGTTGGAGGGGAAAGAGGCATAGGGGAGGTGAAATGACTTGCCCAAGATCACACAGGTCGTCAGTGGCAGAGGCAGGGATATAGTCCAGTTCTCCGGACTCCCAGTGCAATGCCGTACCCAGGAGATCCCTCTGCCTCCTGTAAGGTATTTAATTATTGTCACTCACTTGGGGACAGATTCCTTTATTAGAAGAATCCAGAGATATTTTCCTGCCCGTCTCTTCCAGGTAGGACCTGGCTCCTGGAACCCTGAGGCCCAGCTCGTGAGAACACCACCCTGGAATTCCAAAGAGGAAGTTACACCCGTGTCAGCAGCATCAGAGGCTGAGTCACAGGGTCTTGAATCAGCTGCTGCTACCTGAACCCACAGGAGAATCACACACCTTCAGGGCCTTGCAGCATGAGAGTCCACAGTGCCCGTTAATTGACTAAGCGGGAATAGCAAAAGACACAAAAGAAAGGGTCTGCAAGATACCCTAGAATGGGCTCTTAATGACCCACAAGTGTTGGGTTTAAGGGTGAAAAGGGAACATGATCTTCCTGATACATGCATAGAAAGCGCCTCATTTTCGGATTAAAATACATTAAAGCTTTCAACCTCCGGCACAAGAGTTTACAATCTATATTAGAAAATATTAGAATGAGGATGAAGTTTCAGTGGAAAATGGCAGGAAGGCACCACGAGGTGAAGACACCATGTCACATAACACAGACCCAAGCTCCTTAGCAGGAGACACCTGACCAATATTCATTCTCGCAGGAGTAACAGCGGTGAGTGGGCTGCATTTGGAGTGTCCTACTGCTAAATATACCAAGGAATCCATGAGCCCAGCGTCAGTTCTGTGCCCATAGAGGCATGCGTGGTGTATCATGGACGGGAGTTGTACATTAGCAGGAACAGAGAAATACCCATAGTGGCTCAGATCAGAGATCCATCCAGGCCAGTATCTTCTCTCTGCAGTGAGCAGTACCAGATGCCTCAGAGGAAGATGCAAACGCCTGAGGAAGGAAGGAATGGAACTCCATAAAGTCCATTATTAAGCAAACAATGCAGTTGTTTATTGAATTGTATTTCTAATATGAAATTTGTAGGTCAGGCGTTTCCTCAAAGATGGCACGTGTGTCCACTTAAAATAATTATTAAAAACAATGATGCAAATAAGTAGTTGAAGGATGTTTAATTGCAGCAAGTCAGTTTATGCAAATCATATTTGCATACCTCTAGGATATCTCGTTTCCGCAGACCAGGCCATGGAAACCATATAAAAAGGCTCACATCACAATGCTCCACAAACGACTCGACATCTTCATTAGCTCCTGTTGGTGAATTGGGTAAGTCTCCTTCTGATTATTGGGAGCTAACTTCATGGCTGGGCTTAATTTTTGGCTTTCCTCTTCTTGTTGCTCACCAGAGTGTTTTCCTTAAGTGTCTTGTGGCTATTTCACTAATCCCATTGCAGGCCGTGAGAATGGGATTTCAGTCCATCCTCCCCCATGTTTGTTCTTTCTGCGGTGGTTTGCAATGGCAATGCTCTCTCTGGAGAAGTGTTCCCCCATGTACCAGCCTCTGATTCTGCTGAATGTTCTCGTGCATGATGCAAATGAGAAGATGATCCTGTTTGTCTTGATTTTGCAAACCTCGAAGCCTCCTTTGTCTTTCAGTTTTGCCCACGACCCAGGAAGATGGCTTACCAGCAGCAATGCAAACAGACCTGCCTGCCCCCTCCTTGCTGTGTGACCAAGTGCACTACCAAATGCCTGGATCCCTGCTGCAAAGTCTGTGTGACCAAGTGTGTTACAAAATGCATGGATCCCTGCTGTAAAGTCTGCGTGAAGAAGTGCACTACATGCGTGCATCCATGCCCGTGCCCATGCCCTCAAAAGTGTATTCCATGTCCTCAAAAGTGTCCTCCGTGTCCTCCATGCCCTCAAAAGTGTATTCCATGTCCTCCGTGCCCTCAAAAGTGTCCTCCGT
Organism: Emys orbicularis; assembly: GCF_028017835.1. Taxonomy (NCBI): domain Eukaryota; kingdom Metazoa; phylum Chordata; order Testudines; family Emydidae; genus Emys; species Emys orbicularis. The sequence continues at coordinate 2,737,527 of NC_088702.1, forward strand.
GTCCTCCATGCCCTCAAAAGTGTATTCCATGTCCTCCGTGCCCTCAAAAGTGTCCTCCGTGCCCTCCGTGCCTTCCAAAATGCCCACCTGTGCAGCACTGCTGCAAAGAAAAGAAGCTCTGTTAGTGCCCACGGAACCACTGACGTCTACGGAATGAAAATGAATTACAGCCTCTCATGCAGTAGCTTTCTCCTCACTCTGCTGGTGTAGTATTCCCCTTGCAGTGTGACGTGTAACACTTGTGCTGTAGACTCTTTAGTGCTGGTGATTTTCCCCCTCTGGTCTCTTTTCTCATCCCGTCTTTTCATGTAGATGTGCCGTAATAAAAGCTACAATTCATGACACCATCTGCCTCCTGGTGTTTCATTCTCTTCAGAAGTCACATGCGCTCAGACCCAGATTCGCCTTCCTTGGGTTTCCTTTTAAAAAGACGCTTCCCTAGGAAGTGGTCGCAGGTGCCCAGAAGAAGTGATGGGGACAGAGGCAGCAAGGAGGAGAAAATCAGGACAGATCCAGGTGTTAAGAACATAAGAACGGCCATACTGGGTCAGACCAATGGTCCATCTAGCCCAGTATCCTGTCTTCCGACAGTGGCCAATGCCAGTTACCCCAGAGGGAATGAACAGAACAGGTAATCATCAAGTGATCCATCCCGTGGATGCACGTCCTCTGGAATGGTGGCCGAAGCATGAAGGGAGGGACACATGACACTCTAGCGCATCTGGCATGCAAATATCCCGTGACGTCAGCCACAACAGTTCCATACGAACACATGTTCCCACCCCCAGACGACACTGCGAAGAAGCGGGCAGCACCTTGTTGCTAGGTGTGTACATCACTTAGCATAATGGGTTGCTAGGTGCCATGACAATTCCAAAACATAATAATATTGTCATCTTTGGCCATCAATTTAGAGTGTTCACATCCACCGCTGGCTACAACCTGATGGCCAAATACATCTCTGGAGTAACTCCATTGATTCCAATGTCAAACTGGGCCAGGAAAACGAGATGTATTGCCATGGTGACAGTCAAGCGGCTCAACAGGCAGAACTAGCATAACATAGGGCCAATATATATATTTTTTTGAGCAATAAAATCCTTTTCTTTGGAAGGAACAATAAGACTGAGCTCCACAGGCAATGCCCCATATACGTTTTCATGCCACGCTCATGGAATACACCGTTTGAAGGGACAGAAGATGAGTCAGTCACTAGGAACCTATGTCAGGAAAATGGCAATGAGGGGCATATGCTGATGCAACACCCCCACAACAGGTCTTCAACTGTTTTTGATCGTGGGACGTCAGGGTTATAACTCAGACCTCAACCACCTGAGCTAAGTCGTAACACCATTACCGATAGTAGCCTGTCACCTTGAATTCCATTTTTTATTGAGTAGCCACTAGAGAGGGATCCAAGCCACCCATGACTGTGACAATTGTGAGAGGAGAGCGACAGAGAATCACTGATCTCCTTGTACTCTAACGATTAATCAGGAAAACACAAGGTCTAAAGTACTTTGGATCTGGCACTTTCTCCATACCAAGAATTCTCAACATTGTCTGTAGTCTCCAATATTTGAGGTCATCATCATCTGACATTGTGTCTTCACTTAGTAGTGGCTTCCTGCCTTTTTCTGCTGCAACTTCATTCTAATTCTAATCCATTCTAATACACTGGACATTCATAGATTCCAAGGCCGGAAGGGACCTCTGGGATCATCTCATCTGATCTCTTGTACAACACTGGCCACAGAACTAGCCCAGAATAACTCCTAGAGCATAGACTCTAAACAAACATCCAATCTTGATTTAAAAATTGTCCGTGATGGAGAATCCACAACCACGGCTGGTAACTGGTTCCAATGGCTAATCACACTCACTGATAACATTTTATGCCTTATTTCCAGTCTGAATTTTGCTAGCTTCAGCTTCCAGCCATTGTACATATTAGACCTGTCTCTGCTAGACGGCAGAGCCCGTTATTAAGTATTTGTTCCCCAGGCAGATACTTGTAGACTGTAATCAAGTCATGCCTTAACAGTCTCCCACACTAGTGCCGTACTAGTGCATTTGTTCTCTATTGAGCCGGAGATGCGTCACCCTTCCCATCCCTCCTGGTTAAAGCTTAGGTCCAAGTCTCTCTGCTGTTGCTAAGGGTTGCCTTGTCAATGGCAGGTTCTCTACTAGGTCCCATGATGCTCCCCAGGCCCAGTATTCTGGCGTAGTCACACCAAATTGTAAAAAAGCAAACGGGGCTTGAGCACTCGCTATCCTCCCCCCACACCACACGCTCTCGACATATGTCTTAGACTCATAGAACCCTAGGGTTAGAATCCACCATAAGGGTCATCTAGGCTAACCCCCTGCCAAGATGCAGGATTAGTTGTTCCTAACCATCCAAGGCAGATGGCCATCCAGCCTCCTTTTGAAAACCTCCAGTGAAGAAGCTTCTGCCACCTCCCCAAGCAACCTGTACCATTGCTTACTCTTGCCTACTCTTCATGGGATATTTGAGGAAGCAGAGTGTGCTGTGACAGGATAAAGTGTGAGATTCAGGGGTAAGTGTGGAAGCCTCCACTGGGTTGTGGTGCATACGTTGATACATAGGACCAAAGCTTTTTGAGTGCTTTGAGATGTGGGCTTCATATCATCCAAACCTGTCTTCTGTTCAAATAAAAGGAAGTATTTCTTCACACAACACACAGTCAACCTGTGGAACTCCTTGCCAGAGGATGTTGTGAAGGCCAGGACCATAACAGGGTTCAAAAAAGAACTAGATAAATTCAGGGAGGATAGGTCCATCAGTGGCTATTAGCCAGGATGGGCAGGAATGGTCTCCCTAGCCTCTGTTTCCCAGAAGCTGGGAATGGGTGACAGGGGATGGATCACTTGATGATTCCCTGTTCTATTCATTCCCTCTGGGGCACCTGGCACTGGCCACTGCTGGAAGACAGGATACTGGGCTAGATGGACCTTTGGTCTGACCCAGTAGGGTTCTAATACTGACCATTCTTATGTTCCTATGTTTAGACCACTAATGTTTGTTATTGCTGTGGGCACTCAGTGGCTACCCAAGAAAAATGGCACATCACAGCATAGAGAACCTACATAGCAAAGACTTGGAGCTGTGGTAGGGGGGTGGTGTGGCCTAGTGGATAAACACTTGACAGGCAGACAGAGGAGCTGGTTCTCTCCGAGCTCCATCACACACCTGCTGTGTGACCTTGGGTGAGTCCGTCCCCTCCTCATTTTCAGGCTGTTTAGATGGCCAGCTCTTCAGGGGAAGGGACTGTGTCCTGTTGCGTGTCTGCTCAGCACCTGATGCATGTGGCCCCAGTCTCAGCGGGGCCTCGAGACGCTAATGAAATATGAAGTAATAATAATAGCTCTCCTGTAACTTCCCCAGCACTGACACACCCTTAGATGAAAGGCCGGCAAAGAGGTGGGAGGGCTTGGCTGATGCAGGTTGAATTATTTTTGGCACCCAGAGAACACTGCAGCATAAGAAAAGCTCAGATGGTCTTTTCTCCTTTGTTTCTTTTTAGGTTCATGGGTTTCTACGAAGTCGCCGAGACTTATCTTGGAATTTTTCTTTCCCCTCTTTTCATGCTATGTGGGTCTTTTAAAGGGAAACACAAGAGAGCTTGAAATGGGTGAGACAGGAGCCAAGCAGTGATTAAAGAGACAAAGAGAGGGGAAAGCAAACACCAGGAGGCAGATGATTCCAGGAATTGCAAGTTAGATTTCAACACAATAATAATTCGAGGTTGGATGGAAGCTGGGGAATGAATATTCCAGTGCTGAGCACGTGATGGTGGAATTGTAGAGAGTGAGTCTCTAGGAGGTGAGCAATATCTGAGGGGTACGTATGCAGTCAGTTACATAATATATGGAAGGTCCTGATCCCATGAGAGAATTGACAGTCTGTGGAAGAATAAACCTCTGGAACCATCAGTGAAATAACTAACAAAGCTCAGGAGAACGTGAGCTAAGCTAGAGGAAGAGAAATAACTTGCAAAGGTTTGTCAGATGTATGCATTTTTGGCAGGGAGGTTGATTAACAAATGAAAAAGCATTCCAAGGGAAGGGGGAGGATTCTCCATCACTAAAAGATCAAGACCTTTCTGGTAGAGAGGCTTTAGAGAATCACAAGATATCGGGTATAAGTATACAAGGGTGACTGGGTGAAATTCTCTGTGCTGTATTGTACAGGGGGTCAGTCTAGATCGTAATGGTCCCTTCTCGCCTTATGCAATTTAAAGGTGAAAATGTAGAGAGGGGAATACAGCAATGCTGAGTTTCCAGGAAATGTGAAACAGAGGTGTACATTTTTTAAAGGCAATGCCTGATTGCACTTGGTGCTTGCAAAAGTCTCCCCCATAATGTATAGTCCACGTCTGTGCTTATGGATCGCATCAGTAACCCCCTGTTGAAGGGAGCATGATCACTGTGGAAGATCAAGATCTATTCTCTTAAAAGAGGCTTTTTTTGCTCAACTTCCATTGGTTTTCTAGGACGGCCAAGCGCCAGTGAGGTCTATTCAGTATCCACGGCAATAAAAATACATTGGAGGTAACTTCGGCTGATGTAATAAGACCTCATTTCAGAGCTTTCGCCCACAGTATCGTGACTTCTGCAGCAGGTCCTTCTGCTAAGGAGAATGAAACACCAGGAGGCAGACAATGCCAGGAATCATAGCTTTTATTGTAGCGCATCTACATTAAAAGAAAGGATGGGAAAAGAGACCAGAGGGGGGAAATCTAAAACACTAAAGAGTCTACAGCACAAGTGTTACAGGATCTCTCCCAGGCACAGCTGATATCCCAGGGGCACAAAGACGGTCAGTTACTTGTTACAAGGGAAGGCATTGACCTCTGGATAGGAGAAGCAGAAACAGCGCGCAGTGTGCGACAGAGACTGGGAACATTCCTGGCAACACGTCACACTGCAAGGGGAATGCCAGACTAGCGGAGTGAGGAGAGAGCTACTGCGCGAGGGGCTGTAATTCATTTTCATTCCATAGTCATCAGTGGTTCCGTGGGCACTAACAGAGCTTCTTTTCTTTGCAGCAGTGCTGCAGAGGTGGGCATTTTGGAAGGCAGGGAGGACATGGAGGGCACGGAGGACACTTTTGAGGGCACGGAGGACATGGAATACACTTTTGAGGGCACGGAGGACACTTTTGAGGGCACGGGCACGGACATGGATGCACGCATGTACTGCACTTCTTCACGCAGACTTTACAGCAGGGATCCACGCATTTTGTCACACACTTGGTCACACAGACTTTGCAGCAAGGATCCAGGCATTTGGTAGTGCACTTGGTCACACAGCAAGGAGGGGGACGGCAGGTCTGTTTGCATTGCTGCTGGTAAGCCATCTTCCTGGGATGAGGGCAAAACTGAAAGACAAAGGAGGCTTCAAGATAAGAAAAATCAAGGCAAGCAGCTTCATCTTCTCATTAGCATCATGCACCAGAACATTCAGCAGAATCAGAGGCTGGTGCACTCGGGAACACTTCTCCAGAGAGAGCATCGCCATTGCAAACCACTGCAGAAAGAAAAAGCATGAGGGAGGATGGACTGAAATCCCATTCTCAAGGCTTGCAATGGGATTAGTGAAATAACCTCAATATAGTTCAGCAAAACACTCCTGTGACCAGTAATATATTTCTGCAGAAGAAAGCAAAACATTCAGTGCAATATGTACTATAAGGTTTAAAGAGTTATCCTGAGATTAATAGCAATCATTTCTGCATTCAAATGTTTTTCTGCTGGAAGAGTTAAATAAACCACTCAGTGCTTCTGAATGTGCAGATGGCACTGGTAGAGATACTCTCTCGAATCTCGTCATTATCACAGTTTGTAGGGCTGACTGAGCCCGACGCAACTGATCTAAGGGTAGAGTTTTCAGCTGAACCCCAAATGAAAGCTCAGTTCCTTTGGCCTCTTGTGTTCTGAACTAAATCTTCAAGACTGGAAGTGCATTTGTGCAAATGTTTTCTTCCCAGGGCCTTAGGCTGCACGAATGCATCGGGAGTTGTATTTCCAGTACAGAGCAGCCTGACTTTTATGGGTGGTGACTCCTGGAATCTACTTACTGCCTTCCTTTAACCGGGAGGATGTGTGCGCAGGCAAGGCCTTTAGATTCTCTTCTCTTCCCCTCTAGCTCCGCAGCTGGTGTAAATCAGAGGAGCTCCATTGACGTCCACAGAATTTTGCAGGTTTTCGCTATTAAGGAATTTGGTAGTGAGAGGGCAGGTGCTATATCCCCTGCATATATTTTCAGTCTGAGTTACTTCCAGACACATCTTACTCCTTTGCCCACAAGTCTCCGACAGCTCCCTCCGCCTTGATGCTTCTCTTTCCCAGTTCACTCTTCTGAAGCACTGAGCCCCACCCTGCAACTCCCTGTCACACCCACTAATTTAATTTCCTGCATTAAAAAGGATCTTGAAATCATGGACGGAGAACATTCGGCACAAACAGAGCTTGGTGCCGTGGGAAACATTTCTGTGGAGAGAGCATTGCCATTGCAAACCACTTGAGAAAGAACAAACCTTACAGAGAATGGACTGAAATCCCTGCCTGCAGCCCTGCAATGGGATTAGAGAAATTACAGCAAGATACTTACGCAAAGCCCTCTTGTGAACAGCAAGGAAAGGAAAGCCAGAAATGAAGCCCAGCCATTAGCTCTCCATAATAAGAACAAGACTTACCAAGTCACCAACAGGAGCAAATGAAGAAGCCAAGTGGATTGAGGAGCACTGGGACACGAGCCTTTTTATATGGTTTGCATGGCCTGCTCCACGGAAATGAGGCACCCCGCAGATATGCAGATATGATTTTTATAATCCTATCTTGCTCCAGTGACACAGCCTTCAATTACTCATTTTCATCACTATTGTTGCTAATTATTTTAATTAATTATATGGACTAGATGATCTCCTGAGGTCCCTTCCAACCCTAATAATCTATGATTCTATGATTCTATGATTTTTAGCGGATGCATGTTACATATTAGAGTAATTGCTGTTTGTAAGTTCTCTGCCTGATCCACATTCTCTATATTAGAAAAAGCCAATTCAATCAACAACAGGATTCTTTGCTTTTCCATAAATTCCTTCTTCGGACTTTCTTCCATCTTCCTCTGAGGCATCTTGTACTGGTTGCTATTGGAGACAGGACAATCTCTCTCCATTCCCTTGGAAGGGTAATAACAATCTGAGAAAAACAGACCTGTTAGGAGAGTTACTTTGAGTGTGCTCAAATTCCAGACAATTAGAAATACCTAAGAGTGGTAGAATATTATCTTTATTTAATGATTTGAATTACTGTACCTCCTAGAGGCCCCAACTATGACAGTGAACTCATTGCCAGGTGCTGTACAAACACATGGTGCCTGCCCCAAGATTTCAATCTAGACAGATAAAGGGTTGGAGGGGAAAGAGGCATAGGGGAGGTGAAATGACTTGCCCAAGATCACACAGGTCGTCAGTGGCAGAGGCAGGGATATAGTCCAGTTCTCCGGACTCCCAGTGCAATGCCGTACCCAGGAGATCCCTCTGCCTCTTATAAGGTATTTAATTATTGTCACTCACTAGGGGACAGATTCCTTTATTAGAAGAATCCAGAGATATTTTCCAGCCCGTCTCTTCCAGGTAGGACCTGGCTCCTGGAACCCTGAGGCCCAGCTCGTGAGAACACCACCCTGGAATTCCAAAGAGGAAGTTACACCCGTGTCAGCAGCATCAGAGGCTGAGTCACAGGGTCTTGAATCAGCTGCTGCTACCTGAACCCACAGGAGAATCACACACCTTCAGGGCCTTGCAGCATGAGAGTCCACAGTGCCCGTTAATTGACTAAGCGGGAATAGCAAAAGACACAAAAGAAAGGGTCTGCAAGATACCCTAGAATGGGCTCTTAATGACCCACAAGTGTTGGGTTTAAGGGTGAAAAGGGAACATGATCTTCCTGATACATGCATAGAAAGCGCCTCATTTTCGGATTAAAATACATTAAAGCTTTCAACCTCCGGCACAAGAGTTTACAATCTATATTAGAAAATATTAGAATGAGGATGAAGTTTCAGTGGAAAATGGCAGGAAGGCACCACGAGGTGAAGACACCATGTCACATAACACAGACCCAAGCTCCTTAGCAGGAGACACCTGACCAATATTCATTCTCGCAGGAGTAACAGCGGTGAGTGGGCTGCATTTGGAGTGTCCTACTGCTAAATATACCAAGGAATCCATGAGCCCAGCGTCAGTTCTGTGCCCATAGAGGCATGCGTGGTGTATCATGGACGGGAGTTGTACATTAGCAGGAACAGAGAAATACCCATAGTGGCTCAGATCAGAGATCCATCCAGGCCAGTATCTTCTCTCTGCAGTGAGCAGTACCAGATGCCTCAGAGGAAGATGCAAACGCCTGAGGAAGGAAGGAATGGAACTCCATAAAGTCCATTATTAAGCAAACAATGCAGTTGTTTATTGAATTGTATTTCTAATATGAAATTTGTAGGTCAGGCGTTTCCTCAAAGACGGCACGTGTGTCCACTTAAAATAATTATTAAAAACAATGATGCAAATAAGTAGTTGAAGGATGTTTAATTGCAGCAAGTCAGTTTATGCAAATCATATTTGCATACCTCTAGGATATCTCGTTTCCGCAGACCAGGCCATGGAAACCATATAAAAAGGCTCAGATCACAATGCTCCACAAACGACTCGACATCTTCATTAGCTCCTGTTGGTGAATTGGGTAAGTCTCCTTCTGATTATTGGGAGCTAACTTCATGGCTGGGCTTAATTTTTGGCTTTCCTCTTCTTGTTGCTCACCAGAGTGTTTTGCTTAAGTGTCTTGTGGCTATTTCACTAATCCCATTGCAGGCCGTGAGAATGGGATTTCAGTCCATCCTCCCTCTTGTTTGTTCTTTCTGCAGTGGTTTGCAATGGCAATGCTCTCTCTGGAGAAGTGTTCCTAGTGCACAGGCCTCTGATTCTGCTGAATGTTCTCGTGCATGATGCAAATGAGAAGATGATCCTGTTTGTCTTGATTTTGCAAACCTCGAAGCCTCCTTTGTCTTTCAGTTTTGCCCACGTCCCAGGAAGATGGCTTACCAGCAGCAATGCAAACAGACCTGCCTGCCCCCTCCTTGCTGTGTGACCAAGTGCACTACCAAATGCCTGGATCCCTGCTGCAAAGTCTGTGTGACCAAGTGTGTGACAAAATGCGTGGATCCCTGCTGTAAAGTCTGCGTGAAGAAGTGCACTACATGCGTGCATCCATGCCCATGCCCATACCCTCAAAAGTGTATTCCATGTCCTCAAAAGTGTCCTCCGTGTCCTCCATGCCCTCAAAAGTGTATTCCATGTCCTCAAAAGTGTCCTCCGTGTCCTCCATGCCCTCAAAAGTGTATTCCATGTCCTCAAAAGTGTCCTCCGTGTCCTCCATGCCCTCAAAAGTGTATTCCATGTCCTCAAAAGTGTCCTCCATGTCCTCCGTGCCCTCAAAAGTGCCCTCCATGCCTTCCAAAATGCCCACCTGTGCAGCACTGCTGCAAAGAAAAGAAGCTCTGTTAGTGCCCACGGAACCACCGACGTCTACGGAATGAAAATGAATTACAGCCTCTCACGCAGTAGCTCTCTCCTCACTCTGGTGGTCTGGCATTCCCCTGGCAGTGTGATGTGTAACACTTGTGCTGTAGACTCTTTAGTGCTGGTGATTTTCCCCCTCTGATCTCTTTTCTCATCCCGTCTTTTCATGTAGATGTGCCGTAATAAAAGCTACAATTCATGACATCATCTGCCTCCTGGTGTTTCATTCTCTTCAGAAGTCACATGTGCTCAGACCCAGATTCGCCTTCCTTGGGTTTCCTTTTAAAAAGACGCTTCCCTAGGAAGTGGTCGCAGGTGCCCAGAAGAAGTGATGGGGACAGAGGCAGCAAGGAGGAGAAAATCAGGACAGATCCAGGTGTTAAGAACATAAGAACGGCCATACTGGGTCAGACCAATGGTCCATCTAGCCCAGTATCCTGTCTTCCGACAGTGGCCAATGCCAGTTACCCCAGAGGGAATGAACAGAACAGGTAATCATCAAGTGATCCATCCCGTGGATGCACGTCCTCTGGAATGGTGGCCGAAGCATGAAGGGAGGGACACATGACACTCTAGCGCATCTGGCATGCAAATATCCCGTGACGTCAGCCACAACAGTGCCATACGAACACATGTTCCCACCCCCAGACGACACTGCGAGGAAGCGGGCAGCACCTTGTTGCTAGGTGTGTACATCACTTAGCATAATGGGCTGCTAGGTGTCATGACAATTCCAAAACATAATAATATTCTCATCTTTGGCCATCAATTTAGAGTGTTCACATCCACCGATGGCTACAACCTGATGGCCAAATACATCTCTGGAGTAACTCCATTGATTCCAATGTCAAACTGGGCCAGGAAAACGAGATGTATTGCCATGGTGACAGTCAAGCGGCTCAACAGGCAGAACTAGCATAACATAGGGCCAATATATATATTTTTTTGAGCAATAAAATCCTTTTCTTTGGAAGGAACAATAAGACTGAGCTCCACAGGCAATGCCCCATATACGTTTTCATGCCACGCTCATGGAATACACCGTTTGAAGGGACAGAAGATGAGTCAGTCACTAGGAACCTATGTCAGGAAAATGACAATGAGGGGCATATGCTGATGCAACACCCCCTCAACAGGTCTTCAACTGTTTTTGATCGTGGGACGTCAGGGTTATAACTCAGACCTCAACCACCTGAGCTAAGTCGTAACACCATTACCGATAGTAGCCTGTCACCTTGAATTCCATTTTCTATTGAGTAGCCACTAGAGAGGGATCCAAGCCACCCATGACTGTGACAATTGTGAGAGGAGAGCGACAGAGAATCACTGATCTCCTTGTACTCTAACGATTAATCAGGAAAACACAAGGTCTAAAGTACTTTGGATCTGGCACTTTCTCCATACCAAGAATTCTCAACATTGTCTGTAGTCTCCAATATTTGAGGTCATCATCATCTGACATTGTGTCTTCACTTAGTAGTGGCTTCCTGCCTTTTTCTGCTGCAACTTCATTCTAATTCTAATCCATTCTAATACACTGGACATTCATAGATTCCAAGGCCGGAAGGGACCTCTGGGATCATCTCATCTGATCTCTTGTACAACACTGGCCACAGAACTAGCCCAGAATAACTCCTAGAGTATAGACTCTAAACAAACATCCAATCTTGATTTAAAAATTGTCCGTGATGGAGAATCCACAACCACGGCTGGTAACTGGTTCCAATGGCTAATCACACTCACTGATAACATTTTATGCCTTATTTCCAGTCTGAATTTTTCTAGCTTCAGCTTCCAGCCATTGTACATATTAGACCTGTCTCTGCTAGATGGCAGAGCCCGTTATTAAGTATTTGTTCCCCAGGCAGATACTTGTAGACTGTAATCAAGTCATGCCTTAACAGTCTCCCACACTAGTGCCGTACTAGTGCATTTGTTCTCTATTGAGCCGGAGATGCGTCACCCTTCCCATCCCTCCTGGTTAAAGCTTAGGTCCAAGTCTCTCTGCTGTTGCTAAGGGTTGCCTTGTCAATGGCAGGTTCTCTACTAGGTCCCATGATGCTCCCCAGGCCCAGTATTCTGGCATAGTCACACCAAATTGTAAAAAAGCAAACGGGGCTTGAGCACTCGCTATCCTCCCCCCACACCACACGCTCTCGACATATGTCTTAGACTCATAGAACCCTAGGGTTAGAATCCACCATAAGGGTCCTCTAGGCTAACCCCCTGCCAAGATGCAGGATTAGTTTTTTCTAAACCATCCAAGGCAGATGGCCATCCAGCCTCCTTTTGAAAACCTCCAGTGAAGAAGCTTCTGCCACCTCCCCAAGCAACCTGTACCATTGCTTACTCTTGCCTACTCTTCATGGGATATTTGAGGAAGCAGAGTGTGCTGTGTGTCATAGGATAAAGTGTGAGATTCAGGGGTAAGTGTGGAAGCCTCCACTGGGTTGTGGTGCATACGTTGATACATAGGACCAAAGCTTTTTGAGTGCTTTGAGATGTGGGCTTCATATCATCCAAACCTGCCTTCTGTTCAAATAAAAGGAAGTATTTCTTCACACAACACACAGTCAACCTGTGGAACTCCTTGCCAGAGGATGTTGTGAAGGCCAAGACCATAACAGGGTTCAAAAAAGAACTAGATAAATTCAGGGAGGATAGGTCCATCAATGGCTATTAGCCAGGATGGGCAGGAATGGTGTCCCTAGCCTCTGTTTCCCAGAAGCTGGGAATGAGCGACAGGGGATAGATCACTTGATGATTCCCTGTTCTATTCATTCCCTCTGGGGCACCTGGCACTGGCCACTGCTGGAAGACAGGATACTGGGCTAGATGGACCTTTGGTCTGACCCAGTAGGGTTCTAATACTGACCATTCTTATGTTCCTATGTTTAGACCACTAATGTTTGTTATTGCTGTGGGCACTCAGTGGCTACCCAAGAAAAATGGCACATCACAGCATAGAGAACATACATAGCAAAGACTTGGAGCTGTGGTGGGGGGGGTGTGGCCTAGTGGATAAACACTTGACAGGCAGACAGAGGAGCTGGTTCTCTCCGAGCTCCATCACACACCTGCTGTGTGACCTTGGGTGAGTCCGTCCCCTCCTCATTTTCAGGCTGTTTAGATGGCCAGCTCTTCAGGGGAAGGGACTGTGTCCTGTTGCGTGTCTGCTCAGCACCTGATGCATGTGGCCCCGGTCTCAGCGGGGCCTCAAGACGCTAATGAAATATGAAGTAATAATAATAGCTCTCCTGTAACTTCCCCAGCACTGACACACCCTTAGATGAAAGGCCGGCAAAGAGGTGGGAGGGCTTGGCTGATGCGGGTTGAATTATTTTTGGCACCCAGAGGACACTGCAGCATAAGAAAAGCTCAGATGGTCTTTTCTCCTTTGTTTCTTTTTAGGTTCATGGGTTTCTACGAAGTTGCCGAGACTTATCTCGGAATTTTTCTGTCCCCTCTTTTCATGCTATGTGGGTCTTTTAAAGGGAAACACAAGAGAGCTTGAAATGGGTGAGACAGGAGCCAAGCAGTGATTAAAGAGACAAAGAGAGGGGAAAGCAAACACCAGGAGGCAGATGATTGCAGGAATTGCAAGTTAGATTTCAACACAACAATAATTCGAGGTTGGATGGAAGCTGGGGAATGAATATTCCAGTGCTGAGCACGTGATGGTGGAATTGTAGAGAGTGAGTCTCGAGGAGGTGAGCAATATCTGAGGGGTACGAATGTAGTCAGTTACATAATATATGGAAGATCCTGATCCCATGAGAGAATTGACAGTCTGTGGAAGGATAAACCTCTGGAACCATCAGTGAAATAACTAACAAAGCTCAGGAGAACGTGAGCTAAGCTAGAGGAAGAGAAATAACTTGCAAAGGTTTGTCAGATGTATGCATTTTTGGCAGGGAGGTTGATTAACAAATGAAAAAACATTCCAAGGGAAGGGGGAGGATTCTCCATCACTAAAAGATCAAGACCTTTCTGGTAGAGAGGCTTTAGAGAATCACAAGATATCGGGTATAAGTATACAGGGGTGACTGGGTGAAATTCTCTGTGCTGTATTGTACAGGGGGTCAGTCTAGATCGTAATGGTCCCTTCTCGCCTTATGCAATTTAAAGGTGAAAATGTAGAGAGGGGAATACAGCAATGCTGAGTTTCCAGGAAATGTGAAACAGAGGTGTACATTTTTTAAAGGCAATGCCTGATTGCACTTGGGGCTTGCAAAAGTCTCCCCCATAATGTATAGTCCACGTCTGTGCTTATGGATCGCATCAGTAACCCCCTGTTGAAGGCAGCATGATCACTGTGGAAGATCAAGATCTATTCTCTTAAAAGAGGCTTTTTTTGCTCAACTTCCATTGGTTTTCTAGGACGGCCAAGCCCCAGTGAGGTCTATTCAGTATCCACGGCAATAAAAATACATTGGAGGTAACTTCGGCTGATGTAATAAGACCTCATTTCAGAGCTTTCGCCCACAGTATCGTGACTTCTGCAGCAGGTCCTTCTGCTAAGGAGAATGAAACACCAGGAGGCAGACAATGCCAGGAATCATAGCTTTTATTGTAGCGCATCTACATTAAAAGAAAGGATGGGAAAAGAGACCAGAGGGGGAAAATCTAAAACACTAAAGAGTCTACAGCACAAGTGTTACAGGATCTCTCCCAGGCACAGCTGATATCCCAGGGGCACAAAGACGGTCAGTTACTTGTTACAAGGGAAGGCATTGACCTCTGGATAGGAGAAGCAGAAGCAGTGCGCAGTGTGCGACAGAGACTGGGAACATTCCTGGCAACACGTCACACTGCAAGGGGAATGCCAGACTAGCGGAGTGAGGAGAGAGCTACTGCGCGAGGGGCTGTAATTCATTTTCATTCCATAGTCATCAGTGGTTCCGTGGGCACTAACAGAGCTTCTTTTCTTTGCAGCAGTGCTGCACAGGTGGGCATTTTGGAGGGCACGGAGGACACTTTTGAGGGCATGGAGGACATGGAATACACTTTTGAGGGCATGGAGGACATGGAATACACTTTTGAGGGCATGGAGGACACGGAGGACACTTTTGAGGACATGGAATACACTTTTGAGGGCACGGAGGACACTTTTGAGGGCACGGGCACGGACATGGATGCACGCATGTAGTGCACTTCTTCACACAGACTTTACAGCAGGGATCCACGCATTTTGTCACACACTTGGTCACACAGACTTTGCAGCAGGGATCCAGGCATTTGGTAGTGCACTTGGTCACACAGCAAGGAGGGGGCAGGCAGGTCTGTTTGCATTGCTGCTGGTAAGCCATCTTCCTGGGATGAGGGCAAAACTGAAAGACAAAGGAGGCTTCAAGATAAGAAAAATCAAGGCAAGCAGCTTCATCTTCTCATTAGCATCATGCACCAGAACATTCAGCAGAATCAGAGGCTGGTGCACTCGGGAACACTTCTCCAGAGAGAGCATCGCCCTTACAAACCACTGCAGAAAGAAAAAGCATGAGGGAGGATGGACTGAAATCCCATTCTCAAGGCTTGCAATGGGATTAGTGAAATAACCTCAATATAGTTCAGCAAAACACTCCTGTGACCAGTAATATATTTCTGCAGAAGACAGCAAAACATTCAGTGCAATATGTACTATAAGGTTTAAAGAGTTATCCTGAGATTAATAGCAGGGCGAGAGAAACAGGATGTGCTTAGCAGTATTTGTAACCATCAATCATTTCTGCATTCAAATGTTTTTCTGCTAGAAGAGTTAAATAAACCACTCAGTGCTTCTGAATGTGCAGATGGCAGGTGGCACTGGTAGAGATACTCTCTCGAATCTCGTCATTATCACAGTTTGTAGGGCTGACTGAGCCCGACGCAACTGATCTAAGGGTAGAGTTTTCAGCTGAACCCCAAATGAAAGCTCAGTTCCTTTGGCCTCTTGTGTTCTGAACTAAATCTTCAAGACTGGAAGCGCATTTGTGCAAATGTTTTCTTCCCAGGGCCTTAGGCTGCACGAATGCATCGGGAGTTGTATTTCCAGTACAGAGCAGCTTGACTTATGGGTGGTGACTCCTGGAATCTACTTACTGCCTTCCTTTAATTGGGGGGATGTGTGCACAGGCAAGGCCTTTAGATTCTCTTCTCTTCCCCTCTAGCTCCGCAGCTGGTGTAAATCAGAGGAGCTCCATTGACGTCCACAGAATTTTGCAGGTTTTCGCTATTAAGGAATTTGGTAGTGAGAGGGCAGGTGCTATATCCCCTGCATATATTTTCAGTCTGAGTTACTTCCAGACACATCTTACTCCTTTGCCCTCAAGTCTCCGACAGCTCCCTCCACCTTGATGCTTCTCTTTCCCAGTTCGTTCTTCTGAAGCACTGAGCCCCACCCTGCAACTCCCTGTCACACCCACTAATTTAATTTCCTGAATTAAAAAGGGATCCTTTGAAATCATGGACGGAGAACATTCGGCACAAACAGAGCTTGGTGCCGTGGGAAACATTTCTGTAGAGAGAGCATTGCCATTGCAAACCACTTGAGAAAGAACAAACCGTACAGAGAATGGACTGAAATCCCTGCCTGCAGCCCTGCAATGGGATTAGAGAAATTACAGCAAGATACTTACGCAAAGCCCTCTTGTGAGCAGCAAGGAAAGGAAAGCCAGAAATGAAGCCCAGCCATTAGCTCTCCATAATAAGAACAAGACTTACCAAGTCACCAACAGGAGCAAATGAAGAAGCCAAGTGGATTGAGGAGCACTGGGACACGAGCCTTTTTATATGGTTTGCATGGCCTGCTCCACGGAAATGAGGCACCCCGCAGATATGCAGATATGATTTTTATAATCCTATCTTGCTCCAATGACACAGCCTTCAATTACTCATTTTCATCACTATTGTTGCTAATTATTTTAATTAATTATATGGACTAGATGATCTCCTGAGGTCCCTTCCAACCCTAATAATCTATGATTCTATGATTCTATGATTTTTAGCGGATGCATGTTACATATTAGAGTAATTGCTGTTTGTAAGTTCTCTGCCTGATCCACATTCTCTATATTAGAAAAAGCCAATTCAATCAACAACAGGATTCTTTGCTTTTCCATAAATTCCTTCTTCGGACTTTCTTCCATCTTCCTCTGAGGCATCTTGTACTGGTTGCTATTGGAGACAGGACAATCTCTCTCCATTCCCTTGGAAGGGTAATAACAATCTGAGAAAAACAGACCTGTTAGGAGAGTTACTTTGAGTGTGCTCAAATTCCAGACAATTAGAAATACCTAAGAGTGGTAGAATATTATCTTTATTTAATGATTTGAATTACTGTACCTCCTAGAGGCCCCAACTATGACAGTGAACTCATTGCCAGGTGCTGTACAAACACATGGTGCCTGCCCCAAGATTTCAATCTAGACAGATAAAGGGTTGGAGGGGAAAGAGGCATAGGGGAGGTGAAATGACTTGCCCAAGATCACACAGGTCGTCAGTGGCAGAGGCAGGGATATAGTCCAGTTCTCCGGACTCCCAGTGCAATGCCGTACCCAGGAGATCCCTCTGCCTCCTGTAAGGTATTTAATTATTGTCACTCACTTGGGGACAGATTCCTTTATTAGAAGAATCCAGAGATATTTTCCTGCCCGTCTCTTCCAGGTAGGACCTGGCTCCTGGAACCCTGAGGCCCAGCTCATGAGAACACCACACTGGAATTCCAAAGAGGAAGTTACACCCGTGTCAGCAGCATCAGAGGCTGAGTCACAGGGTCTTGAATCAGCTGCTGCTACCTGAACCCACAGGAGAATCACACACCTTCAGGGCCTTGCAGCATGAGAGTCCACAGTGCCCGTTAATTGACTAAGCGGGAATAGCAAAAGACACAAAAGAAAGGGTCTGCAAGATACCCTAGAATGGGCTCTTAATGACCCACAAGTGTTGGGTTTAAGGGTGAAAAGGGAACATGATCTTCCTGATACATGCATAGAAAGCGCCTCATTTTCGGATTAAAATACATTAAAGCTTTCAACCTCCGGCACAAGAGTTTACAATCTATATTAGAAAATATTAGAATGAGGATGAAGTTTCAGTGGAAAATGGCAGGAAGGCACCACGAGGTGAAGACACCATGTCACATAACACAGACCCAAGCTCCTTAGCAGGAGACACCTGACCAATATTCATTCTCGCAGGAGTAACAGCGGTGAGTGGGCTGCATTTGGAGTGTCCTACTGCTAAATATACCAAGGAATCCATGAGCCCAGCGTCAGTTCTGTGCCCATAGAGGCATGCGTGGTGTATCATGGACGGGAGTTGTACATTAGCAGGAACAGAGAAATACCCATAGTGGCTCAGATCAGAGATCCATCCAGGCCAGTATCTTCTCTCTGCAGTGAGCAGTACCAGATGCCTCAGAGGAAGATGCAAACGCCTGAGGAAGGAAGGAATGGAACTCCATAAAGTCCATTATTAAGCAAACAATGCAGTTGTTTATTGAATTGTATTTCTAATATGAAATTTGTAGGTCAGGCGTTTCCTCAAAGATGGCACGTGTGTCCACTTAAAATAATTATTAAAAACAATGATGCAAATAAGTAGTTGAAGGATGTTTAATTGCAGCAAGTCAGTTTATGCAAATCATATTTGCATACCTCTAGGATATCTCGTTTCCGCAGACCAGGCCATGGAAACCATATAAAAAGGCTCACATCACAATGCTCCACAAACGACTCGACATCTTCATTAGCTCCTGTTGGTGAATTGGGTAAGTCTCCTTCTGATTATTGGGAGCTAACTTCATGGCTGGGCTTAATTTTTGGCTTTCCTCTTCTTGTTGCTCACCAGAGTGTTTTCCTTAAGTGTCTTGTGGCTATTTCACTAATCCCATTGCAGGCCGTGAGAATGGGATTTCAGTCCATCCTCCCCCATGTTTGTTCTTTCTGCAGTGGTTTGCAATGGCAATGCTCTCTCTGGAGAAGTGTTCCTAGTGCACAGGCCTCTGATTCTGCTGAATGTTCTCGTGCATGATGCAAATGAGAAGATGATCCTGTTTGTCTTGATTTTGCAAACCTCGAAGCCTCCTTTGTCTTTCAGTTTTGCCCACGACCCAGGAAGATGGCTTACCAGCAGCAATGCAAACAGACCTGCCGTCCCCCTCCTTGCTGTGTGACCAAGTGCACTACCAAATGCCTGGATCCCTGCTGCAAAGTCTGTGTGACCAAGTGTGTGACAAAATGCGTGGATCCCTGCTGTAAAGTCTGTGTGAAGAAGTGCACTACATGCGTGCATCCATGCCCATGCCCATGCCCTCAAAAGTGTATTCCATGTCCTCAAAAGTGTCCTCCGTGTCCTCCATGCCCTCAAAAGTGTATTCCGTGTCCTCAAAAGTGTCCTCCGTGTCCTCCATGCCCTCAAAAGTGTATTCCATGTCCTCAAAAGTGTCCGCCGTGTCCTCCATGCCCTCAAAAGTGTATTCCATGTCCTCAAAAGTGTCCTCCATGTCCTCCGTGCCCTCAAAAGTGCCCTCCATGCCTTCCAAAATGCCCACCTGTGCAGCACTGCTGCAAAGAAAAGAAGCTCTGTTAGTGCCCACGGAACCACCGACGTCTACGGAATGAAAATGAATTACAGCCTCTCACGCAGTAGCTCTCTCCTCACTCTGGTGGTCTGGCATTCCCCTGGCAGTGTGATGTGTAACACTTGTGCTGTAGACTCTTTAGTGCTGGTGATTTTCCCCCTCTGATCTCTTTTCTCATCCCGTCTTTTCATGTAGATGTGCCGTAATAAAAGCTACAATTCATGACATCATCTGCCTCCTGGTGTTTCATTCTCTTCAGAAGTCACATGTGCTCAGACCCAGATTCGCCTTCCTTGGGTTTCCTTTTAAAAAGACGCTTCCCTAGGAAGTGGTCGCAGGTGCCCAGAAGAAGTGATGGGGACAGAGGCAGCAAGGAGGAGAAAATCAGGACAGATCCAGGTGTTAAGAACATAAGAACGGCCATACTGGGTCAGACCAATGGTCCATCTAGCCCAGTATCCTGTCTTCCGACAGTGGCCAATGCCAGTTACCCCAGAGGGAATGAACAGAACAGGTAATCATCAAGTGATCCATCCCGTGGATGCACGTCCTCTGGAATGGTGGCCGAAGCATGAAGGGAGGGACACATGACACTCTAGCGCATCTGGCATGCAAATATCCCGTGACGTCAGCCACAACAGTGCCATACGAACACATGTTCCCACCCCCAGACGACACTGCGAGGAAGCGGGCAGCACCTTGTTGCTAGGTGTGTACATCACTTAGCATAATGGGCTGCTAGGTGCCATGACAATTCCAAAACATAATAATATTCTCATCTTTGGCCATCAATTTAGAGTGTTCACATCCACCGATGGCTACAACCTGATGGCCAAATACATCTCTGGAGTAACTCCATTGATTCCAATGTCAAACTGGGCCAGGAAAACGAGATGTATTGCCATGGTGACAGTCAAGCGGCTCAACAGGCAGAACTAGCATAACATAGGGCCAATATATATATTTTTTTGAGCAATAAAATCCTTTTCTTTGGAAGGAACAATAAGACTGAGCTCCACAGGCAATGCCCCATATACGTTTTCATGCCACGCTCATGGAATACACCGTTTGAAGGGACAGAAGATGAGTCAGTCACTAGGAACCTATGTCAGGAAAATGACAATGAGGGGCATATGCTGATGCAACACCCCCTCAACAGGTCTTCAACTGTTTTTGATCGTGGGACGTCAGGGTTATAACTCAGACCTCAACCACCTGAGCTAAGTCGTAACACCATTACCGATAGTAGCCTGTCACCTTGAATTCCATTTTCTATTGAGTAGCCACTAGAGAGGGATCCAAGCCACCCATGACTGTGACAATTGTGAGAGGAGAGCGACAGAGAATCACTGATCTCCTTGTACTCTAACGATTAATCAGGAAAACACAAGGTCTAAAGTACTTTGGATCTGGCACTTTCTCCATACCAAGAATTCTCAACATTGTCTGTAGTCTCCAATATTTGAGGTCATCATCATCTGACATTGTGTCTTCACTTAGTAGTGGCTTCCTGCCTTTTTCTGCTGCAACTTCATTCTAATTCTAATCCATTCTAATACACTGGACATTCATAGATTCCAAGGCCGGAAGGGACCTCTGGGATCATCTCATCTGATCTCTTGTACAACACTGGCCACAGAACTAGCCCAGAATAACTCCTAGAGTATAGACTCTAAACAAACATCCAATCTTGATTTAAAAATTGTCCGTGATGGAGAATCCACAACCACGGCTGGTAACTGGTTCCAATGGCTAATCACACTCACTGATAACATTTTATGCCTTATTTCCAGTCTGAATTTTTCTAGCTTCAGCTTCCAGCCATTGTACATATTAGACCTGTCTCTGCTAGATGGCAGAGCCCGTTATTAAGTATTTGTTCCCCAGGCAGATACTTGTAGACTGTAATCAAGTCATGCCTTAACAGTCTCCCACACTAGTGCCGTACTAGTGCATTTGTTCTCTATTGAGCCGGAGATGCGTCACCCTTCCCATCCCTCCTGGTTAAAGCTTAGGTCCAAGTCTCTCTGCTGTTGCTAAGGGTTGCCTTGTCAATGGCAGGTTCTCTACTAGGTCCCATGATGCTCCCCAGGCCCAGTATTCTGGCATAGTCACACCAAATTGTAAAAAAGCAAACGGGGCTTGAGCACTCGCTATCCTCCCCCCACACCACACGCTCTCGACATATGTCTTAGACTCATAGAACCCTAGGGTTAGAATCCACCATAAGGGTCCTCTAGGCTAACCCCCTGCCAAGATGCAGGATTAGTTTTTTCTAAACCATCCAAGGCAGATGGCCATCCAGCCTCCTTTTGAAAACCTCCAGTGAAGAAGCTTCTGCCACCTCCCCAAGCAACCTGTACCATTGCTTACTCTTGCCTACTCTTCATGGGATATTTGAGGAAGCAGAGTGTGCTGTGTGTCATAGGATAAAGTGTGAGATTCAGGGGTAAGTGTGGAAGCCTCCACTGGGTTGTGGTGCATACGTTGATACATAGGACCAAAGCTTTTTGAGTGCTTTGAGATGTGGGCTTCATATCATCCAAACCTGCCTTCTGTTCAAATAAAAGGAAGTATTTCTTCACACAACACACAGTCAACCTGTGGAACTCCTTGCCAGAGGATGTTGTGAAGGCCAAGACCATAACAGGGTTCAAAAAAGAACTAGATAAATTCAGGGAGGATAGGTCCATCAATGGCTATTAGCCAGGATGGGCAGGAATGGTGTCCCTAGCCTCTGTTTCCCAGAAGCTGGGAATGAGCGACAGGGGATGGATCACTTGATGATTCCCTGTTCTATTCATTCCCTCTGGGGCACCTGGCACTGGCCATTGCTGGAAGACAGGATACTGGGCTAGATGGACCTTTGGTCTGACCCAGTAGGGTTCTAATACTGACCATTCTTATGTTCCTATGTTTAGACCACTAATGTTTGTTATTGCTGTGGGCACTCAGTGGCTACCCAAGAAAAATGGCACATCACAGCATAGAGAACATACATAGCAAAGACTTGGAGCTGTGGTGGGGGGGGTGTGGCCTAGTGGATAAACACTTGACAGGCAGACAGAGGAGCTGGTTCTCTCCGAGCTCCATCACACACCTGCTGTGTGACCTTGGGTGAGTCCGTCCCCTCCTCATTTTCAGGCTGTTTAGATGGCCAGCTCTTCAGGGGAAGGGACTGTGTCCTGTTGCGTGTCTGCTCAGCACCTGATGCATGTGGCCCCGGTCTCAGCGGGGCCTCGAGACGCTAATGAAATATGAAGTAATAATAATAGCTCTCCTGTAACTTCCCCAGCACTGACACACCCTTAGATGAAAGGCCGGCAAAGAGGTGGGAGGGCTTGGCTGATGCGGGTTGAATTATTTTTGGCACCCAGAGGACACTGCAGCATAAGAAAAGCTCAGATGGTCTTTTCTCCTTTGTTTCTTTTTAGGTTCATGGGTTTCTACGAAGTTGCCGAGACTTATCTCGGAATTTTTCTGTCCCCTCTTTTCATGCTATGTGGGTCTTTTAAAGGGAAACACAAGAGAGCTTGAAATGGGTGAGACAGGAGCCAAGCAGTGATTAAAGAGACAAAGAGAGGGGAAAGCAAACACCAGGAGGCAGATGATTGCAGGAATTGCAAGTTAGATTTCAACACAACAATAATTCGAGGTTGGATGGAAGCTGGGGAATGAATATTCCAGTGCTGAGCACGTGATGGTGGAATTGTAGAGAGTGAGTCTCGAGGAGGTGAGCAATATCTGAGGGGTACGAATGCAGTCAGTTACATAATATATGGAAGATCCTGATCCCATGAGAGAATTGACAGTCTGTGGAAGGATAAACCTCTGGAACCATCAGTGAAATAACTAACAAAGCTCAGGAGAACGTGAGCTAAGCTAGAGGAAGAGAAATAACTTGCAAAGGTTTGTCAGATGTATGCATTTTTGGCAGGGAGGTTGATTAACAAATGAAAAAACATTCCAAGGGAAGGGGGAGGATTCTCCATCACTAAAAGATCAAGACCTTTCTGGTAGAGAGGCTTTAGAGAATCACAAGATATCGGGTATAAGTATACAGGGGTGACTGGGTGAAATTCTCTGTGCTGTATTGTACAGGGGGTCAGTCTAGATCGTAATGGTCCCTTCTCGCCTTATGCAATTTAAAGGTGAAAATGTAGAGAGGGGAATACAGCAATGCTGAGTTTCCAGGAAATGTGAAACAGAGGTGTACATTTTTTAAAGGCAATGCCTGATTGCACTTGGGGCTTGCAAAAGTCTCCCCCATAATGTATAGTCCACGTCTGTGCTTATGGATCGCATCAGTAACCCCCTGTTGAAGGCAGCATGATCACTGTGGAAGATCAAGATCTATTCTCTTAAAAGAGGCTTTTTTTGCTCAACTTCCATTGGTTTTCTAGGACGGCCAAGCCCCAGTGAGGTCTATTCAGTATCCACGGCAATAAAAATACATTGGAGGTAACTTCGGCTGATGTAATAAGACCTCATTTCAGAGCTTTCGCCCACAGTATCGTGACTTCTGCAGCAGGTCCTTCTGCTAAGGAGAATGAAACACCAGGAGGCAGACAATGCCAGGAATCATAGCTTTTATTGTAGCGCATCTACATTAAAAGAAAGGATGGGAAAAGAGACCAGAGGGGGGAAATCTAAAACACTAAAGAGTCTACAGCACAAGTGTTACAGGATCTCTCCCAGGCACAGCTGATATCCCAGGGGCACAAAGACGGTCAGTTACTTGTTACAAGGGAAGGCATTGACCTCTGGATAGGAGAAGCAGAAACAGCGCGCAGTGTGCGACAGAGACTGGGAACATTCCTGGCAACACGTCACACTGCAAGGGGAATGCCAGACTAGCGGAGTGAGGAGAGAGCTACTGCGCGAGGGGCTGTAATTCATTTTCATTCCATAGTCATCAGTGGTTCCGTGGGCACTAACAGAGCTTCTTTTCTTTGCAGCAGTGCTGCAGAGGTGGGCATTTTGGAAGGCAGGGAGGACATGGAGGGCACGGAGGACACTTTTGAGGGCACGGAGGACATGGAATACACTTTTGAGGGCACGGAGGACACTTTTGAGGGCACGGGCACGGACATGGATGCACGCATGTAGTGCACTTCTTCACGCAGACTTTACAGCAGGGATCCACGCATTTTGTCACACACTTGGTCACACAGACTTTGCAGCAAGGATCCAGGCATTTGGTAGTGCACTTGGTCACACAGCAAGGAGGGGGACGGCAGGTCTGTTTGCATTGCTGCTGGTAAGCCATCTTCCTGGGATGAGGGCAAAACTGAAAGACAAAGGAGGCTTCAAGATAAGAAAAATCAAGGCAAGCAGCTTCATCTTCTCATTAGCATCATGCACCAGAACATTCAGCAGAATCAGAGGCTGGTGCACTCGGGAACACTTCTCCAGAGAGAGCATCGCCATTGCAAACCACTGCAGAAAGAAAAAGCATGAGGGAGGATGGACTGAAATCCCATTCTCAAGGCTTGCAATGGGATTAGTGAAATAACCTCAATATAGTTCAGCAAAACACTCCTGTGACCAGTAATATATTTCTGCAGAAGAAAGCAAAACATTCAGTGCAATATGTACTATAAGGTTTAAAGAGTTATCCTGAGATTAATAGCAATCATTTCTGCATTCAAATGTTTTTCTGCTGGAAGAGTTAAATAAACCACTCAGTGCTTCTGAATGTGCAGATGGCACTGGTAGAGATACTCTCTCGAATCTCGTCATTATCACAGTTTGTAGGGCTGACTGAGCCCGACGCAACTGATCTAAGGGTAGAGTTTTCAGCTGAACCCCAAATGAAAGCTCAGTTCCTTTGGCCTCTTGTGTTCTGAACTAAATCTTCAAGACTGGAAGCGCATTTGTGCAAATGTTTTCTTCCCAGGGCCTTAGGCTGCACGAATGCATCGGGAGTTGTATTTCCAGTACAGAGCAGCTTGACTTATGGGTGGTGACTCCTGGAATCTACTTACTGCCTTCCTTTAATTGGGGGGATGTGTGCACAGGCAAGGCCTTTAGATTCTCTTCTCTTCCCCTCTAGCTCCGCAGCTGGTGTAAATCAGAGGAGCTCCATTGACGTCCACAGAATTTTGCAGGTTTTCGCTATTAAGGAATTTGGTAGTGAGAGGGCAGGTGCTATATCCCCTGCATATATTTTCAGTCTGAGTTACTTCCAGACACATCTTACTCCTTTGCCCTCAAGTCTCCGACAGCTCCCTCCACCTTGATGCTTCTCTTTCCCAGTTCGTTCTTCTGAAGCACTGAGCCCCACCCTGCAACTCCCTGTCACACCCACTAATTTAATTTCCTGAATTAAAAAGGGATCCTTTGAAATCATGGACGGAGAACATTCGGCACAAACAGAGCTTGGTGCCGTGGGAAACATTTCTGTGGAGAGAGCATTGCCATTGCAAACCACTTGAGAAAGAACAAACCGTACAGAGAATGGACTGAAATCCCTGCCTGCAGCCCTGCAATGGGATTAGAGAAATTACAGCAAGATACTTACGCAAAGCACCCTTGTGAACAGCAAGGAAAGGAAAGCCAGAAATGAAGCCCAGCCATTAGCTCTCCATAATAAGAACTAGACTTACCAAGTCACCAACAGGAGCAAATGAAGAAGCCAAGTGGATTGAGGAGCACTGGGACACGAGCCTTTTTATATGGTTTGCATGGCCTGCTCCACGGAAATGAGGCACCCCACAGATATGAAGATATGATTTTTATAATCCTATCTTGCTCCAATGACACAGCCTTCAATTACTCATTTTCATCACTATTGTTGCTAATTATTTTAATTAATTATATGGACTAGATGATCTCCTGAGGTCCCTTCCAACCCTAATAATCTATGATTCTATGATTCTATGATTTTTAGCGGATGCATGTTACATATTAGAGTAATTGCTGTTTGTAAGTTCTCTGCCTGATCCACATTCTCTATATTAGAAAAAGCCAATTCAATCAACAACAGGATTCTTTGCTTTTCCATAAATTCCTTCTTCGGACTTTCTTCCATCTTCCTCTGAGGCATCTGGTACTGGTTGCTATTGGAGACAGGACAACCTCTCTCCATTCCCTTGGAAGGGTAATAACAATCTGAGAAAAACAGACCTGTTAGGAGAGTTACTTTGAGTGTGCTCAAATTCCAGACAATTATAAATACTTAAGAGTGGTAGACTATTTTATTTATTTAATGATTTGAATTACTGTAAATCCTAGAGGCCCCAACTATGACAGTGAACTCATTGCTAGGTGCTGTACAAACACATGGTGCCTGCCCCAAGATTTCAATCTAGACAGATAAAGGGTTGGAGGGGAAAGAGGCATAGGGAGGTGAAATGACTTGCCCAAGATCACACAGGTGGTCAGTGGCAGAGGCAGGGATATAGTCCAGTTCTCCTGACTCCCAGTGCAATGCCGTACCCAGGAGATCCCTCTGCCTCCTGTAAGGTATTTAATTATTGTCACTCACTTGGGGACAGATTCCTTTATTAGAAGAATCCAGAGATATTTTCCAGCCCGTCTCTTCCAGGTAGGACCTGGCTCCTGGAACCCTGAGGCCCAGCTCGTGAGAACACCACACTGGAATTCCAAAGAGGAAGTTACACCCGTGTCAGCAGCATCAGAGGCTGAGTCACAGGGTCTTGAATCAGCTGCTGCTACCTGAACCCACAGGAGAATCACACACCTTCAGGGCCTTGCAGCATGAGAGTCCACAGTGCCCGTTAATTGACTAAGCGGGAATAGCAAAAGACACAAAAGAAAGGGTCTGCAAGATACCCTAGAATGGGCTCTTAATGACCCACAAGTGTTGGGTTTAAGGGTGAAAAGGGAACATGATCTTCCTGATACATGCATAGAAAGCTCCTCATTTTCTGATTAAAATACATTAAAGCTTTCAACCTCCGGCCCAAGAGTTTACAATCTATTTTAGAAAATATTAGAATTAGGATGAAGTTTCACTGCAAAATGGCAGGAAGGCACCACATGGTGAAGACACCATGTCACATAACACAGACCCAAGCTCCTTAGCAGGAGACACCTGACCAATATTCATTCTAGCAGGAGTAACAGCGGTGAGTGGGCTGCATTTGGAGTGTCCTACTGCTAAATATACCAAGGAATCCATGAGCCCAGCATCAGTTCTGTGCCCATAGAGGCATGCGTGGTGTATCATGGACGGGAGTTGTACATTAGCAGGAACAGAGAAATACCCATAGTGGCTCAGACCAGAGATCCATCCAGGCCAGTATCTTCTCTCTGCAGTGAGCAGTACCAGATGCCTCAGAGGAAGATGCAAACGCCTGAGGAAGGAAGGAATGGAACTCCATAAAGTCCATTATTAAGCAAACAATGCAGTTGTTTATTGAATTGTATTTCTAATATGAAATTTGTAGGTCAGGCGTTTCCTCAAAGATGGCACGTGTGTCCACTTAAAATAATTATTAAAAACAATGATGCAAATAAGTAGTTGAAGGATGTTTAATTGCAGCAAGTCAGTTTATGCAAATCATATTTGCATACCTCTAGGATATCTCGTTTCCGCAGACCAGGCCATGGAAACCATATAAAAAGGCTCACATCACAATGCTCCACAAACGACTCGACATCTTCATTAGCTCCTGTTGGTGAATTGGGTAAGTCTCCTTCTGATTATTGGGAGCTAACTTCATGGCTGGGCTTAATTTTTGGCTTTCCTCTTCTTGTTGCTCACCAGAGTGTTTTCCTTAAGTGTCTTGTGGCTATTTCACTAATCCCATTGCAGGCTGTGAGAATGGGATTTCAGTCCATCCTCCCCCATGTTTGTTCTTTCTGCGGTGGTTTGCAATGGCAATGCTCTCTCTGGAGAAGTGTTCCTAGTGCACAGGCCTCTGATTCTGCTGAATGTTCTCGTGCATGATGCAAATGAGAAGATGATCCTGTTTGTCTTGATTTTGCAAACCTCGAAGCCTCCTTTGTCTTTCAGTTTTGCCCACGACCCAGGAAGATGGCTTACCAGCAGCAATGCAAACAGACCTGCCTTCCCCCTCCTTGCTGTGTGACCAAGTGCACTACCAAATGCCTGGATCCCTGCTGCAAAGTCTGTGTGACCAAGTGTGTTACAAAATGCGTGGATCCCTGCTGTAAAGTCTGCGTGAAGAAGTGCACTACATGCGTGCATCCATGCCCGTGCCCATGCCCTCAAAAGTGTATTCCATGTCCTCAAAAGTGTCCTCCGTGTCCTCCATCCCCTCAAAAGTGTATTCCATGTCCTCCGTGCCCTCAAAAGTGTCCTCCGTGTCCTCCATGCCCTCAAAAGTGTATTCCATGTCCTCCATGCCCTCAAAAGTGTCCTCCGTGCCCTCCGTGCCTTCCAAAATGCCCACCTGTGCAGCACTGCTGCAAAGAAAAGAAGCTGTGTTAGTGCCCACGGAACCACTGACGTCTACGGAATGAAAATGAATTACAGCCTCTCATGCAGTAGCTCTCTCCTCACTCTGCTGGTGTAGTATTCCCCTTGCAGTGTGACGTGTAACACTTGTGCTGTAGACTCTTTAGTGCTGGTGATTTCCCCCCTCTGGTCTCTTTTCTCATCCCGTCTTTTCATGTAGATGTGCCATAATAAAAGCTACAATTCATGACACCATCTGCCTCCTGGTGTTTCATTCTCTTCAGAAGTCACATGCGCTCAGACCCAGATTCGCCTTCCTTGGGTTTCCTTTTAAAAAGACCCTTCCCTAGGAAGTTGTCGCAGGTGCCCAGAAGAAGTGATGGGGACAGAGGCAGCAAGGAGGAGAAAATCAGGACAGATCCAGGTGTTAAGAACATAAGAACGGCCATACTGGGTCAGACCAATGGTCCATCTAGCCCAGTATCCTGTCTTCCGACAGTGGCCAATGCCAGTTACCCCAGAGGGAATGAACAGAACAGGTAATCATCAAGTGATCCATCCCGTGGATGCACGTCCTCTGGAATGGTGGCCGAAGCATGAAGGGAGGGACACATGACACTCTAGCGCATCTGGCATGCAAATATCCCGTGACGTCAGCCACAACAGTTCCATACGAACACATGTTCCCACCCCCAGACGACACTGCGAAGAAGCGGGCAGCACCTTGTTGCTAGGTGTGTACATCACTTAGCATAATGGGCTGCTAGGTGCCATGACAATTCCAAAACATAATAATATTGTCATCTTTGGCCATCAATTTAGAGTGTTCATATCCACCGCTGGCTACAACCTGATGGCCAAATACATCTCTGGAGTAACTCCATTGATTCCAATGTCAAACTGGGCCAGGAAAACGAGATGTATTGCCATGGTGACAGTCAAGCGGCTCAACAGGCAGAACTAGCATAACATAGGGCCAATATATATATATATTTTTGAGCAATAAAATCCTTTTCTTTGGAAGGAACAATAAGACTGAGCTCCACAGGCAGTGCCCCATATTCGTTTTCATGCCACGCTCATGGAATACACCGTTTGAAGGGATAGAAGATGAGTCAGTCACTAGGAACCTATGTCAGAAAAATGACAATGAGGGGCATATGCTGATGCAACACCCCCACAACAGGTCTTCAACTGTTTTTGATCGTGGGATGTCAGGGTTATAACTCAGACCTCAACCACCTGAGCTAAGTCGTAACACCATTACCGATAGTAGCCTGTCACCTTGAATTCCATTTTTTATTGAGTAGCCACTAGAGAGGGATCCAAGCCACCCATGACTGTGACAATTGTGAGAGGAGAGCGACAGAGAATCACTGATCTCCTTGTACTCTAACGATTAATCAGGAAAACACAAGGTCTAAAGTACTTTGGATCTGGCACTTTCTCCATACCAAGAATTCTCAACATTGTCTGTAGTCTCCAATATTTGAGGTCATCATCATCTGACATTGTGTCTTCACTTAGTAGTGGCTTCCTGCCTTTTTCTGCTGCAACTTCATTCTAATTCTAATCCATTCTAATACACTGGACATTCATAGATTCCAAGGCCGGAAGGGACCTCTGGGATCATCTCATCTGATCTCTTGCACAACACTGGCCACAGAACTAGCCCAGAATAACTCCTAGAGCATAGACTCTAAACAAACATCCAATCTTGATTTAAAAATTGTCCGTGATGGAGAATCCACAACCACGGCTGGTAACTGGTTCCAATGGCTAATCACACTCACTGATAACATTTTATGCCTTATTTCCAGTCTGAATTTTGCTAGCTTCAGCTTCCAGCCATTGTACATATTAGACCTCTCTCTGCTAGACGGCAGAGCCCGTTATTAAGTATTTGTTCCCCAGGCAGATACTTGTAGACTGTAATCAAGTCATGCCTTAACAGTCTCCCACACTAGTGCCGTACTAGTGCATTTGTTCTCTATTGAGCCGGAGATGCGTCACCCTTCCCATCCCTCCTGGTTAAAGCTTAGGTCCAAGTCTCTCTGCTGTTGCTAAGGGTTGCCTTGTCAATGGCAGGTTCTCTACTAGGTCCCATGATGCTCCCCAGGCCCAGTATTCTGGCGTAGTCACACCAAATTGTAAAAAAGCAAACGGGGCTTGAGCACTCGCTATCCTCCCCCCACACCACACGCTCTCGACATATGTCTTAGACTCATAGAACCCTAGGGTTAGAATCCACCATAAGGGTCATCTAGGCTAACCCCCTGCCAAGATGCAGGATTAGTTGTTCCTAACCATCCAAGGCAGATGGCCATCCAGCCTCCTTTTGAAAACCTCCAGTGAAGAAGCTTCTGCCACCTCCCCAAGCAACCTGTACCATTGCTTACTCTTGCCTACTCTTCATGGGATATTTGAGGAAGCAGAGTGTGCTGTGACAGGATAAAGTGTGAGATTCAGGGGTAA
The DNA here is from genome assembly GCF_028017835.1 of Emys orbicularis. Taxonomy (NCBI): domain Eukaryota; kingdom Metazoa; phylum Chordata; order Testudines; family Emydidae; genus Emys; species Emys orbicularis. Next base: position 2,768,553 of record NC_088702.1, read on the forward strand.
GTGTGGAAGCCTCCACTGGGCTGTGGTGCATACGTTGATACATAGGACCAAAGCTTTTTGAGTGCTTTGAGATGTGGGCTTCATATCATCCAAACCTGCCTTCTGTTCAAATAAAAGGAAGTATTTCTTCACACAACACACAGTCAACCTGTGGAACTCCTTGCCAGAGGATGTTGTGAAGGCCAAGACCATAACAGGGTTCAAAAAAGAACTAGATAAATTCAGGGAGGATAGGTCCATCAATGGCTATTAGCCAGGAAGGGCAGGAATGGTGTCCCTAGCCTCTGTTTCCCAGAAGCTGGGAATGAGCGACAGGGGATAGATCACTTGATGATTCCCTGTTCTATTCATTCCCTCTGGGGCACCTGGCACTGGCCACTGCTGGAAGACAGGATACTGGGCTAGATGGACCTTTGGTCTGACCCAGTAGGGTTCTAATACTGACCATTCTTATGTTCCTATGTTTAGACCACTAATGTTTGTTATTGCTGTGGGCACTCAGTGGCTACCCAAGAAAAATGGCACATCACAGCATAGAGAACCTACATAGCAAAGACTTGGAGCTGTGGTAGGGGGGTGGTGTGGCCTAGTGGATAAACACTTGACAGGCAGACAGAGGAGCTGGTTCTCTCCTAGCTCCATCACACACCTGCTGTGTGACCTTGGGTGAGTCCGTCCCCTCCTCATTTTCAGGCTGTTAGATGGCCAGCTCTTCAGGGGAAGGGACTGTGTCCTGTTGCGTGTCTGCTCAGCACCTGATGCATGTGGCCCCGGTCTCAGCGGGGCCTCGACACGCTAATGAAATATGAAGTAATAATAATAGCTCTCCTGTAACTTCACCAGCACTGACACACCCTTAGATGAAAGGCCGGCAAAGAGGTGGGAGGGCTTGGCTGATGCAGGTTGAATTATTTTTGGCACCCAGAGAACACTGCAGCATAAGAAAAGCTCAGATGGTCTTTTCTCCTTTGTTTCTTTTTAGGTTCATGGGTTTCTACGAAGTCGCCGAGACTTATCTCGGAATTTTTCTTTCCCCTCTTTTCATGCTATGTGGGTCTTTTAAAGGGAAACACAAGAGAGCTTGAAATGGGTGAGACAGGAGCCAAGCAGTGATTAAAGAGACAAAGAGAGGGCAAAGCAAACACCAGGAGGCAGATGATTCCAGGAATTGCAAGTTAGATTTCAACACAATAATAATTCGAGGTTGGATGGAAGCTGGGGAATGAATATTCCAGTGCTGAGCACGTGATGGTGGAATTGTAGAGAGTGAGTCTCTAGGAGGTGAGCAATATCTGAGGGGTACGTATGCAGTCAGTTACATAATATATGGAAGATCCTGATCCCATAAGAGAACTGACAGTCTGTGGAAGGATAAACCTCTGGAACCATCAGTGAAATAACTAACAAAGCTCAGGAGAATGTGAGCTAAGCTAGAGGAGGAGAAATAACTTGCAAAGGGATGTCAGATATATGAATTTTTGGCAGGGAGGTTGATTAACCATTGAAAAAACCATTGATTAACCTTCTAAGGGAAGGGGGAGGATTCTCCATCACCAAAAGTCTTCAGATCAAGACCTTTCTGGCAGAGATGCTTTAGTGAATCACAAGATATGGGGTAGAAGTGTACAGGGGTGACTGGGTGAAATTCTCTGTGCTGCATTGTACAGGGGGTCAGTCTAGATCGTAATGGTCCCTTCTAACCTTATGCAATTTACAGGTGAAAATGTAGAGAGGGGAATACAGCAATGCTGAGCTTCCAGGAAATGTGAAACAGAGGTTTTTGCTGGTGGATGCTTTTGAACAGGTGTGTGTGTTTGGAGGGGAGGGGAGAGGGGGTTCTTCCAGATTAGGGGGGAGTTTATTTTCAGCATATTTATACACTAGCATTGGTATCTTTACTATTTTAATAATGATTCAATTGTTATGAACTACATAATTACATCAGCGTGAATTACAGGATATTAAAATCATTGCAATCATCTACAAGCTGTCTTCACTAACAGCCCAGTTTAAAGACATTATGTCTCAATGTAGTTTTCTGGATGAAACTGTCAGCAATCTTATTTACATCTAGTTCCCTGGTATGGTCTTGATCCACGGAAAGGACAGCTACATTTTTCACTTGTGTCTGTCCCATCGATGACTGGAGATAACTTTTAAGTCTTCTGAAGCTGAGTTTTCCGCAGTTCAGGATGATACCGGCATAGTGAGAAAGATTCTTATAAATTTGCATTTCTCTGGAAACATAGAGCTTCCAGAGTACTGCAAATGACTCCAAGATCTCTTTCTTGACACGTAACAGCTAATTTAGATCCTATCATTTTGTATATATGGTTGAGATTATATTCTGCCATGTGCATTACTTTGCATTTAACATTGAATTTCATCTGCCATTTTGTTGCCAAGTCACCCAGTTTTGTGAGACCCCTTTGTAACTCTTTGCAGTCTGTTTTGGACTTAAACTATCTTCACTAATTTTGTATCATCTGTAAATGTTGCGACCCCACCGTTTACCCCTTTTTCCAGATCATCTATCAATATGTTGAACAGCACCGGTCCCAGTACAGACCCCTGGGGGACACCGCTATTGACTTCTCTCCACTCTGAAAATGGAGCAATTATTCCTAACCTTTGTTTCCTATCTTTTCACTAGAGTGCTTGGCAATGCTTTCAGGATGATGTAACAATCCTTAACTCAATTTAATGACAACCCTTTTGTTATCTTAATAATCCTGCCTCTGTTTATAAACAAACTCCCTGCCCCAAGGGCTGCAGCTGTGAGCAGCACAGAACTTATCAGTCCACACTCATGCTCCCTGTGGGGCTAGGCCAGGGCCTGGCCTGTGAGCAGACCAGGAACCAGTATGGCTTGTGGGTGCTGAGCACCCCCTATTTTTGGGGGGTGAGTGCTTGAACCCCAGAGCACCCACGGAGTTGGTGGCTATGCCTGGATGCCCCCTGGGAATTCAGGCCTTGTAGCACACAGACAGCAGGCAGCAGATGGGGGAGGCGCTGAGCAGGGAACACAAGCTGCTGTTTGACTAGTTCAATCCCACAGAGGCAGAGAACCGGCCTGTCCCATGTATACCCAGCTGCCTCTGGCTCCTCCTTGCTGCCTCTGGGCCCAGCACTTCTTCCAGGCACCTGCCACCACTTCCTAAAGAAGGGCCTTTTTAAAAGGAAACCCAAGGAAGGAGAATCTGGGTCTGAGAGCATGTGACTGCTGAAGAGAATGAAACACCAGGAGGCAGACGATGCTGAGAATCGTAGCTTTTATTGCTGTGCATCTACAGGAAAAGACAGGATGGGAAAAGAGACCAGAAGGGGAAAATCGCCAACACTAAAGAGTCTACAGCACAAGTGTTACAGGATCTCTCCCAGGAACAGCTGATATCCCAGGGGCACAAAGACGCTCAGTTACTTGTTACAAGGGGAGGCATTGACCTCTGCATAGGAAAAGCAGAAGCAGTGTGCAGTGTGTGGACAGAGACTGGAAATGTTCCTAGAAACACGTCACACTGCAAGGGGAATGCCAGACCAGCGGAGTGAGGAGGAAGCTACTGCGCGGGAGACTTTAATTCGTTTTCATTCCATAGACGTCGGTGGTTCCGTGGGGCCTAACAGAGCTTCTTTTCTTTGCAGCAGTGCTGCACAGGTGGGCATTCTGGAGGACACGGAGGGCATGGAGGACACTTTTGAGGGCACGGAGGACATGGAGGACATGGAAGGCACTTTTGAGGGCACGGAGGACATGGAAGGCACTTTTGAGGGCACGGGCATGGACATGGACATGGACATGGATGAACACATGTAGTGCACTTCTTCACGCAGACTTTACAGCAGGGATCCACGCATTTTGTCACGCACTTGGTCACACAGACTTTGCAGCAGGGATCCAGGCATTTGGTAGTGCACTTGGTCACACAGCAAGGAGGGGGCAGGCAGGTCTGTTTGCATTGCTGCTGGTAAGCCATCTTCCTGGGACGTGGGCAAAACTGAAAGACAAAGGAGGCTTCTAGGTTTGCAAAGTGAAGGCAAGCATCTTTATCTTCTCATTAGCATCATGTACCAGAACATTCAGCAGCATCAGTGGCTGGTGCACTAGGGAACACTTCTCCAGAGAGAGTGTGATAAATGAAGGGGGGGTGGCGGGGTAGCTCCCTTTTATGGACCCAGCCAGCCAGTTAGCTATAAAATCCCTCTTAGTAGTTGTTCTCTACTTGCTTTACCTATAAAGGGTTAAAAGTCTCACTGCGATTCATAGTAAAAGGAAGTGAGTGGGCACTGGCCAAAAGAGCCAATGGGAAGGCTAGAACTTTTAAAAATTGAAACAAGACTCCCCTTTTGTCTGTCTGTCTGTTGTTGTTCTCGGGGAGAAGCAGACACAGTGCAACTATGCTGTAAGAAACTTGGGGCCAGGTATAAAAAATCATCGGTATCATACCTAGAAACTATTCATCTGAAATCCCAGATATGTAAGTAGATCAGGAAATGTCTAGGAAGACGTGATTAGGTTTATCTCTTATTTCTTTATGGCCTGTGAACTCCTCTGTGCTAACCCCAAATGCTTTTGTTTTGCTTGTAACCCTTAAGCTGGACCTCAAGTACGTTATTCTTGATGCTTAATCCTTATAAGTGTTGTTTTTTAAATCTAGCAATAGCCTGAGTTGCCAGATGTATTTTCTTTTTTTGCTTGTTTTTAATAAAATTTACCTATTTTAAGAACAGGATTGGATTTTGGTGTCCTAAGAGCTTTGTGCGCAAGTTGTTTAATTAGCTGATGGCAACAGCTGATTTAGTTTTCTCTCTCAGCTCTTCTCTAGAGGGGGGCTCAAAGGACTTGAGAATACCCCACAGGAAGGAATTCCCAAGTGCACTTTCCTGGGTCCTTAAAGGGGTTTTGCACTTGGGTGGTGGCAGCATCTACCCATCCAAGGTCAGAGAAAAGCTCTAACCTTGGGAGTTTAATACAAGCCTGGAGTGGCCAGTATTAATTTTTAGAATCCTTGCGTGCCCCACCTTCTGCACTCAAAGTGCCAGAGTGGGGAATCAGCCCTGACAGAGAGCATTGCCATTACAAACCACTTCAGAAAGAACAAGCCTGCGGGAAGATGGACTGAAATCCCATTTTAAAGGCATGCAGTAGGATTAGTAAAATAACCACCAGATTGTTAAGCAAAGCAATCTTGTGAACAGTTAGAAGAGGAAAGCTAAAAATTAAGCCCAGCCATGAAGTTAGCTCCCAATAATGAGAAGGAGACTTACCCAATCACCTACAGGAGCTAATGAAGATGTCGAGTCGGTTGAGGAGCATTGTGATGTGAGCCTTTTTATATGGTTTCCATGGCCTGGCATCCGGAAACGAGATATCCTAGAGGTATGCAAATATGATTTTAATAAACTAACTCGATCCAATTACCCATCCTTCAACTACTTGTTTGCATCATTATTTTTAATAATTATTTTAAGTGGACACACGTGTCATCTTTGAGGAAATGCTGGTTGTAAGTTCTAACACCTACATAATTCATATTAGAAAATACAATTCAATAAACTGCATTGTTTGCTTAAAAATTGACTTATATGGAGTCCCATTCATTCCTTCTGCAGGATCCTGCATCTCCGTTTGAGGCATCTGGTACTTTTCACTGGCAGAGAGAAGATATTGGCCTGGATGGATCTCTGGTGTGATCCACTATGAGTATTTCTCTGTTTCTGCTAATATACAGCTCCCATCCATGATACACCACGCATGCCTCTATGGGCACAGAGCTGACGCTGGGCTCATGGATTCCTTGGTATTTTTAGCAGTAGGACACTCCAAATGCAGCCCACTCACCGCTGTTACTCCTGCTAGAATGAATATTGGTCAGGTGTCTCCTGCTAAGGAGCTTGGGTCTGTGTTATGTGACATGGTGTCTTCACCTCGTGGTTCCTTCTTGCTATTTTGCACTGACACGTCATCCTAATCCTAATATTTTCTAATATAGATTGTAAACTCTTGTGCCGGAGGTTCATCTTTTTACGTATGAGATGCCACTGCCCCCAAGGGTGAGACCCATCTCCTGTCCTTCTCCATTTCATCAAAACGTTTACATATCTAAGAGGCCATCAATGTGAGTGTGGAATTGTAATTATGCTAATATGGGCTGGGAAAAACAACTGTGTTATCCTGTGTACACAGGGGAGTGACTTTTCTGAATCAAAATTCAAGGGTTGAAAGTTTTAATGTATTTTAATCAGAAAATGAGGAGCTTTCTATGCATGTATCAGAAATATCATGTTCCCTTTTCACACCTAGTGGTTTTCTTTCTTTCTTTTTATTACTTTCAAAAGAAGAAAGAATTTCAAAAAAAGTTGTTGTTTTTTAAGATTGTCAGATCTTTGGGAGAGGACTCAAACCTAACAAAATAGGATCTAGGTCAGGGGTAGTCAACCTATGGCACGCGTCCCGAAGGCGGCACATGAGCTGATTTTCAGTGGCACTCACACTGCCCGGGTCCTGGCCACCGGTCCGGGGGGCTCTGCATTTTAATTTAATTTTAAATGAAGCTTCTTAAACGTTTTAAAAACCTTATTTACTTCACATACAACAATAGTTTAGTTGTATATTATAGACTTATAGAAAGAGCCCTTCTAAAAATGTTAAAATGTATTACTGGCACACGAAACCTTAAATTAGAGTGAATAAATGAAGACTCAGCACACCACTTCTGAAAGGTTGCCGACCCCTGATCTAGGTCCTCTACGAGAATACGAGGAGTTGTGGCCAGATCCTGCCACCTTGTCTCACGTTGAGTTATACTTGGCTCTGAGTCCGTACCAGACATTTCCCTGCGTGCACCTGTGGAGTGAGGTGGTATTTCAACCCAAGAAAGCTGAAGCTCTGCTCCTTGTATTTCTATGACCCTACTTCATGGACTTCCACTTTGAAAGCAGGTGTCCACACTCTGCTTATGAGCTCAGCCCTTTAGGGTCTAGTAGTGAGTCCTGAATAGCCAAATTCTGAGGAAAGGTTAAAGAGAAAGCAACTGTAATACAAGCAGAGTGATTCCAGGGAAAATTAATTCAAGGGGAAGTGCTACCAGATCGCAAAGCTTTTTCTCCCTGTGCTTTTCATTTTACAGCTCATCTCTCGCCATTCGATTGTTAGGGAACTAACAATTTTTGGGAACAACAGAGCCTTTAGGAGAGTCACTCTGAGTATATTCAGATTCCAGGCCATTAGAAATATTTAAGAGTGGTAGACTTTTTATTATTTAATTATTTGAATTACTGTACCTCCTAGAGGCCCCAAGTGAGATGGGGAACTCATTGTGCTAGGGGCTGTACAAACAGAGTGAGAGACAGTCCCTGCCCCAAAGATCTTAGTCTAAACAGACAAAGGGTTGGAGGGGAAAGAGGCATAGGGAGGTGAAATGTCTTGTCCAAGATCACACAGGTGGTCAGTGGCAGAGGCAGGGATATAGTGCAGTTCTCCTGATTCCCAGTGCAATGCCGTATCCAGGAGATCCCTCTAATTATTGTGACTCACTGGGGACAGATTCCTTTATTAGAAGAATCCAGAGATATTTTCCAACCCATCTCGTCCAGGGAGGGCCAGGATCTTGGAACCTGGAGGCCCACCTGGTAAGAACAGACGCACTGGAATTCCACAGAGAAAGATACACCTATATTGACAACTTCAGAGGCTAAGTCACAGTGTCCCAATCCAGCTGAACCCACAGGCGGATCACACACCCTCAGGGCCTTGCAGCATGTGAGTCCAGATTGCCTGTTAATTGACTATGCGGGAATAACAAGTGACGCAAAAGGAAGGGGCTGAAAGACGCCCTTGCACGGGCTCTCAATGACCCACAAGTGCTTAGGATTTTGGTTGGAGGTGTCAGCACAGAGATAGCACCTCTGGCAGCACGGCACCGCCCAGTACCACACCAGTGCGTTGGTTTGGTATCGAGTCAGAGAAGCGTCACGCATCCCGGCTCTCCTGGTCAGGGCGTGGGATTTCATCTTACCCAAACCTGCCTTCTGTTGAGACCGCCGAGGTTTGTTATTCCTGTGGGCACTAAGTGGCCCTCAAAGAGGCTGTGGCTTACCCTCGAAACAATGGCAAGCCATAGCATACAGAACATGCATGGCAAAGACTTGGAGCTCTCATAGGGGTTTGGTGAGGCCTAGTGGATAAGACACTTGATGGGAAGACAGAGGAGCTGGCTTCTGTTCCCAGCTCTGTCAGAGACCGGCTGAGTGACTTTGAGCAAGTTAGTTCCCCACCATTTAGATTGCAAGCACTGGTTTCCCACCACGTGTCTGCTCAACCCCTGAGGCAATGCGGCCCCCACCTCAGGGGGGCCTTGAAAAGCTAATGAAATATGAAGTAATAATAATAGCTCTCCTGTAACTTCACCAGCACTGACACACCCTTAGATGAAAGGCTGGCAAAGAGGTGGTAGGGCTTGGCTGATGGGGGTTGAATTATTTGTGGCACCCAGAGAACACTGCAGCATAAGAAAAGCTCAGATGGTCTTTTCTCATTTGTCTCTTTGTAGGTACAAATATTTGTAAGAAATCACCAAGGCTCAGATGGGAGTTACGACTTTTTTCCATTTTCATACTATGTAGCCAAGCAATTGATTGAAAGATGGTAAAGGAAATACCAGGAGGCAGATGATGCTAGGAACTGCAAGCTTGATTTTAGCACATCCATAATTAAAAGTTGAATGGGAACTGGGAAATTAAAATGATTCCAGCAATGAATATGCAAGAGCCCAGTTGTACAAAGTGACTCACGAGGGTGTGAGCAATATCTCAAAAGCAGGCAGTTCCATATTACTTGGGAAGACACTGAACCCATTGCAATTAATAAAAGAATGAATGTACAGTGGGAAGATAAAACTCTGGAACCATCAAAGTAATAACTCACAAAGGCAAGACCAGGAGAACATGAGCTAAACGGGAGGAAGAGAATTAATGACATGGGGATATGGGATTTGTTTTTCACTCCATGGCTGCTGTTGGATACATAACTGCTAACATGCTTTCTTTCCTTGCACTGCTGCACAGGTCAGTATTATGGAAGATATGTTTCCCCACACACATGATGGCAGGGGGTCACGCAGCGGTGTGAGCATATGTCAGTGAAGACAAGAGGGCAGGGGGTCACACGCTGGGAGATATGCATGCAACTGGAGAGGATGTATCTACACATACAGCTGAACCTGACAGCATGTATTGAGGTGGTGGGCATGGGTCCAGATATATAAGAAGACAAGACTGCACACACACCAAGTTGCTGATGATTCTGATAGGACATCTTCCTTGGATGTAGGGAAAACTGAAAGAAAAAGCTCTTATGAACATAAGACCAGCCAGTCTTTATCTGGGGGACATTTTGTTGGACTAGGTACTGTAGGATCTTCATATTTAGATGCAACTGATGGGACCCTTCTCTGACTAGGTGAGATGGTCCATTTTGTTGAGGGTTCAAATCAGCCACCGGGGATACACATACACAGAGGGCTAAATTCATCCCTTGAGTAACTCCATGATCCTGTGAAATTGGGCAAAGGAAACAAAAGCCTGTGACTATGCCTCATTCTGAAAGGCTCTCTTAAAAATCCCACTATGTTTTGGCGGTGTTTAACGGGTAAAGTGATGTCACCCAGACAGAATATCATTATGGACAATTGTTCATTGGGAGAAAATACTAAGGCTTAAGCAAATCAATGGACATCGAGATTTCAAAGAAAAGACTGGACAACGTATGAATAAAGATTCTGTAGGAGAACTTATTTTTCCAACAGGGAGTCGGTTGGGGCCCAAGGAACCTCAGAAGAGGATTACCTACCCAGAAAAGGTTTACTTTGCCCTAGACGATCCACTTAGTTCTGTGGGTGCCGTGACAGTTTAGTCTTAAGTGGTTATACATCAACAACTCTAAAGACATTAGAACCTTTCACCATGAATATATCTCTTGAGAGCTCCATGTGACGACCAGGATTTATCAATATAAATTGGGATTATTTTGTGAATTCTAGATTTTATGTCTCCTTCTGGCTTAGTTTCTTCTTGTATGGAAAGAGGACAGAAACTTTGGCGTAAACCTTTTCTCAGTCTCTCCCTACAGCTTTCTCTTAACTGCACCAGCATTCAGATGCCCTGAAATTAAAAATGTTCTTTGGGGTTCCTAGAATTTGGCTTATTTAATGAATTATTCACGGCCAGCCAAAGAACCTGGCATTTTATGTCCATGTCAGTTACAGATTCTAGTTTTGTGATTTCTGACACGAAACTGAAGATAATTAAACTCAGAAATGATACTGAAAGACACTATTTTGTCTCTGGCCATTCCTAATCTGGAAACAGAGGTAGCTGGTTATTAGGCGCTAACAGAGCTAAACCCGCCAATACTGTGACTGATGCGTTATACAGCTCTGGGTCCCTAGGGTTTAGCCCCCAGTCCTGGAGGCTGTCACACATTGAATTCTAGCGCAGTGGCACAAGCACAGCAGGCAGCATTGGGGGGGAAGCGCTAAGCAGGGAATCCAGGCTCCGTTCAGCTATTTCAGTGCAGTGCCACAGAGGCAGAGTACAGGCCTGTCTCCCGTGTTCACAGAATCATAGAATATCAGGGTTGGAAGGGACCTCAGGAGGTCATCTGTGGGGCTCCACGCGGAGCGGATAAAGCACACGACCAATGTGGTTGCAAACTGAACTCCGAATCTGTTTATTACAAGCTTTCTTTTATAGTCTTTCTAAACATTACATAACACAATTAGGCTACAATCACCCATCCACCGATTGGACAAGAAGGAGAATCATGTGCTTATCACATGTACAGCCCCACACCAATTGGTTCAATTGTTCCTTACATAAGGCCTCATCTTATATAACCACCAGGGGGCCTTACATAAGGCCTCATCTTATATAACCACCAGGGGGCCTTACATAAGGCCATGATTTATTGCCAGGCAAGTGTCCCATCGTGACCCTTACCCTCTCATGGAACTTTACATCCCCACAGTCATCTAGTCCAACCCCCTGCTCAAAGCAGGACCAATCCCCAATGAAATACCATCCCTGACAGATTTTTGCCCCAGATCCCTAAATGGCCCCCTCAACTCACAACCCTGGGTTTAGCAGGCCAATGCTCAAACCACTGAGCTATCCTTCCCCCCTACTGCCACTGCTCCTCCTGGCTACCTGCAGCCCCAGCATATCTTCTGGGCACCAGTTGCCCCTCTCTAGGGAATGGGTCTTTTAAAAGGAAACCGAATGAAAGAGAATCTGGGTCTGAGAGCATGTGATAGCTACAGAGAATGAAACACCAGGAGGCAGATGCCGTAAATCTTTTAAAGCTTTTATTGCTGCACATCTACATTACAAGACGGGATGGGAAAAGAGACCAGATGGGGGAATTTTCCAACAACAACCAGTCTGCAGCACAAGCATTACAGCAGGGGTTCTCAGACTTTTGCACTGTTGACCCTTTTGACACAGCAAGCCTCTGAGTGCAACCGCCTTATACATTAAAAACACTTTTTTATATATTTAACATCATTATAACTGCTGGAGGCGAAGCGGGGTTTGGGGTGGAGGCTGACAGCTCGCGACCTCCCATGTAATAACCTCGCGACCCCCTGAGGGGTTCTGACCCCCAGTTTGAGAACCCCTGCATTACAGGATCTCTCTGCCAGGCACAACTGATATCCCAGGGGTACAAAGTCGGTCAGTTCCACAGGATGTGGGAAGGCCTTGCTCTCTAGATATTGATAGCAGAAACAGCATGCAAAGTCAAGTTAGAGATTGGAAACATTCCCCGAAACCCCTCACAATGCAAGGAGAACGTCAGACAAGCAGACGAAGGAGAAAGCTAAATAAGCTGCACATGGGTCTACAACTCGTTTTTAATCCGTAGATGTCGGTGGTTTCTTTGCAGTACGGCTGCACCGGTGGGCATTTTGGAAGGCACGGAGGCACACACAGGAGGGCATGGGCATGAAACCACGCACTTAGGAGGGCATTGGCATGGATGCACACATGTAGTGCACTTCTTCACACAGACTTTACAGCAGGGATCCAGGCATTTGGTAGTGCACTTGATCACACAGCAAGGAGGGGGCAGGTAGGTCTGTTTGCATTGCTGCTGGGATCTTCCTGGGACGTGGGCAAAATTGAAAGACAAAGGAGGCTTCAAGATTTGCAAAATCAAGGCAAGCAACTTCATCTTCTCATTAGCATAGTGCAGCAGAACATGCATCAGAATCAGAGGCTGGTACATGAGGGAACACTTCTCCAGAGAGAGCATCGCCATTGCAAACCACTGCAGAAAGAACAAGCATGAGGGAAGATGGACTGAAATCCCATTCTGAAGGCTTGCAATGGGATTAGTGAAATAACCACCAGATACTTAAGCAAAGCCCTCTTGTGAACAGCAAGAAGAGGAAAACCAAAAATTAAGCCCAGCCACAACATTAGCTCCCAATGACGAGAAGGAGACTTAACCAATTCACCAACGGGAGCAAGTGAAGAAACCAAGTGGACTGAGGGGCACTGAGGTGTGAGCCTTTGTATATAATTTCCATGACCTGGTCTCTGGAAATGAGCTACCCCAGAGGTAGGCAGATATGATTTTCATCATCCTAACTTGCTCCAATTATACATCTTTGAATTGCTTGTTTGCATCATTATTTGTAATAATTATTTCAAGTAGGCACGTGACACATTTGAGGAAATGTAGGTTGGAAGTTCTAACGTCTGATCTATATAATTCATATTAGAAAATGCAATTTAAAAAACTGGATTCTTCACTTAATAAAATGGACTTTTAGGGATGTCCATTCATTCCTTCTGCTGACTCTTGTATCTTCCTCTGAGGCATCTGGTACTGCTCACTGATGGACTGGATGGATCTTTGGTCAGTCCCACTATGGGTATTTCTCTATTCCTGATAACGTACAATTCCTTCTACAATATACCACCCATGCTTTATAGACACAGAGTCAACATTGGATTCATGGATTCCTCAGTATTTTTAGAGGTAGGACACTTCAAATCCAGCCCACTCTCTACTCTGTTAGTCCTGCTAAAATAAATATGTGTCAAGTGACTCCTGGTAAGGAGTTTGGGTCTTTATTATCTGACATTGTGTCTTCACCTTGTGGTGGCTTCTTGCCATTTTGCTCTGCAACGTCATTCTAATTTATATTAACATAGTATAGATTTTGAGATTTGTGCTGGGGTCCTTCTTTATCCATATGGGATGTCCTCTTGCCGAATCTCAAATTGAGGTTAAATGGATTCACAACAGGGAAGAATTTGACCATTGGCACCCATACGTATCTAGTGGTGGCCACATATAATCATGGAACGTTCACCCATTTGTCTTGAACTGCACATCTCAGTCCTGGTTTCCACAGCTCCATCCAATACCCCGAAAGTCTGGAGTGTGGGGTATTAGAATCCCGCATTTGTTTCTGGTGCCATGATGTTGTAACATGACAGTGATGTGGCACTAGTATGTGAAGACATGTCAGATCATAAAGCCACAAATTCACGCCACCAGGAGTCACCATGCATGAATTCTGTATGTAACAAGACTACTAGAATGGAGAGGCGTGGACTGTATTCAGAGTATCCGATTGCTAAATAGGTACTGGGCAACCAGTAATCCCAAGGCCAACCTTACGTCTATAGGAGGATGAGTTGCATATTCTATGGAGATGTTGTACATTAGTGGGAACACAGGAACATGAAAATTCCCATTGTGAATCAAGCCAGCTGTCCATCTGGTGTAACATAATGTCCAACAGGTGCCGTTACTAGCTGCTTCAGGGAAAGTCCGTGAGACTCTGCAGAAGGACTTTATGGATATGAAAAGGTTTAAGGAAATACATAATTGTCTAATTTTTAAAGGAAAGAATCCTGTTGTTTTTTACCTTGTTTTTCCCAATGTGAATTACAAGGAGAGAACATTAGAACTTACAAACAGCACTTGCTCAGGAATAGTTCCCTACGCTTCACTCCAAATTGGGAGGTTTCTATAAAAAATAATGATACAAACAAGCAATTCAGGGATGTTTGGGAGGGAGCAGGTTTCGGTTGTTAAAAATCACGTCTCAAGGCCTTTGCTGAAGAATTGTTCAGCTGTCTTCCTTGTGACACAGGAGCCATGAAAATCCATGAGACATCATTGGAAAGAAGCAGAATCAAAAACAGAAAATGGACAAGCAATTCCAGAGAGGGGCTCAAAAGGTGCTGGGAATCCCAGTGCCCATCCTCTAATAAGAGACGTCATAAAAAATAAGAATTCCCATAAATATAGATTTAAAGGAAATAGTGAAGGGAAGACAACACCTACTTAGACTGTGGAACTCAATGCCACAGGATGTCCGAGAAGGCCAGAGTGGATGTGTGTGTTGCTAATCCACCTGCTGGATGTGTAACCATGTGAGCAATGCTGTGACAGGCTGTTGTAGCTATTAATTCCATAGTCAAACTGAAAGCAAAAGTATTTAATTCCGCAAACATGCATCAACCTGCAGGAACAGGAATGTGCAAACCTGATTGGTATTAACCTTCCGGGTCTGGAATTCTTTAACCAGCAACAGCAGCAAAGACTCCATCCCTGAGGCCTGCGTGGTTTTCCTTAGCGCCAAATGACTCATCGTAGAAGGCGATCATCCAAAGCAAATAGGGTTGCCAACCTTCCAGGATTGTCCTGGAGTTTCCAGGAATTAAAGATTCATCTTGAATTAAAGATTACATCATGTGACGAAATCTCCAGCAGTACGTCCGACCAAAATTAGCAATCCTAAAAGTAAATCAACCTCTCCACATCTGCATTCCCTCCTAATGTCAGTTCTGAAGACTTTGTTCTACCATTCGGAGTCGTTTTTCCACTGTGTAAGTTCCACCAGAACATTATTCCTCTCTTGCCTTCCACGAGTTCTACATGAGAAGAAAAGTCCACCAAGAAGTTAAATGACTATCCACTATCCTTTAATAGAGGCAGCTGGGACAGACAGATCCCTACCCCTTCTCAACTGGCTAAGTTGCTACCCCTCTCCTCATTCAAGGCCTGCAAAAAGTATAGAATTTTTTTTAAATAATCACTTAAGTCACCAACACATATGCCCCTCTGGATTTTCCAGTGTGTCCCATTTCTCTCTTGCTTACAGGACCCAATCCAACAACGGGATCAGGACCCCCATGTGGAACCCCACTGACCTCAGGAGCAGATGACAGGGTGTAAGCAATACGGGTCAGTGACTGCCTCCGTTTTGTTCACTGTACTATGTCAATAGCAGTGTCAACATGAAAAACATTAAGAACATAAGACCGGCCCTACTGGGTCAGACCAATGGTCCATCTAGCCCAGTATCCTGTCCTCCGACAGTGGCCAGATGCGTCAGAGGCAATAAACAGAACAGGGCAATTATTGAGTGATCCATCCCCTGTCATCCAGTCCCAGTTTCTGGCAGTTGGATGCTTAGAGACACAGCATGCGGTTGAGTCCCTGACCATCTTGGCTAACAGCCATGGATGGACCTCTCCTCCATGAACTCATGTAATTCTCTTTTGAAGCCAGTTATACTTTTGGCTTTTACAACATCCCCTGGCAATGAGTTCCACAGGTTGACTGTGCATGGTGTGAAGAAGTCAACACTAAAACATGTAGATAATGAAGACACTGTAGAATCACCTCCCCCAGGGACTAAAGACCAGTACAAGCCTCACCACCTTCCGCTCCAAGTGCAAGGTGCATTTCTTTGACTTTGCCGTCTCTAACATACATTACATAGCCAAATTAGTATTCAAAAGAAACCATCAAAATAACCCTACCGCCAAAACTAGATGCTACTCCACACACATCTCCCCTTGGGAAGAGGATGAGAGAAACAATAAGTGACAGATGCTAGTCACATCACTCAATGCACGACTGGAAGTTACTACAGTGATGAGGGTGGTACAAGGCCTGCATAGAACAGAACACAAGGGGTTTTTTTTGTTTATTTATTTGGGGCTTTCTGAAAAAAAGATCTGCCCCTACTCTTGTTTGCAACACAAGGACAGCATTGATGGTCCTAAGTACTTTTCATTCCTGCACTTTCACTTACTTTCCCAAGCTCCCAGTCTTGCATGCTACCTCCCAAGCCTTTGTGCAATCAGTTTCCACCCCTGCAAAATTCACACCATTCCAAATGCCACCCTGTTGCTGCTGACAATTCCCCAAAACAGTCTTGTTCATCTTGTTCCACAGCAGCCTTTCCCTCCTGGCCCTGGTGCGAGCCCTGCCAACACGCCTGATTCCTGTCCTACATCATACCCGTCTTGCCCAGTCACGCGCCCAGTGTTCTGCCAATTCACTTCTGGCCCTGGAGCAGCCCCTAAATAGTCCAGTCCTCGATCTCTGCTGAGCAGGTCCGTGCAATTGCATAGTGGTTTCATGGTGTGGGCAATGAAGTATGAAGATGACATCAGTAAAGTCGTTGATTTCATTTCTGACCCAGTAAAGTCATTGATTTCATTTCTGGCCATGTTTGGATACGTGTGTTTACATGGTGCTAGGCTAATGCTCTCACACGCTATGTCACATTGCCTTTGTTCACAGAAACAGTAGAGCCATGCTTCTGCAGAGCAGTTTTTAACATTGTGATCATTCGAGTATTTAACATTAAGGTCCTGTGACCAAACACCTAGAGAAACTCAGTGCATGGTCAATGCACTAGTAGTAGTAATAAACTAGGTCAGTTCAAGAACCAGAAACTCTCCACTGACTCCCCCTTCTCCACCGCATTAAGTTTAAACTTCCTGTCCTTGCCTTTAAGGTTCAATTTCTCCATATCACACCTACAGATTGTTCCAAAGTTCAGTAAAGTCCTCAGAAATACTCCCATTAACTTCAGCCTCTTGTCATGTCATCTCGACCTTCTTTGCATCCTTCTTCTCTAACCAGGCCCTGTTTATCTCTCAGCAACCTCCAAGCCTTCTGCCAATTTCCTCTCACTTCCAATCCTCAAAGCTCCTTCCATCTCCTCATGCAAATCCTTACTTATGGCTCACTTCCATCATGGCCACCAGGCGTGAGTCAATAATCACCATGAGGAGAACCTCAACCATTTTAACTGAACTATCAAGACGAGCCTGTGATGAAACCGAGTAACCGCATAATCCTGCCTCATTCCCATCTCCTCCCTTGTTGCCTCGCACTAACTGAGGCATGTCTAAACTTCTAGCTATCAGAGGTTTTTACAGTGCTTACCGCCCTAGTATCTATGCGCTTCCCAAGCCCATTAGGTCTGTAGTGTACTCCATGATTCTGCTCCCTTCCCTGGTAGCGGAGGCTCTTCTTGGTGTTCAGACGTCCGATTAGATTGTAAATGCTTCGGGGCAGTGGCCACATCTTTCTATTTGTCCTGAAGCGTGGCCAGAATGTTTGTGGGATGCGACAATGGCAATGTTGTCATCGGTGAGGCCCTAACTCCCCACAGGGCTCAACACTGGTGGTGGAAAGTTAGTGGGGAAACAGACTTGTCTGGCAAAGTCGGCTTTGTTTGCCCAAGTATGTCACGGAGACGGAAACTTTCAGAAGGCAAGAACTAATCATGATCCTTCTTCTCTGGCCTTCCTGGGGCCCTTTTGTCCAAGGTCTCAGAGCGCTTTATACATATCAGGCAAGCCTCCCAGCAATCTGGTGAGATGCTAAGAGAAAATAAACAGCACATAAGCTGCTCAACAAGCGTGCCTGTCCCTACTCCAAATAGTGCCAGTCATTTTAGCCCAGCAAGGCGGCTTAATTCATCATCAAGGAAAATTTAACCTGGTCTAAGCTGAGCAGAGGAATTTTGGCTAAATGTTGATTTTCAAAGCTGAAAATTTCTTACAACTTTCGTGGGGTACTAATGCAAATCTGTGCTGCTTGGAGTCCTGGTAGCAAAGTTCAAATGGCAAAGCTGGTGTCTACAGGACAATGTCCCAGTTGGAATTTTACAGGTTTTTTCTCGATTGTGCATTTCATTTGTTCAATGACCTTTATAGTATTCATTCTCCCACTACGAGAAAGGGACCAAGTGACCTTCTCCGTTGGATCATATGAACTGGAACCATAAACTCCCTGAACATTAAATCTCACCAAATGAGGGTCAATCCATCCTCATCATCATATCCACTCATTATTATCCACACCCGAACATAGCCACTTTATGAACTTCATACCCTCATATCTCAATGTCTGTACTTTGACCCATCAACCTTTTACCCCCAATCGGGGATATTGCAGATTATGTATTCCTCATGCCACCTTATCTTAAACCAAACTTTGCACCCTCGATAATCTGTACGTTATTCCCTGATAACCAGAAACTTCTATGCTCAAACTCTGTTCACTATTTTTTTTTAACATCATCTTAATAACATTTTTAAATCTGTGTGTGATGTGCAGCTGCCTCTGCTGATAAAAATGTGCACAGAAAAGGTATCCCATCTGGAAGCCCTGCTTTAGAGCTTGAGAAGTCACCCTGCTGCAAGGGAGATAGGAAAGGCAAGGGAGAAATGAAGGAGAGACAGACTGTCACAAATCACTTCCTCGTGGTGCAATGATCTATAAAACGTTGGGAAAGTTTCCCAAGCTAGAGGTGGCTGCAGAATAGTTATGTGACTAGGTTTTTTTTTTTCAGTTAATTGTCCAATAAATTGTACATACAAATATATTTGACACTCTTAGGAACACAGGAATTGCCAGACTGGATCAGACCGCAGGTCCATCTCACCCAGTACTCTGTGGCTGACAGTGGTCAAGAACCCAGATGTTTCAGAGAAAGGTGCAAAAACCTCACAGAAGATGATTTGGGAGAATCTTCCCCCCACATTCCTGCTCTCTAGGCTGGCTTAAATCCCGAAGCAGGAGGTTTATTACCCATTCTACATTTTTTCTTATAATTAATTATAACTCTGGATATTCTTGCTAGCTAGATACACGGCCAGTCCCTTTTGCCATCCAAATATAGAGGCGGATACTAATCCTCAGATACATTTGTGATTCCCCCTCCCCCATCAGAGGGAAAGCCTATGGAACGGGGCATTTTAACCCTGAATATTAGAAAAGGTAACAGAGGAGACTCCTGTCCTGGTGAGAAGGAAATGTCTCTCCATCTTTACCCTCTGATTATGAAATGTGGTTAAGCATTCTTGCAACTAGATAAGCATTTATTTCAAAACTAGTCTATAGAACCCTCATTTTGAAAATAGGCTTCAAACACAGACCTCAAAAAAAATTATCCCTACTGACCGCTAAGGCCGTATTTTAGCCAAGCACTTAAGCACAGACTTAACTTTAAGCATAAGTTTGTCCACCTGCTTAAGTGCCTTACGGAGCAGCAACCAGATTATCAGCATGCTTTAAGTGCTTTGCTGAATCTGGCCTGAGTCCAGTTATCCTGGGAGAAGTATGCTTATTATGTTCAATATGCTCATTAATACGTGAAAGAATGTAAGTGCATTTACTAGAGGAGTCGACATATTTAGTTAACATTAACCCAACAAATCAGGAATAACAGGGCTTGCAATGGACTAAAAATAACCCGCTGGGATGTGCCGGAAGTAATGAAAAGAAACATTTTAGTCTCCTAGGTGTGATCCCCGATAATGACAATTATTATGTTCGCTGCGCTAATGTGCCCCACTTCTTATATACCCGAGCTACACTGTATTTATCTTCCCTTCTTTGCCCACAAAGATGCAGAAGGAACGATGCAGTAATTATAAGATACATAAAAATAAAACTGCTAAACAAAAATCTAACACAAACCACACTCCGTACTTCAAAGGGATCAGACCAATTGGAGGGGGGACCACAAAAAGTGGGAAAGAGGCTGCGAAATTGAATAAGCGTAATAAACAACCCCTTTGAAACAGAAAAGCAGCTAGTTGTTGGTTAAAAGTGGAAAGAGGAATCAACCCAAAGGTTAAGGGGAAGCATATTCCACACTTTCAGGGCCACCAGCAAAAGCAAGATTGCCCACTGTCCTGAGATAGAGTGTGGGAAACCCTCTGCTGTTTATGAATCTTCTTGAGAGAGTTTTACCCTGATGTTGCAGATACACTAATAGCCAACGGAGGGAGGGTAAGATCACCACTCACTATCCTCAGTGCTTGATAAAGTAAGAGAGCGGATGTAAAAAAAAAAAAATCAGTGTTTGCCTATTAATAATAATAATGAAATACAAATACTCTAGGGAAAGAAGTAGTATTGTCTAATCCTGTACAGTGTCTAAAAACTTGAGAGATAGAGAAGTGCTTTGAAATGATCCTTTAAGAAAGAGGGTCCTGCATGACATAGATTGTAAGTTCTTTGAGGCCTGAACCATCTTTGTGGTCTGTGTTTGTACAGCACCTAGCACCATGCCTGGAGCTGCTAGGCACTACTGTCATACACCTAGTAGTAATAATAATCCTTGCCCTTGTTACCCCTTGTCTCTGAGCTCCGCTGTATTCAAGACGCCCAGACAATAGGCTGCGGATCAGAGACTTAAGTCTCATTCATGAGATGAAATCCCAGCCCAGGGGCTAAAGCCATTCCCAGACGATGGCGGGTGGACGGCCTGTGTGAAGTGTATCTCGGTGGGTCTCAGTTCATTGCATAGCAGGTCAGGTGCTGTGCATACCCACCACCACCAGCGCCATTTGGCCCCCTTGTTGGCAAAGGCTTAGGAACAAGTGGGCACACAAGACTAAACTCCCCTTGGATTGCTCAAGGGAAGCCCCTTCCCAATCAAGGCTGGTGGGTGGGACGTCTCAGAAGTCTGCCCTCTTATTTCACGCGCCCCATGGATGGAGGACTTAAGAACCCTGTCGTTCTTGGAGCCAAGCCTCGTGCGCAGGCCACCTCTGTCCTGCGTCTCAGAATAAGTGGACAAGCTGCAAATATTTAGTTAATTCAGGCCTGATCCTTGCCCTCCTCTGACTCCTCCACCCGCTTATACCTCCCGCTCCTGCAGTCTCACCAGGAGAGGTGTCCTGGAATTCTAGAGGCGGGGACACAGGGCGCTGCTTAGGTGTTGTGGAAAAGGGGCTTTAGAAATACCACGGATGGAACAGCCCACTGGGAACCACCCACAGTAACCCACTGGAGGACTGGACCCTCATTTTGTGGACCCACTTGTAATAAACCCCCCATGGATTGGAACCCAGAAACTTCTGCGTTACACCAAGGACCTCAAGTGCATGAACTTAAAAAGCAACTCCATTAGCAGGTAGCAGTAGTATGGCTACACAAAACCTAGTAGCCCAGCCACTCGACAGGCACAAATCAATGGGACTTATGTGCTTTGGGAAATTTTACTCACTCCGTGTAAAATGAAAACAAATATATTACCTGTCCCTAGATATGGGCTTATGAGTTCTTTCCTGGGAGCTACAGGGCTTTTGCAATCAGATACTTGGATTTAAATTTTCTATTTTAAACAATCTGTGTCCAGGTTTTCACTTTCCCTCCAGCATCCATGTCTAAATGATGTCCTAAAGTTCCTGGCTGAGCAGTAGCATTTATTGTCACATCAAGTCAGAGGCACAAATGACTATTATTTTCACTATTATTAAGAAACCTTAGCAGAGCTGGTATTCCGGAGAAACCGGTTTGTCTGCAACCCCAAGCTACTTCCCTCAGCGAGCCCAAATTATCATGCCATTTTTTCTGTCAGATACATCTTTAAAATTGTTGCTATTACGTAGCATTTGCTAAGTAAACAACCCACTGCTACAGACTTGCTTCTTCGCCAGCCACACCTAGCAACTTTTATCCATGGCAGCGACAAATCAGCGTGACAAAGACAGCAGAGAGAAATGTACATAAGAACGGCCATACTGGGTCAGACCAAAGGTCCATCTAGCCCAGTGTCCTGTCTTCCAACAGTGGCCAATGCCAGGTGCCCCAGAAATGTGTCTCACCTGCTTCAATTCTGTTTGATCCCACCCTATTCGTCTTTCCCATCAACCAGGCCATCCACTGTGGGAAAACACGAGTGTATGTGTCAAAATTAGACACACAGCCGCTCCCCTCCTGCCCTCAATTTTCTAAATTAGAACAATAATGATGCGTTTCTAGCACCTCCCTGTCCTGGGGATCTCAAGACAAGTGTCATCACTCAAGCAGCACCGCCCCGAAGGTGCATTAACCTCCCAGTTCCTCAGTTTTCCCACTGTAAAATGAGGCTAAGTGTATCATCTAAAGTCACTCACTATGTCTACCGGGGAGGTAGGGGTGTGATTCCCTGCTCATGCACTCAAACCAGCAGTATAACCATGGTGGCACAGGCAGCGACAAGCAATGGCATGGACTAGCCATGCTGAATATGTACCCACAGGCTTCCCCCGAGCTCATACTCGGCCCAGGTAGCTGGAGTATGTAATCTGTCCCATGCTGACTGCAAATGTAAAAAACTTGCCTCAAGGAAATACCCTTTGGAATTCGTGTTGCTTATTGCTGTTCTCCCGAGGAACCCAGAAACATCAGCCGTGCCGGTGGCACAACGAGCCCTAATCGGCAGACACATTCTGGGGGAGAGAGATCTATTTGTACAGCACCCAACCCATAACTAGGGCTTCCTGGGTGCTCTCTCAGTACAAACGAATGATAATCGATGAACTCAGCACCTCCTCTTGCATGACAACGTGAGGGTCTCCAATCAGGGCTTACCTCCCTGGCCCTGGAACATAAAGCTCCAGTCTCAGGGAAATCAGCTCTCTCCCAGCGCACTCCCCTCTTCATACAAATCAACAGACTCAGCCATATCTCCCCATCCTCAGACAACCGGACTGGCCTCCCGCTTCATAGCAGGACCCAGTTCAAAGTCCCCTACCTGGCTTGCTAGAAACCCTGCATGGATTTACTCCTGGATTTCAGGTGTTTCTCTCTACTCCTCCTCCCTGGCCTCAGTCCCCTTTGTAACTCTTCCACACAATTTCACTGCTGGCAGAGCTTTCTCCTCCATCTGCATCCTACAGTCTCCTTCTCATTTCAAAACCCAGTTGAAATATATAAAGAATTTTCTCCTTTGCCTGCACTTGAATTTCTCTCTGTGTGTTTCATGATTTCTCTCAGTGCATGCACTATTTGGCTTCTGTAAGATATTCAGGGATGTGGTGTGTATTAAAGACCCTATGGAAAATAAAACTGTGTTATTGTCTCTAGTTCTTTTCATCAGAATGCTCCTCCCAGCTTGGAAATCACTTCAGAAGTGGGCCAGGCATTTAACTAGAAATAATCCCAGTAAAATGGTCACAACCTACCTCCCTTCTCAGTACACTCTCACCAATTATACTCCACCCACGTTACAGCTTAATGACAAGGTTCGCAGCCAAATATTTTGAATGTTACAGAGGAAAGAGGCCTGGGTAGGTGTACAATCTGGGGAAATGTAAGCCTATCTGAGCTCCAGACCACGATCCCAATGTTCATTAATAAGATACTGTCTGTCCTTCTAAGCTCTGAGTTGTCTTGACCCTAAAACTCGAGCTCTGTATAAAGTGTTGGTGGTTAACAGAAATGGAATACAGCAACAAGTGTTATGCATCTTAGTAACCATTCAAAGATCTTGAGTGCTGTTTTGTTGCTAAGTATCAGCGTTTTCCCGCTGTAGTTTCAATTACAGGGACAACACAGGCTCCATAGCAAAGTTTGTTCTTGTTTCTAGTTCTGTTGCAACCCAGCAACAACAGTATCATATTTAATAGGGGCTTCAAGTCTGCTTTATCAGCGTCTCTCATCCCCACAACCTGTGCTGGTTTTCACCAAGTTTGGCTCCTAGAAACAGCTGTCTGAGAGAACCCACGGTGAAATTATGAACTTGATTTGAAACGGTGCATGCCAGCCAGGGCAAGGACTCTCTCTTTCTCTGGGTATGTGCAGCTCCAAATAGAATGGGGCCCTGAGCTCAGCTGTGGATTCTACACACTACCATAAATCAAATAATTCCACTAACAACAAAAGTGGCTTTGCCTCCATGACCAGTCATACAGCTCCTCTGACAGTTTAACTTAGTGTTGGCTTGAACCCTAGAGCTCAGCATTCACACCACCCCCTTCCTCCAAATTTTCCTCTGAGGCCCATTTTGTGTCCCCTATTTATGTTCACCCAATTAGTAAGTCATTAAGAGGCACACCTGTAGTGATTTCAATCCACCCCATTGAAACCATTTAACCCTTTCTGTTGCTGGAGGGGCATTTTGCTCCTAATGCTGTTTCTAATATAGATTCTGGAGCTGAATTTCCTTAGGTGATTTGGGCTAGTGGATAGCACCCTAGACTAGGAGATATGAATTCTATCCTTGGCTCTCTTCCTGACCTAGGGCAAATCTTTCCCCTGCTTGGTGCCTCAGTTTCCCCATCTCAAAAATGGGGATAATCACAGTGCCTTCCTTTGTAAATATCTATTGATACATATTATTATTATTTCTTTTTCCTCTCAAACAAAAATGTGTACTTAAACATTGTAAGTATTCCTGTAGGGTTTAAAATAAAACTCTCTAATTAGCCATTTGTTGGCTAAAGCAACGATGCTCAAAAGTAGGAGCCTAAAGTGGGGGTCCTACTGTGAGGATCTTGCCCCCAAATGCCTAATAGTAAATTTTTAAATTGCACTTAGTTTGTAGCAGCTTCTAATAAAGATATTTAGGGAGTTATTAAAACTTAACTTCTTGACCCAGTGAGATACGTTTGCTGGGACTCAGTCCAGGTTGCAGCGGACGAATGGACACATTATAAAAGCCAGTAGCAACTGTATGGACAGCCCAAGTAGAAAGGCAGAAGACTGACGTCCATTGAGAATGAATTCTCTGCTTGCTCCTAGAGGGAGTTCCTCCTGGGCAGAGTGGTAGCAAACGGCCAGGGAAGAGCTCAGAGAAGAGATGCGTTGCCACTGTCTTTGCTGTATGCATTGTCGGCACAGTGGGCTTGCTTCAGCTGCTGTGCTGACGCTGGCAGGTGGAGGCTTGATCCAGCGTATTCCGTGCCTCTACAGTACAACAGAGCTGTTGATTGAGAGAGTAAGTCACGTCCCTGCTATGTGCCTCAGTTTCCCCATCTGTAATAATTATACTAATCTTTCTATGGCCGGGAAGAGCTACACATTATTATTATTATGCACATTTCTTTTCATTGTCGGCAGCTGTCACTCCGCCTTTAGCTGATCTCGACAAGGTGTGCCAGGCCGCTGAAAGTCCTGGCTGCTCTATATCGAAGCTCCCAGCAGGGGGCACTCTTTCAAAAGTCGTCTTTAAGGCTGTCCAGGCAGACGCTTGAATTATGGCCAGCTGCACTGTGCCCCAGAAAGAGAGGTTATAATTTGCACCCCACTGTTAGCTTCAGACATGCTAAACAAAGGGGTTTGCCTGGTGCTTGTCATTCAGTAATACGTGCAGTAAAAGACTCAAAATCCTTACCGACTGATCAGGGTTTGTTTCATTGGCATGCTTAGGATGCTTTGCTAGAGAGGCCCAGAAGTAATCAAATGTTTTAGTATAACAAACCCCACGGGTAACTAGGCCTTCGTGGTTCTCACTACGTCCCCGCAGCACCTTGGAGTCTCCCGGAGAGGACAGGGATAGCTCTCCAACGTCTTCTGCTCTAAAGGCACAGGCCACCAAGATGCACCAAGTGTTTTAGGTGGGAATTAGGCACCTAAATACGTCTGTGGCTCTGGGCCACGGTCCCCTGGTACTTGAGGTAAAGGAGCATTTTGGCAAAGTGCTAGCAGAACAGGGCCTATGATGGATGGTTAAGCAGTTCTGATTCTGTCCAGCAGGGGGCAGAGGCGAGACACCCAGTCACACTAACCCTCTTATTCTTATAGCCTGGACTATGATTCTTTCCTTGAACCCACTGGACTCCAGATACCCGGCTTTGAGCCTGAGGGAAAAGGGCTCTGTTAACTTGCTTTTCAGCACGTGTATCACTGTTCTCTGCTGAAGCAGCTAAGTTTATTTATTACATTATTATTATTATTATTATTATTTATTTATTTATTTGTGTTTCTAGGTGCTATCCTAGGAACTCCACCCATAGACCAGGGCCCCACTGTGCGAGGTGCTGGACAAATGCAGAACATAAAGGCAGACTCTGCCGCAAAGAACTTACAGTCTTTGCCCTCTGCTACCAAAAGGCCAGCCCCTCCTTCACACTCAGCAGTACCCTATTCCACAAAGACACCCATTGACTTCAGTTGGACGACTCCTGGTGTCAGGGCAGCATGAATAACGGAGCCACAATTGTGTTTCCCTGCCTATGCACAGGCCTCTGTATTTTGCAGCAGACGGGCCTCAGTTCTGATTCTGTTGCTCTCTTCCCCCATAGGTAGTCCGGGAAGTTGACTCTCCCTCCACCCAGGCTGAACGGAGGGCTATACAGAGGGCTTCGTGGCTATACAGAGGGCTTCGTTCTCCAGCACTATGAACCCAGCACCTTAAAGGACATGATATAAATGCCTACAGAACACATCAGAGAATCCAGCTGGAGATTCTGACCCAGGGCCTGCAGTGACATTTGCTTCGTAGCTGGTCAGAGCTCAGTGTTAGGGTCTGGAACCGGATACAGCAATACAGTAAATTCACCTATTTGATCAACGGTCCTTGCTCAGAATGACTGTCCTGGCACAAGGAAGATGGAAAACCACAGAATACTCCACAGGCCCCATGGGAAGAAGCCAGTTGAATGACACTGTTTTGAACACACCTACATTAGTCCAGTTGCCCGCAGGGTGTTAATTACCCCCCACCTTGATGCTAATGATATCCTTGGGAGATGGTAATTTTGAATGTGAGGTTTTCATGACAGTTACAGTGAGAATAATTCAATGACGCTGGAACAAGTATTTTAGCCATACGTATCTAATCCCAAAACACCTGTAGAGGGAGTATCTAATCCCAAAACACCTGTAGAGGGAGGGACATGAAATATAGGTTGACCATATAATGTGCTCGCAGGGGAAAGACAGAAAGATGCATCCTTCCACAATCAACCCTAGTGCATAGTAAAATAATCCCCTTATTTCTCCAATGCTAAACCACAAATAACTCTTCTTCTCTATACCACTGCCCAAATTCTGCCCTCGGATAGTTCTACTGCCTTCTGATTGACGTTGTAATTATTCGTTCTATTACAGCAGTGCCTAAAGTAACCGCCCGAGATCAGAGGCCCATTGGGCTGTAAAAACACCCGGCAAGAGACAGTCCCTGCCCTAAAGCGATTGCAATCGAAATCGACAAAGGATGGGAGAGGGACCAGAAGGCAAGGGATTTACAGAGGATTATATATTAGATAATGGCAGAGCTAGGACTTAGTAGCCAGATCTCATATCTCTTAGGCAAGGGTCTGATTCACTAGGCCGCATTGCCTGTTATGGCAAGGGTTGTAAATGGGGGATCACTTTTTTCCCTACATGTTAAGTGGCTGCCCTATATGTGGTGGAATGTATTGATTGTATTTAGTTCTCCATTAGACATTCTCTCTCACCCCCACTCCCGCTCGGCTGTAATATTAATTACTGTCATTGTCATTCATTTATTTAGTGCCTTAGGCACTTTCCAGCCATCAAACGGCCTGGCCCTATTCCAAACAGCTTGCACTCAAAGGACCTGATCCTGCACTCTCACGCGGGCAGGTGCATTGGTCGACCTCCAAGGGCCTGATCCTGAAAACACTTACTACCAGGAGCAGCGTTTGCTACTTTGAGTAACCCGTTACAGGAGTGGGCCCTCAGTGAAGACCTGACCTCACAAACCAGAAGGGAGCAAGTAGGGGACGTAACCCTGAAATTTCAGCTTCTCTTAACAGTGCCTGGGGGGCAGAGGGGCCGTGTTAATTTCAAATGAATATCGTTACAAGGATGGGGGTGGTTCTGTGTTCGTCTTTAACTCTGCCCCTCTCTGCTCCTTCTTCAATGTGTCGGCGTCAAATTTTTAAATCTACAATGTTCAGGCGGGTTCAAAATTAGCCCAAATAAGAGATGGTGGAGGTGGTGGAATCTCCTTCCTTAGAGGTTTTTAAGGTCAGGCTCGACAAAGCCCTGGCTGGGATGATTTAGTTGGGGATTGGTCCTGCTTTGAGCAGGGGGTTGGACTAGATGACCTCCTGAGGTCCCTTCCAACCCTGATATTCTATGATTCTATGAGATCTTTTTTATAATACTCCCCGCACACACAGAGGAGCATTCTTAACCAGACAGATAGTGTTAACACCTACTCCTCAATGCACACGTGCTCAGAAAAATGATCCAAAGGATACTTACCCCCGAACGCACACAGACACTTATGCAGAGGAGTATCACTGACATTTCCCCTCCATGGTGCGCACACAGGTGCGTGTTCCTAACAGCAAGGCACCTACAGCCACAAGCAGAGTTTTCAAGAACTAATGCTGTCGTATTTTGCGCTCAGAGACCGAAAGCACTACAGCAGTGGGGAGAGTAGTTGTGTTTAACCCGCTCATAAAAAAACTATTCAAGTCACTTTAATATCACAATCGCTTATCAAAAGCGATTCCAAAGCCGGAAGGGACCCTTGTGATCATTTTGTCTGACCTCCAGTGTCACATAGGCCTAAGGAATGTCTTTTACAGCATATTCCTTTATGTTATGTGTGGCTTCTTCCCCTGGTTCTCCACCTAAAGCCCATCACTTTGAGAAGCTGATCCTTGCAAAACAGGTTGCTCCACAGACATTCAGAGACATTTCTGGGTGACACCTAAAGAAAAATTAAAAGTAGCCTTTCTGTAAAATGCCTTGGCAAGGCGTCCAGGGTGGGGCTAGCGTTGGACATATTCTGCAGTCACTGTTGCAGCAAATCAGTACAACAGAAGTAAGAGATAAATAAAGCCGCAGAGGGGGAAAGGTGTAGCTGAATTGGTTAGAAATGAATCAGGCCATTGCACATTGAGGGTGTCTCCTTTGGAAGATACACAGGGTATGATTAAGAACCCTATATAAGATCTCTGCTCCACTCCAAAATACTCTACTGCACTTTTCTTGTTCCTGGACCGGGTAAGTCTGGATAACGGGAATCTTGTTATTTTTACAGATGTTGAATGTTATTGGTGGTAGTAAACCAGGACCAATGTAAGCGAGGAATAGGTTCCTGGATGTATCAGTGCCACGCTGTCTTAAAGGGATGTCTGTATTTGTTTTTTTCCAACCAGTGACTGTGGCAGACCATGAATTAGAAATTACAATACTCTGAGGCTCCCCAGAGCTGGGCTGTATTCTCAGCTCTGTTCTTCCTCCAGTTTAGCCACGTTTACAAAGCTGAACTTTAGACTGTATTTAATCTGTGGTCAGAAGCAAAAAGCTAAATGAGGAAAGGGGGCTATTTATCTATCTCTCCAACTATCCATCCATCTCACTGTCTATCCATCCGTCTATCCCTCCAACTATCCTTCCATCTCACCAACTATCCATCCGTCTATCCCTCCAACTATCCTTCCATCTCACTAAGTGTCTATCCATTCATCTATCCTTCCATCTCACCAACTGTCAGTCTCTCCATCTCTCCATCTATCCCTCCAACTATCCATCCATCTCACCAACTGTCTATCCATCCGTCTATCCCTCCAACTATCCTTCCATTTCACCGTCTATCCATCCAACTATCCTTCCATCTCACCAACTGTCAGTCTCTCCATCTCTCCATCTATCCCTCTAACTATCCATCCATCTCACCAACTGTCTATCCATCCATCTATCCCTCCAACTATCCTTCCATTTCACCAACTGTCTATCCATCCATCTATCCTTCCATCTCACCAACTGTCTATCTACCCCTCTTTCCAGCCATCCATTGATCTGTCTAGCTCTCCAGCCACCAGTCCAGGCATCTATCCATCTGTCTCTCCAGCCATGCATCCATGGGGCTGTCCATCTATCTAGCTCTCCATACGCTCAGCTAGGCATTATCTCTTTGTCTACTCATCCAGGCATCCATCTCTCCACCTACCCATCTTTTTGACTGTGCACTTGTCCATCTGTTTAGCCACTTTGTCATTTCCATCCTGCACATCCACATGGGCTCTGAGATTACACCTGAGTTTAGTGTCACTGGGGGGAAAAAACGTCTGTTCCTGTCTTCCAGGCTCACTCGAACGTGTAGGGAGATGACTCAGCTGCTAAGCAATATCAAAGGCATTATCAATGCTTTCTACGTGTTAACAAAGAAGGATGGCGCCTGCCCCACGCTGAGCAAGGGGGAGCTGAGGCAGCTCATCCGCCAGGAGTTTGCTGATGTGACCGTGGTGAGCACTGCCAAGACACCTGTGCTAGTTACTAGGGTCAGGAGTGAGGAGGGGGAAGGTCTATGCAATGAGTGTCTCTTCTAGGATGCACTTGTTCTTGTTTGGTAACCGATATAAGAGACTGCACAAGAGTCTGTTCTCCGGTTTGTGTCGTAATGTAACACTTTGACTGAGCTGGTAAAGAAGGGACATTTCAAGCTGCCCTGAATCTATTTTAAAATAAAATAACTATTTTGACCGTTCTGACATATGATGACATGCCTTCTTACGCACAACGGCTGCTGACATGTCCTGAAGGAATGTACAAATCATAAAAACAATGTGAAAAAGGAAAAAATAGATCATAAATTTCAAACTGAAAATTTCACTCGGAAACAGAATTTTCGGAAGGGATTTTTTTCTCAGAATTTCCCTTTCCTGTGTGACGAGGATTCCGCTAATGCGAACTAGGAACGGTTTCGCTCGCGCCCGCAGCATCCATGCAGGGGAGGTACAGCGCAGCGCTTGGATTTGCTCGGCAGGTCACACCTCCATGGTCCAAACTGTAGGGCAGTGTGGACAGGCGCACAGGGAAACCCAGGAAACTTGGCCAGGGTTATCAGAGGAAGTCTGTGGCGAGGAACTGAGCCCAGGTCTTCCAAGTGCTAACCGCCAAGCCATCCTTCCTCTCTGCTGGGGACGGTCATCCTTCCTCTCTTTCTTAGGGTGCAGCACCGATCCCACCAATACCAACTGCAACACCGGGGGGCGTAAAGCCAAACACCGTACTTATCTCTATACAACTGTGAATGAGCTGGGAACACATAGGATTCAATTGACTCAGGGCTACAATAGGATTTCACTGGGGCTGGCCCTCTGCACAGGGGGCATTTCACCCTGAGATGATGCAGAGGCACTACACGTGTAGCTACATGCCGCAGCAAAAGGCTCCGGCAGCGGGGAGCTGCCAGCGTCTTTCTCCACTGCGTCCCCACCTCCGGAGCCTTTCACTGCAGGGGCAAAGGCCACAGCGCGGCGGGGTGGGGGGCAGCAGGACACTATGCTAGAAATAGCAATGGAGACGTGGGAGGCACAGCTTGGGCGTGGAGAGAGCGGTGGGGGTTCAGAGGTTTAGGGCACTCTATTCTACTTGCCTACGCCAGGCCTCACAGGCTACACGGCTCTTTATACCCATGTTAGCCGGGTGCAGTGCCTGCAATCTACACCCCGCCATAAGTGTAGGCACACCCGGGGATTACAGCCAAGCTGGCTTGTTGTTTCTAACTGGAGAATATATGACGGGTTAATGGGCTTTGGTCTGGGTTTTGTTTCCTTGCAGGTCCCCCAGGGTCTCCAGACCATAGACAAGCTGCTGCAGCTGCTGGACACTGACAGTGATGGCAGACTTGACTTCAACGGGTTTCTCGTCCTGGTCTTCCAAGTGGCCAAGGCTTGTTACGGGGAAGTAAGCCAGGGTCAGCGACCAGGCCACGGTGGAAGCTCAGCGTCCCAGGGAGAAGCAAACTGTGGGGAGCAGGACCCGAGCCCACGTCAGGCCCCTGAGCCTCAAACACCA
The DNA here is from genome assembly GCF_028017835.1 of Emys orbicularis. NCBI lineage: Eukaryota > Metazoa > Chordata > Testudines > Emydidae > Emys > Emys orbicularis. The sequence continues at coordinate 2,800,381 of NC_088702.1, forward strand.
GAGCGGGACCCGAGCCCCCATCAGGCACCGGAGCCCCAGATACTGGAGCAGGAACCGAGCCCCCATCAGGCCCCCGAGCCTCAAACACCAGAGTGGGACCCGAGCCCCCATCAGGCCCCGGAGCCTCAAACACCAGAGCGGGACCCAAGCCCCCATCAGGCCCCGGAGCCTCAAACACCAGAGCGGGACCCAAGCCCCCATCAAGTGCTGGAACCCCAGACACCAGAGCAGGACTCGAGTCCCCATCAGGCCCCAGAGCCCCAGAAACTGGAGCAGGACCCGAGCCCCCGTCAGTCCCCCGAGCCTCAAACACCAGAGCAGGATTCGAGTCCCTGTCAGGCCCCAGAGGCCCAGATACCAGAGCAGGACCTAAGTTCCCATCAGGCCCCTGAGCCTCAAACACCAGAGCGGGACCCGAGGCCCCGTCAGGCCCCCGAGCCTCAAACACCAGAGCAGGACCCGAGGCCCCGTCAGGCCCCAGAGCCTCAAATACCAGAGCAGGATTCGAGCCCCCATCAGGTCCCTGAGCCCCAGACACCAGAGCGGGACCCAAGCCTCCATCAAGGGCTGGAACCCCAGACACCAGAGTGGGACTCGAGTCCCAATCAGGCCCCAGAGCCCCAGACACCAGAGCGGGCCCCAAGCCTCCATCAAGGGCTGGAACCCCAGACACCAGAGCGGGACTCGAGTCCCAATCAGGCCCCAGAGGCCCAGACACCAGAGCAGGACCCGAGCCATAGCGAGACACAACTTCCACCGACACAGCAGCAAAACCAAGGTGCTCAGGACCCAATAGAACCTGCTGCAGGACAAGCCTCTAAATCCTCTCAGTGCCTGTACTCCTGGCATTCTCAGAAACCACGACCCTTCCCTCACTGGTGGCCACCAAAGAAGTAAGGGCCAAAATGGCTCCTTGTGTAACTGAGGCAGAAAATGCAATACAAATCCAAGTAACCCTTGTGCGCACTTACTTCTGGTGACCGGGGCATGGTCTTCCTCCTCACAGCCTCTTTGCTATGGCTCCAAACCTCTCCTGCAATGCTTTCCTGCTACTGTCTATAAAATACATTAGGGGACAAGCTCTCAGCTGGTGTAGCACCCAGGCTTGTCCCCTAATGTATTGGGATTGGATTTGACTGGCGGGAGCAGATGCTTTCATAGATGCATAGAGATTCCAAAGCCAGACGGGACCATTGTGATCAACTAGGCTGAATCCCTGTGTAATGCGGGTCAGAGAACGCCCCCAAAATAATCCCCCGAGCAGATCTTTTACAAAAACATCCCATCTTGATTTAAAAACTGTCAGCGATGGAGAATCCACTACAACCCTTGGTCGATTGTTCTAACAGTTAATTACTCTCACTGTTCAAAACGTACCGGTACGTCTTATTTTCAGACTGAATTTATCTCGCTTTTGAATTCCAGCCATTGGATCGTATTAGACCTTCCTCTGTTAGACTGAAGAGCCCTTTATTAAGTATTTGTTCCCCATGTTGGTACTTGTAGAGTGCGACCAAATCACCCCTTGACCGTCTCTTTGTTAAGCTAAATAAATTGAGCTCCTTGAGTCTGTCACTCTCACGGCTCTTCTCTGAACCCTCTCCAATTTATCAACATCCTTCTTGAACTGTGGACACCAGAACTGGACACAGGATCCCAGCTATGCTTGCACCAGTGCCAAATACTGAACCCCCCCAATCTTTTTCAGAGTCACTGCTCCCCGTGATAGAGTCCCCCACCCTGTAAGTATGGCCAGCAGCCTTTGTTCCTAGATATATACATTGACATTTAGCCATTTTAACATGTATGTTGTTTGCTTGCAATCAGTTTACTAAGCGTTCCAAATTGCTCTGAACCAGTGACCGCTCCTCTTTGTTATTTACCATTCCCTCGGTTTTCAAGCCCAGGGAGTTACGCCTTCTGTCTCATACTGGCTCTTGAAAGCGATGAGCTGCGATAGTTGGGTACGAGTGTATGAGGCAGGAAACAGAAATTTTCTTTAATGAAGCAAAACTCAAGTCGGGGAGAATTTGGCTCGAGTAGAGAGCAGGAAATTGGGCAAGGAGAATTTTGAAAGCACAGTGGTGGTTTGTCAAGGTCAGGAAAGCAAAACATTGCAACATGAGAGCACTTTATCTGGCAAGGCCCAAGCTGATATTAGCCCAGACCCTCAGTTGATGCCTGATTTGAATGATGCTTTGCTGATTTAACCCAGCTGAGAATCTGGCTCTCAATCTGCTTTGGGAATGGGTTCTTCTATGGGATAATGATGGAGTCGTTAGGTAAAACGGACCCCTAAGCCAGGGGCACATACAAGACCCAGGCACCATTTATGTCGCACAGGAGTGAATTTCACCTTGCGTGATTTATTTGAGCCTGGAGCTGGGGCAAGGAATGATTATTTCTGAAGTGAAATTTAAGCCCGGGCAGCATCAATTCCTTCTGCATTATCTACCACATGGTTCTGTCCATTCGCATCTCCGGATCAGAACCAGAACCCCCCACATTCACTGTGACACTTAGCTGGGTGCTGCGCTTGGACGTGAGGCTGAGTTTGCATGAACCGGTCTGTACAATATGCTGCTAACCCTCCACTGCTTGGGACCTAGTGGGCCTGGTTCTCCTCTCACTCACACGGATTTTACGGGGACTGGAGTCAGCTCTCACTTATGCCAGGGCAAGTGACAGGAAAACCTGGTCTAGTCAGTGCCACACTGGGGTTTGCTGCTACACATTTTTGACCCTCTGACTTCTGACAGCCAATATAACTTGAGGTTCCTTCCATGTCTGCTGGGCTCCTGTTAGGACGATAGTCACCCCGGGCAGAGCGTGAGCACAAAGTGTGTACACCACTTATGTTCTGCTTAAACCCTGAGAGTGAAATCCTGGCCCCTTTGAAGTCAATCACATTGACATCAAGGTGGACGCAGTCACATTTAAAGGACTCACAGGGATGAATTTTATCCAGTAACACAATGGCTCTCATTTATAATTTCTAATGTCTTGTCTAAATGATGGCTTCTCGCTCCTCTCTGGCCCTTAGCTTTGCACTGCTGCTCTGGACTGTTTGCATGCTGCGGGTAGCTGATGAATATTCTGGATAGATTCTTTCACCCTCCCCCTTCCCTCAGTTGTATATGTAAGTGAGGCAATAAAACTGAATGCAACAGCCCAGTGTGCAGTGTAGTGGTGTCTTGCTCCTCACGTGTTCGCTGTCTTTTCAGTGCTTCGGGTCACCATGTTGTCTCCTTGCTCTGTGAGACACTGAGACATTTTCCAGGGGGTTTGCCCACCACCAGTCCCCTATCAAACCCAAAACAGGCTGACAAACACCTCCCCAGTTACAGTATAAATGGACAAAGTAGCTGAACTCCCAGAAAGAGTCTGGAAAAGGAGCCCACATTAATAACCCAGCCGATGCACATTTGAAAGAGGGTGCTCCAGTCCCCTCCCCCCCAACTTATTTGCAAACAGCAGGAAACAGGGAGACAGCCCAGTGCATTTGCTGCAACCCTGTTCATTCATGGGCAGCCCTGATATTGTTCTTCTGCCAACCAACCCCGTGTGCAAGCAGGAGCCTTCCCCAACACAACCTGCTCTGCAAACACAGACCGCACATTATGCAACGTCCAAACTCGCCCATCTCCCTGTCCCTGGGTTCTAGACGTCGACATAAAATCCATCTCCAGCCTGCTCCCCAGACCAGGTTGCTCTTAGGGCTCTTCTCTCTGGGCAGTTAACACATTTTGGAAGAGGTTCCATAAGAACATAACATAAGAACATAAGAACGGCCGTACCGGGTCAGACCAAAGGTCCATCTAGCCCAGTATCCTGTCTGGCGACAGTGGCCAGTGCCAGGTACCCCAGAGGGAATGAACAGAACAGGGAATCATCAAGTGATCCATCCCCTGTCGCCCATTCCCAGCTTCTGGCAAACAGTTCAAGGTACAATTCAAGGTGAAGTGCTCGTTAACATCTCTGTAGTCACAGGACACAAAAGGGAGGTTAGTGGGTTACAGATTGTTGCAATAAGCCACAAGTCCAGTATCTTTATTAACTCCATGAATTTTAGTGTCTAGCAAAGTTATGAATTTAAGCTCCCTGGCTGAAATTCTTGTTTAGCATGTAGAGGCCTTTTAAGAATCTAACGTAACAAAAACAACACTCCCCCATGAGCAGGCGCCATCTCCTATTGTTTTCTATTGTCTTTTCACTCCCTGCCCCCTCCCCATCTGTTTTCATTGTTTATCATGTTTTTTGCCTGACATCAATACAGATTTTTGGCAAGGATCTTGACTTCTATGTCTTTGGACCACTCTGCACTCCTATTGTTATATCGAAATAACAAAGACAGTGTCTCTTGTGCAAGCGACCCCTCCTTGTTAGATACCTCCTGTCTTAAGGGACCAGTCCAAAGCATCCCCAGGCGTATCAGACACAAGTCTATTCCACCTCCTCCAAGGAACAGATCTTTGTCAGTATCTTGGGTGATCCCTTAAGTAGGTTTCACAAAAATAAATTTACAAATACCTTTCCTCCCTGGCAAGCCTTTTATTGGTCAGGTGGATTTGAATGAAACAATCTCCTGTATGATTCGGTCCTAGGGTTATACAAAGTGATCTAGCGCCGATCACAAAATTGCACAATACACATGTGCCACCCAGTGGTGATTGGATTTAATGACAGAGGACAAGCTGTGAAATGACCACAGTGGTTAACATGGGGAAGGTCAGAACATGAACTTATATTGCCCATCATGCCAGCAGGAACAAAATAAAAACAAAATTCGCCTGCAGTTCAGACATCCATCATTCTTTGCCAGGGTCGTTGCATGTGAAAATGCAGAAAAGTTGTAAATAAACCCTGAGTCGGACAGAAAAATATTCTGGGTTTTCTATGTTGTGGGCAAAGAATATAAGTAGAAGTCAGCGGAGTCAGAATGTCCTGTATGCAGCTGAATTAGTCTCTTCCCTCATCTTTACTAATTACAGCCCTTACTCCTAATAATGACGCCTTAGCCATCCAAAGTGTTCTATTTGGGTCATATTTTTAAAATGAGAACATTATCATGTGAGCCTGGACAGCGCGGAAAGAGAAACACCCAGTGCAGGGCCTGGATTTCCCCTGATTTAGCACACTGTGAAATAACCTGCCTCTTTATTGTGCCCTATAATGAATGACAAATAATCCTTCATCTCCGGTGTCCCTGATCACATCCAGCTGTTTCGACAGGGTCATAAAACCTTGCAAAACAAATGTAAGTGTTCCACTGCAGCTTGTACAACTGGAGCCCACACTGAGGGGACGGGTGTGGCTGTGCTCCTCCCCAGAAGCAGTCACCTGAGGAATTCTGAATAACTCGGCCGTAGAGGCACCAGCAGCCATGATGGGCTGCACGGCAGAGTGGCAGAAGTGATACCCTTTGAAGTGCAGTAGCGTGTATTCACCCAACCTGACCTTGGTTCACTGACCTGTGCAGAATTGGGGAGCAGGGGGTGGAGGGCGCTGCTATCCAGTCTGGGATATCCAGTGCTGTTGTCAGAGCTAGACAGCCCTGCTCCTTGCAGACTAGAAGCAAAAGAGTCAAGATTGTATCTGGCCCTTGGCAGCTACTCAACCAAGCCGAGGGATTATTTGGTCCTTTGCACCAGGGCAAAACCAGAAACAATCTCACCCTTAAATATCAAAAGTCCATCTGATGAAAATTCTCCTTCTTCTTTTCTATAGCCCCTGTCAGATCCCCAATACCAGATCCCTCAAAAGAGGCAGAAGCATCTCTAGATAAAGGCAGGTGGCCATTCCAGCACAGCAAGGAGTAACATTTCCAAAGGCACTGACATGACTTAGAAGTATTCTGAAGCACCAAAATACCTTTGAGAATCTGGCCTTTAGGTCCCGAGGGGTATTTTCAAAGGTGTGTGATTTCAGTGGGGATTAGGTGCCTAACCTGCTTAGGCACTTTTGAAAATACTCTTCAGTGCCTATCTGCATCTTCAGGCACCCAAATAGCTTTGAAAATCTGTCCCTAAGTCACTTTTGAAAATGGGATGCAGGCTCCTTAGTCATTTTGCTGCTTTTAAAAATTTCCCCCAAGGTGCTTTCAGCTCCTGAGAGATCTCGCTGTGAGCAACCAGCTGAGAGCGAAGAGCAGAGAAGGTACATCTTTGAAATCTGTTGACTATTTGCTAATCCAGTGAGTTCTTCCAGAGTTCATCAGAGTTGACAGCAACAGGGCGCTGTGCTGTAACAGAGAAGCAATGTAGCCTAGTTACCCAGGAGGTTCTGAGCTCTAACCCCAACTAAACTAAACACTGACTCTCAGAGGCAAGGCACTTGCAACCAGACTTCCAAATGTCGCCTCTAATTTTGGATGTCTCACTGTTGGGTGCCCAACTTGAGACAGCTTGGGTCAGATTTTCACCCAAGGTAGTGTGCTCTCCTGAAAATCTAGCCTCTTGCATCTCGAGTCGAGCACTCCAAAACTGAGGCCAGCCAAAATCAGTGGCCGCTTCTGAAAACGTCCACCTGAACCGTGCCGTGCCTTAATGCAAATGATGGATAACGATGCTGCCATTCAAAAGGCATTTGTGAGGGTTAATGAGCTAACTTATGTAGCGCAGTCTTGAAAAGGTAAAGTTCTGTACACTGTAACTACACAGCGCTGAGAATTATCCTTATACTGTGGTGACTGCCCTGAACTTTGTAAGAAAGAAAGATTACTTCACTATGCATTAAACAAATCATGTCTTTCAGTGGGTTGCAATGCAAGGTGGGACTGGTCACCCTAACAGGACTTGGTTGGCTGTATTCTTTTGCCCTCCCATAGGTGGGATTATAAACTCTGTTATGCAAGACTGAATCTACGTGCTCTGACTCCTCTATAATATTCTCATTTTAATAACAACACCAATCTACCATAAAATTACTGTTCTTCAAGGGTATCATTACCCTACGGGTGGGGTATAATTTGCACCTGTATAATTTTATCTTAAAAGACAGGTTAAAAATGAAGAATCATAAATAATAACCCTTTACATTTATGTACCTGAGTATCTCCAAGGGCTTTACAAACACTAATTTCTTAAGCCTCAGAACACCCAGTTAGCTCAGTATTATCTCAGAGGGGAGCCAACTCCAGGACGCGCCCAGGTCACAAATCAAATTAGTGACAGAGCTAGAAATGGAACGGAGGAGTCCTGGCTCCTAGACCCTACGCTTCCTCTCAAAGCAGAGAGATCCTGGTTATGACAATATTATGGACAGCATGGCTAGCGAATGCCAAATTCTCACTGACTTCCAAAGGAGTTCAGGGATGAACAAAGACACAGATTTGGGCCCTATTCTAGTCTGGTCTGTTCTTGTTGTTCTAATGTAAAAAATTCAAAAGAATCCAAAAATAATCACAGAAAAATCTGCCTTAAACTAGCAGCTGAGGATCAAGCATAAATCACTCACCTTGCTGAGGTGTATTTTTTGTTAAATTAAAAATCAAACAAAATTAAACTGAAAGTAGCATATGGATGAAAGTTAAATTGGGGGAAAATGGACTAAATGGACATTTTCTAACAAAATTTTATTTTTGTCAAAATTTGTCAGGGTTTTTTTTTTTTGTTTAAACCAAAACTGGGGTGGGGGAGGGATTGGTTTTCAACAACCAAAAACCATTTTGTTTTTGTGGTTCTTGTTTGATTTTCTTTTTTCAACAAAAACCTGAAAAGTTGTATGAAAAATACCAATACTTTCATTTTCTTTGAACTTTTTGCACCAAATACTAGCTCTAATAAGGACACATTAAAGTGGTTACTTAATACAAACGGTAGATTGCTAGAGGTGGACTCTTTAGTGAAGATTTCCCTCTATTTTATTGCTTCCATAATGAGTTTTTAAAACTCTTCTCATGGATTTTGAAGTTCATCTTAGCCCTGGATTCAATCATCCATTCCCCAATATTAGAATGGTATTTTATGATGCTGTTAATTAATTTAATCTACCTTTTTCCTCTCTACTAATGAAAATCTACAGGTAATGGTACCTGTTAATTGATATGTGGAACTGATTGATTTTATTTCTTCACATTTTTAAATCTGTCACTTCTTATATTAGAGAGACAAGGTGGGTAAGGTAATATGTTTTATAGGACCAACTTCTGTTGGTGAGAGACAGAGCTCATACCCTTTGATCACTAGTATATGACTAAAGGTCATTAAAGGTGGTTATATGCCAAGGTGATGGGCATGCTAGATATTGCAGATAGAGGAAGAAAAATTAGGATCAAAATAGTTTGTTATGGTTTCTAAAGCACCAGTCTTCAAACTCTGGGCACAAATGAAATTAACACAATCATACGTCTGATCCCATTGTTGTAAATGTCAGCCAGAGGTTTAGGATCATTACTGGTTTTGATTGTTATAGATGATTTTCCAAATACTTCAGTGATCCCCATACACCCAAATGCCTTTCACTATGTTACAGACTCAGAAGCAAAAGCAAAAGCAAAAGACGATCATCTTAAATCGATTGCAGCCAGACAACTTCTAAGAAGAGGATGCTGCCCTACTAAATAATTGAGAAAATATGGTGCTTGACTAGAAACAGGAATAAAGAAGGATGACACACAGGCACAAGAGCCAGGCGAAATATTTTGTCCAAAACTTTTTTTGGCAAAAAATGTAGAATTGGCAACACTGAAATATTTTGCAAATTCTTGTCACTTTCAACATATTGTTCTGGTAGGAAAAAAACCAACAGAACAAATCTGAATGTTTCGGGGGGTTTATTCAAAATAACTTTTCCTTTCCAAATTTCTTTCAGGTTTTTGTAATTTAAACATTTCATTTCATTCAAACAGTTAACCATTTCATTTTGAACTGTTTTGTGTGACTCAGAACTATGGGGGGGTTTTTTACTTTTCGGTTCACTAAAAACTTCAAAATAAAAATTGGTTTTGGTTCAACCCAAAATATTTTTTTTTTCAGAATGGCCAGTGAACTGAGAAATCTGCTATTCACCTCGTCCGAACGGGCCCTGTTTCTGATCTCATGTCTCCTGGATTCACCCTGCTGTAACTTCGGTGACTTTGGTAGAGTTACCTCTAGTTTGCACTAGGGTAGGGGAGAGGAGAAGCCTCATTATATTACATGGGTTTGACACTTCTAAAAAATAAACTCAGGGCTGAAATCTCTCAGTTACACTCTTTGGGTTTCAATGGAACTGTTCAGGTGAGAGCTAGAGCAGGAAATGACCCTCTGAGTTCAAGTACTTGGGCCAACATCTCTACCGATGTAAACTTGCACAGATCCATTGAGCCGTGTCAGTTTATACCGGCAGAGAATTTAGCCCATAATGTCTAATGAATTAGGACCTCATTCTGCAAACGCTTACTACCAAGAGTAGTACTTGCTGTTTTGTGTATCTATAGGGCCAAGTATTGTGCTCATCCCTGGAGTATTGACTCCAGCGCCTAGGTGCTATGGGACTACACTTGGATATGTCTACACTGCAGTTGGAGGTTTGATTGCAGCATGCGTAGACCTACATCCGAGCTAGGGCACCAATAGCAGTCAAGCCATGCCAGCATGAACTTCAGCACGGGTTAGCTGCCAGAGTAAGTCTCCTGGGTCCTGAGCCCACGCTGAAACCCATGTGACGGTGCTTCACTGCTACTGCACTAGCTAGATTAAAGCTAGCGTGGGGACATCTACATTGGCTGCAGTCACACCTCTGACTGCAGTGGAGCCAGACCCATGTGAATAAGCACCAATCTCTGCCGTTTTTGCAATATCGGGCCCACGCTGTAGACAAACAGTTCTATTACAGTCCCGGTTCTGATCTCAACTAACTCCATCAACGTCAATCCTTATTTCAAAACCCCCCACGCTTGCAATGCGGAGCAGAATTTCATCCTGTGTTAGGAACGGCTGCCTTTTCTGCCTCGGTAACATTATACAGAAAATCCTTTGTTCCACCGATCCTCGCCTACCAAGTCTGGCTGCTTGAAATGCATTCTTCATTATAAAAAAATGTAAAATACAGCCCTCCTGTAAAATGACCTTGCAATTCAGATTAGGTGGGACCCACCGGCACTAGAATTGTCACATAGCAGCTGCTATTTCTGGGCTAAAATGATAGGTGAAGGGGATAATGAGTCAAACAACCTATCTGAGGACATAAAGGTGCAGCTGGGCTTGACTAAAGATGAATCAGGGCTCTCTACAGAGAAGGCACCTCCTTTCTTTAGCACAATTAGGAACCCTATAAAAGAACTCAGCCCCTCAGTGTTCTCCCAACGGCTTCACTGAACCTCAAGTGTTCCCGTTAGCGAGTTGGGTAAGTTGGAATTTACAACCATCTCGTTCCTTGCACAGAGAGCGACTGTTATGGGGATGGGATTATGTCTGGGGGATACTGCCAGTCTTGCGGGATAATTTGCAGCGTGTTGTCTGGGAGCCTATAGAGCTAACCTCTAGTGAAAGGCTGGTTGATTTGTTTGACAGAGATTTGCAGATTTTTCAGGCACTGCAGAAAAGGCCATGGGGGGTCTAATAGATCACAAATTGAACATGAGTCAACAAAGCAATGCTGTTGTGAAAAAGGCGAATGTCACAGAATCATAGAATCATTGGACTGGAAGGGACCTCGAGAGGTCATCTAGTCCAGTCCCCTGCACTTATGGCAGGTCTAAGTATTATCTAGACCATCCATCCATTCTGGGATGTGTTAGCAGGAGTGTTGTAGGTAAGACACGGGAGATCATTGTCCCCTTTCTACTCGGCACTGGTGAGGTCTCAGCTGGAGTCTTGTGTCCATTTTGGGCACTGCTCTTTAAGAAAAATGTGGACAAATTGGAGAGACACCAGAGGAGAGCAGCAACAATGGTAAGAAGTTAAGAAAACATGACCTACAAGGAGAGGTTGAAAGAACTGGGCATGTTTAATCCAGAGAAGAGAAGATTGAGGGGGAGACCTGATAACAGTTTTAAAATATGTAAAATGTTAGTTCTAAAGAGGACGGGCTCATTTGTTCTCCATGTCCACTGCGGACAGGGCAAGAAGTAATGGGCTTAATCTGCAAGAGAGATTTATGTTAGATGTTAGGGAAAAGCTTTCTAACGATAAGGATAATTAAGCACTGGAACAAGTTCCTTGGGAGGTTGTGGAATCCCCGTCATCGGAGGTTTTTAAGAACAAGTTAGACAAACTCCTGTCAGGGATGGTCTAGGTTTACTTGGCCCTGCCTCAGTGCAGGGAGCTGGACTAGATGATCTCTTGAAGTCCCTTCTGACCTTACATTTCTTTGATTGCTAATCTACATGCAAGCTGCGATAACAGCAGCATTTCGAAGATACTATCCTCTGAGGGAGATGTACAGAGCCAATGTACAGATGAGCCAATGTACAGATTTCTGTGCATCTTTTCGGTGCGGCTTCTGCTCTCATCCACAACTAAGTTACTCCAGATTTATGCTGGTGTCACATAGAGCAGAATTGGACCATAGTGTGTGTGTATGTGTGTGTGTGTGTGTGTGTGTGTCTGTCTGTCTGTCTGTCTGTCTGTCTAAGGTGACATTTCTAGTGATCAGCACGGAGCAGAGTATGAACCAGTGGTTGGACTCGGGACTCCTGCATTCTAGCCCCAGCTCTGCTATTGGCTCACTCCTGGAGAAAGTCACTTCCCTTCTCTGTGCCTTCCTTTTCCCATCTGTAAAATGGGGATAACTATATTGATCCACCTCTGTAAAATGCTTGGAGGTTCTCTGATGCAAAGGGCTGTTTAAGCACAGAATATCATTGTTGTTACTGTGCAGTAAGGTATGAACAGTGCGGTGGGAAAAGACCCTTCTGCCCCTATAAAATTATCCAGACCCAGTCTAGCATAGGTAACCAAATCTCTCTGCCTGCTGGGCTCAACACATATCAAAATGAGTTTGCCCAGAGACATGGTATGTCAGCTCTTCCTGGGAAGATCTGGATTTCTTGCCCTAGCTCAAACTACTTCTGCCTTCACTCTGTTTTCCCCCATCACTGTGGCTCTCACCTACCCAGTTAGGTTTCAGAGTGGTAGCCGTGTTAGTCTGTATCCGCAAAAAGAACAGGAGTACTTGTGGCACCTTAGAGACTAACAAATTTATTTGAGCATAAGCTTTCGTGGGCTACAGCCCACTTCATCAGATGCATAGAATATGTTCCATTCTATGCATCCGATGAAGTGGGTTTTAGCCCACGAAGTCTTATGCTCAAATAAATTTGTTAGTCTCTAAGGTGCCACAAGTACTCCTGTTCTTTCTACCCAGTCAGGGTGCCCTTAAGCTGCGGTGCCAGGATGTACGTCTCTCTTTTTCTTTTAAAAGTAGCATTCCCCAGGCCTGGCCCAACACCCACTGAAGTCAGAGGAAGTCTGTTGATTTCAATGGGCTTTGAATCAGGCTCCAAGAATAAAAAAAAATCCTACAGAGTCTTGTTAGTTCAATAGCCACCTTTGCATTCTCCCCTCCAGACGTCCCTTTCCCATTCCCTCCTCCCATTTCCCCTCCAGGACTCTCTGTCTCTCACTCTCTCTCCACGTCAGAAAATTTTAAATAAACAGGGCAGCCAGTCAATTCCATGCAAAGAGCTCCAAGCAAAAGAGACGAAGATTTCAATTAGATACTGAGGCAGAATATGCATAAGCTTACCAGAAAGCTAGACTTTGCAGCGAGGAAGTCCAATCAGGCGGTTATATCCAGGGCTCTTTGGTTCTATTCCCAGCTGTGCTATTGACTTGGTGCGAGTCCTTGGGCAAGTCTTCCCTGCTCGGTCTCTCAGTTTCCCCATGACAATGGGGATACTTTTCAGAGCTGTGTTCGGCTTTAGCAATGAATGGTTTGGGGCCAGGTTTTCTTACAAATCCAAGCCCGAGCCAAATTTGGGTGAAAACTAACCCGGCACAGTCATTTTGGGTGGCGTTTTCTGGACGGGGCTCAGAGCTGCAGCAGCAGCAGAAACCCCACCAGGGTGGAGAAGTCTTCTGCCCCCAGAAGCCCTGCAAATGGAAAGCGCTGAGTCTCCCACACCCTGATAATACTTCGCTTCCTCCTGGCGAAGTGCAGCGTGTTGGGTTCCTCGGAGGAAGAATGCTAGCAAAGCACTGTTCTCAGTCTCCTTGCTGTTCCTGTTTAGTAACCACGGGTATGTCTACACTGCAACTGAACACCTGCGGCTGGCCTGGGTCAGCTGACTGGAGCTTGCGGGGCTGAAAAATTGCAGATTTTCAAGCTTGGGCTGGAGCCCTGGGTCTGGGACTCTTCCCCCTCACGGGGTCCCAGGGCTCAGCCCCAACCCAAGCCCGAATGGCTACAGGGCTACAGCCCCACAGCCAGGCAGCTGCAGGTGTTTAATTGCAGTGAAGACATAAGCTCAGGATCCTGTCCCGTTTCACGGGAACCAACCCCCCGATAGGTTCATTTGCACAAGGCCGGCTCCAGGCACCAGCACAGCAAGCAGGTGCTTGGGGCGGCCAAGGGGAAGGGGCGGCACGTCAGGCTGTTCGGCGGCAATTCGGCGGCGGATCCCTCTGGGAGGGAAGCACCTGCTACCGAATTCCCACCGAAGAAGAAAGCGGCGTGGTGGAGCTGCCACTGGAGTGCCACCGATCGCAATTGCGATCGCAGCTTTTTTTTTTTTTTTCCCCCCACCTCTTGGGGCGGCAAAAGCCCTGGAGCCGGTCCTGCATTTGCACTAGAAACACGCTTGTCACACATTACGTGAAGGGTCCATGTACAGAGAGAGTTTACAAAGGGATAAAACACAAGTGATTGGGTTCAACACAGGAGCAACTGGATGAAAATCAGACCAGATGAGCCAATGGTTCCTTCTGGCCTTAAAATCTACGAATCTGTGACTACAGGATGAGTTGATGTTTCCATAAATGATCAATCGATTGCTGTAGATTATTATAAACTCCAACAGGTTAGTGGATTGACTACAACCATGGCTTATAAGCATCTCCAACACCCTGTAACACCTACTGCTCAAGTCTTGTAATACTTAATCATTTATTAATACTCTGTAAGCTCTCCACAAATGCACCCTTGCCGGGTTAAAGTGTGACCAATATGTCAGCGATCAGAAGAGACTGACGCTTTCAGATGTCTCCTCCTGTCCCTGCTAGCAACTGTGGGCATTTAAATGCCTGCGTTGTGTATTCACAAACCAGGTGCCACTGAAGTCAAGGGGATTTGGTCATATCCCACAGGTTACGCTGGGAGAATAGTGCCCCTTAACTGCGCATTGTGGGCCTGATCCAAATCCCGCTGAAGTCACTGGGAATTCTCCCCATCCGTCCATGCTCAGAGGAAGGGCCACCCAGGGAAAATGTATCCTGGGCTTAGCGCTGATCTTTCCTTTCAGGCTTGCTTGAATCTACAGGAAGATGCCTCAGCTCCTGGACAGCATCTCCACCATCATCAGCGTCTTCTACGATCGTGGGAAGAAAGACGAGGACTGCTCCACCATCAGCAAGAGAGAGGTGAAAAGGTTCATCCAGAGGGAGTTTGCTGACATCACAGTGGTGAGCACGGCCAGAAAGGGGAGCCTGGATGTGGGTTGAGTATAGAACTTGTTGCTTCGGAGACAGGGGACGGCAGCTGCAGACGCTTCTTTCTGCTGCGGTACCGATTGTGGCAAGCAGTATGGCAGCAGAACGGGATGGCTCTCGTCCGGGGCGGGTCGTATGGGGGTTATGGTGGAGACCAAGGACAATTACATTCTCTGGGTCATCTTTTCAAAGGGGGGCAGCTCCCTTTTGCAGGGAAAAATGCACATGTAAAAATATGCATCTGCATTTGTTTGCTCCTGCAACTGATTTGAGGGTGCAAATCTAGCAACTTGCACCCGTAATTACATAAAGGCAGATACAAACAAGGGGCAAGAGGGGGAACAAGCCCCAAGAGGCCATTTGGCAGGTGCAAGTTGAACCCACAAAAGCTGTTTTGAAGACTGACCTTTTTTACTTCCCCAGCCTGCATCACACTTTCATCCTTGTGTGGCCGGAAAACAACATTTCTGTTTCTTGAAAAATGCTGGTGTTTCAACATCTGTTTCCATTCCCGTGCGGAACAAAACCAAGACCTGTCCAAAAAAAAGTGAAAGACTAAGTGAGAGAGACCATCTGCTCTAACAGCCGTAGGACACCCAGGTTCAAATCCCTATTCTACAGGACTCAGAACAGGGACGTGGGTCTTCGTGGTTCCAGGAAGGAACCCTAACCTTGGACTCATTGGCTATTCCAGGGTGGGTCGCTCTTTCAGATTCTGAACAGAAATTCCATCCTGGACCCAAGGAACCCTCCAGCAAAAAATTTCACCCAAACTGACGTGTTTCTGTGAAATGTTTCGGTTTTGACATGGAGGCATTTTTCCAACCCCACCCCCCCCCCAAAAAAAAATTGTTGAAAATTTACCCACCAGCTTTACTGCTAAGCTAAGTGGCATGATTGTCCTTGAACATAGATCATGTAGACCTTGCCCACACAGCTTTGTAAGACAGGTCGTCATACCAACTGGATTCTCAATTCCAATCTGAAACGTCATATATGTCTGTAACCCTTCGGCCAGTCCGAGTTGGCAGCAACAAGGGCCGGGTTCAGAATCTAGGGCCTTCCTTTTCAACAATACAACACAAAGCCGGCTCAAGCCCCCGCCCAGCGAAAAATGTATCCTGCGACTCTTAGTCCGTGAGAGATTCAGTCTGGAAGGGAGAAATGAATCCACATGCTGTGGATTCATACAAAAGCTGAATCGGGGCTATCCGGGGCTGGATGAATACTGAACACAAATACTGAAGGAGGCTGGAGGCACAGGTGCCGACTTTCCAAAGTGCCAGGGGTTGCTTGACCCCCGGCTCTGCCCAAGACCCCGCTCCCGCTCCATCCCTTCCCCAAGGCCCCACCCCACCCTGCCTCTTCCCACCCCTGCCCCGCCTCTTCCTGCCCCGTTCTGCCCCCTCCCCCGAGCACGCCATGTCCTCGCTCCTCTCCCCTCCCCCCAAAAGCCTCCTGCACCCCACAAAACAGCTGATTGTGGCGGGTGGGAGTTGCTGGGGGGAGAGAGGTTCTGATAGGGGGGCTGCTGGTGGGTGCTGAGCACCCACCATTTTTTCCCTGTGGGTGCTCCAGCCCCGGAGCACCCACGGAGTCAGCGTTTATGGCTGGGGGATGGACTATGGGAAGGAGTGTTCCAGGGATGGGAAGGAGTTAAGGAGACATGCAGAGGAAAGAAGCGGGGTTGAGGTGGGATTCTTCATCAGGGACAGGTGGAGGACAATAAGCTCCAGGAGAGGATGTGGTGTCTCTCAAAGGGAAGGGAACCAGCCAGCCGATGAGCTGCCCTCCAGAGAATGACCAGCAGGATGGAGCACAGAGGATTGGCATGAGGGAGCTGCTGAACAGAAGGGAAGAGCCGTAGGGAGGTGGACAAAGGGAGGATTGAACCACATCTGCCTTTGCATGTGTAACTGGGAAGGGCCAGCAAGACTAATACAGTTTCCCCTGGGTTTGGTTTTCCTACAGAACCCCTATGATGCTCACACCATAGAGGCAGTACTGGAACTTCTGGATCATGATGGCGATGGGGTTGAAGATTTCAATGAATTCCTGCTTCTGGTATTTAGAGTGGCGAAGGTTTGTTACTGGTACCTGCAGCCAAAACAACATCTCCCGCAAAGAACAGAGACGGGACTGAGTGGGGAGCGGCGCCAGGAGCCGGAAGCAGGAAGGGCTGAGGGGAGTCGCGATCAGCCTAAACCGCCAGGGACGGAGAAAGGATATTACGAAACATGGGAGCCTGAAACTAGAGAGACTGAACGAAGCCGCCGTCAGCCACGTGAGCCTGAACCGCGTGGGGATGAGGGGGGTCACTATGAAATACGTGAGCCTAAACCTAGAGAGAGTGACAGACGCCGCCATCAACTAGGTGAACCTGAACCACGAGGGGATGAAAGCAGGCGCTATGAGACACGTGAGCCTGAACCTAGGGAGGAAGAGAGACGCCGCCCTCAGCCACGTGAGCCTGAACCACGAGGGAATGAGAGGAGTCGCCGTGAGCCATTTGAGTACGGACCTGAGCCATTTGAGCAGTCACGGGAACCTGAGCCACGAGGGGATGAGAGGGCCCACTATGAAATATATGAGCCTGAAAAAAGAGAGGAAGAGAGACGCCGCCGTCAGCCACATGGGCCTGAACCACGACGGGATGAGAGGAGTTGGTACGGAACACAAAGATCTGAACATAGAGAGAATGAGAGAAGCCACCATCGGTCACGTGAACCTGAACCACGAGGGGATGAGAGGAGCCGCTATGAGAGACGTGACCTTGAAACAAGGGAGGTAGACAGGAGCCGACGTCACCCACATGAGCGTGAACGACGAGAGGATGAGAGGAGTTCCCATCAGCCATATGAGCCTGAGCCACAAAGTTGTGAGAGGAGATGCCTTGAACATGAATCACTACAGGATGAGAAAAGTCGCTATTGGCCCAGACAATCTGAGAGGAGTCGCTATGAAACATGTGAGCCAGAAGCCAGGGAGGAAGAGAGGAGCCATCGTCAGCCACGTGAGCCTGAACCACGAAGGGATGAGAGGAGCCGCTATCGCCCACGTGAACCTCAGCCCCAAGGGGATGAGAGGAGCCACTATGGAGCACATGCGCCTGAAACAAGAGAGGAAGAGAGAAGCCGCTGTCAGCAACAACAGCCTGAACCACGAAGGGATGAGCGGAGCCGCTATGAAATATATGACCCTGATACAAGAGAGGAAGAGAGGAGCCGATGTCACCCACATGAGCCTGAACACGAGGAGGAAGAGAGGAGCCACCATCAGCCACGTGAGCCTGAACCTAGAGAGGATTGGTGGAGTCACCATCAGTCACGTGAGCCTGAACCTAGAGAGGATGCGAGGAGTCGCCGTCAGCCACGTGAGCCTGAAGCTAGAGAAGAAGAGAGGAGCCGCCGTGAGCCATGTGAGCCTGAACCAAGAGAGGAAAAGAGAAGTCGCCATCAGCCACGTGAGCCTGAACGAAGAGAGAATGAGAGGAGCCGCCGACAGCCACGTGAGCCTGAACCTAGAGAGGATGAGTGGAACCACCATCAGCCACATGAGTCTGAACCAAGAGAGGAAGAGAGGCGCGACCGTGAGCCACGTGAGCCTGAACCAAGAGAGGATGAGAGGAGCCGCCATCAGCCACGTGAGCCTGAACCTAGAGAGGATGAGAGGAGCCGCCATCAGCCATGTGAGCCTGAACGAAGAGAGAATGAGAGGAGCCGCCGACAGCCACGTGAGCGTGAACCTAGAGAGGATGAGAGGAGCCGCCATCAGCCACGTGAGCCTGGACCAAGAGAGGATGAGAGGAGCCGCCGACAGCCACGTAAGCCTGAACTTAGAGAGGATGAGGGGAGCCGCCGACAGCCACGTGAGCCTGAACCTAGAGAGGATGAGAGGAGCCGCCGACAGCCACGTGAGCCTGAAATAAAAGAAGAAGAGAGGAGCCGCCGACAGCCACGTGAGCCTGAACGAAGAGAGGATGAGAGGAGCCGCCGACAGCCACGTGAGCCTGAACCTAGAGAGGATGAGGGGAGTCGCCGTCAGACACGTGAGCCTGAACCAAGAGAGGAAGAAAGGCGTGACCGTGAGCCACGTGAGCCTGAACCTAGAGAGGATGAGAGCAGTCGCAGACAGCCACATGAGCTTGAACCTAGAGATGATGAGAGGAGCTGCCATCAGCCACGTGAGCCTGAACGAAGAGAGGATGAGAGGAGCCGCCGACAGCCACGTGAGCCTGAACCTAGAGAGGATGAGAGGAGCTGCCATCAGCCACGTGAGCCTGGACCAAGAGAGGATGAGAGGAGCTGCCGACAGCCACGTAAGCCTGAACCTAGAGAGGATGAGTGGAACCACCATCAGCCACATGAGTCTGAACCAAGAGAGGAAGAGAGGCGTGACCATGAGCCACGTGAGCCTGAACCTAGAGAGGATGAGAGGAGCCGCCATCAGCCACGTGAGCCTGAACGAAGAGAGAATGAGAGGAGCCGCCGACAGCCACGTGAGCCTGAACCTAGAGAGGATGAGAGGAGCCGCCATCAGCCACGTGAGCCTGAACGAAGAGAGTATGAGAGGAGCCGCCGACAGCCACGTGAGCCTGAACCTAGAGAGGATATGGGGAGCCGCCGTCAGCCACGTGAGCCTGAACCTAGAGAGGATGAGAGGAGCCGCCGACAGCCACGTGAGCCTGAACCTAGAGAGGATGAGGGGAGTCGCCGTCAGTCACGTGAGCCTGAACCCAGAGAGGAAGAGAGGCGTGACCGTGAGCCACGTGAGCCTGAACCTAGAGAGGATGAGAGCAGTCGCAGACAGCCACATGAGCTTGAACCTAGAGATGATGAGAGGAGCTGGCATCAGCCATGTGAGCCTGAACTAAGAGATGATGGGTGGAGTCGCCATCAGTCACATGATCCTGAACCTAGAGATGATGAGAGGAGCCGCCATCAGCCACGTGAGCCTGAACGAAGAGAGGATGAGAGGAGCCGCCGACAGCCACGTGAGCCTGAACCTAGAGAGGATATGGGGAGCCGCCGTCAGCCACGTGAGCCTGTACCTAGAGAGGATGAGAGGAGCCGCCGACAGCCACGTGAGCCTGAAATAAAAGAGGAGGAGAGGAGCCGCCGACAGCCACATGAACCTGAACCTAGAGAGGATGCGGGGAGCCGCCGTCAGCCACGTGAGCCTGAACCTAGAGAGGATGAGAGGAGCCGCCATCAGTCACGTAAGCCTGAACCTAGAGAGGATGAGAGGAGCCGCCATCAGCCACGTGAGCCTGGACCAAGAGAGGATGAGAGGAGCTGCCAACAGCCACGTGAGCCTGGACCAAGAGAGGATGAGAGGAGCCGCCGACAGCCACGTGAGCCTGAACCTAGAGAGGATGAGGGGAGCCGCCGACAGCCACGTGAGCCTGAACCTAGAGAGAATGAGAGGAGCCGCCGACAGCCACGTGAGCCTGCACCTAGAGAGGATGAGGGGAGCCGCCGTCAGCCACGTGAGCCTGAACCTAGAGAGGATGAGGGGAGGCGCCGTCAGCCACGTGAGCCTGAACCTAGAGAGGATGAGAGGAGCCACAGACAGCCACGTGAGCCTGAACCTAGAGAGGATGAGGGGAGTCGCCGTCAGTCACGTGAGCCTGAACCCAGAGAGGAAGAGAGGCGTGACCGTGAGCCACGTGAGCCTGAACCTAGAGAGGATGAGAGCAGTCGCAGACAGCCACATGAGCTTGAACCTAGAGATGATGAGAGGAGCTGGCATCAGCCATGTGAGCCTGAACTAAGAGATGATGGGTGGAGTCGCCATCAGTCACATGATCCTGAACCTAGAGATGATGAGAGGAGCCGCCATCAGCCACGTGAGCCTGAACGAAGAGAGGATGAGAGGAGCCGCCGACAGCCACGTGAGCCTGAACCTAGAGAGGATATGGGGAGCCGCCGTCAGCCACGTGAGCCTGTACCTAGAGAGGATGAGAGGAGCCGCCGACAGCCACGTGAGCCTGAAATAAAAGAGGAGGAGAGGAGCCGCCGACAGCCACATGAACCTGAACCTAGAGAGGATGCGGGGAGCCGCCGTCAGCCACGTGAGCCTGAACCTAGAGAGGATGAGAGGAGCCACCATCAGTCACGTAAGCCTGAACCTAGAGAGGATGAGAGGAGCCGCCATCAGCCACGTGAGCCTGGACCAAGAGAGGATGAGAGGAGCTGCCAACAGCCACGTGAGCCTGGACCAAGAGAGGATGAGAGGAGCCGCCGACAGCCACGTAAGCCTGCACCTAGAGAGGATGAGGGGAGCCGCCGTCAGCCACGTGAGCCTGAACCTAGAGAGGATGAGGGGAGCCGCCGTCAGCCACGTGAGCCTGAAACTAGAGAGGATGAGAGGAGCCGCCGACAGCCACGTGAGCCTGAAATAAAAGAGGAAGAGAGGAGCCGCCGACAGCCACGTGAGCCTGAACGAAGAGAGGATGACAGGAGCCGCCGACAGCCACGTGAGCCTGAACCTAGAGAGGATGAGAGGAGCCGCCATCAGTCACGTATACCTGAACCAAGAGAGGATGAGAGGAGCCGCCGTCAGCCACGTGAGCCTGAACCTAGAGAGGATGAGAGGAGCTGCCGACAGCCACGTGAGCCTGAACCAAGAGAGGATGAGAGGAGCCACCATCAGTCACATGAGCCTGAACCACGAGAAGATAACAGGAGCCGCCGACAGCCACGTGAGCCTGAACCCAGAGAGGATGAGGGGAGCCGCCGACAGCCACGTGAGCCTGGACCAAGAGAGAATGAGAGGAGCCGCCGACAGCCACGTGAGCCTGAACCAAGAGAGGATGAGGGGAGCCGCCGACACCCACGTGAGCCTGAACCTAGGGAGGATGAGAGGAGCCGCCGACAGCCACGTGAGCCTGAAATAAAAGAGGAAGAGAGGAGCCGCCGACAGCCACATGAGCCTGGACCAAGAGAGAATGAGAGGAGCCGCCGACAGCCACGTGAGCCTGAACCTAGAGAGGATAAGAGGAGCCGCCGACAGCCATGTGAGCCTGAACCAAGAGAGGATGAGAGGAGCCACCATCAGTCACATGAGCCTGAACCACGAGAAGATAACAGGAGCCGCCGACAGCCACGTGAGCCTGAACCCAGAGAGGATGAGGGGAGCCGCCGACAGCCACATGAGCCTGAACCTAGAGAGGATGAGGGGAGCCGCCGACAGCCACGTGAGCCTGAACCTAGAGAGGAAGAGAGGAGCCGCCGAAAACCACGTGAACCTGAACCAAGAGAGGATGAGGGGAGCCGCCGACACCCACGTGAGCCTGAACCTAGGGAGGATGAGAGGAGTCGCCAACAGCCACGTGAGCCTGAACCTAGAGAGGAAGAGAGGAGCCGCCGTCAGCCACGTGAGCCTGAACCAATAGAGGATGAGAGGAGGCGCCGACAGCCACGTGAGCCTGAAATAAAAGAGGAAGAGAGGAGCTGCCGACAGCCACGTGAACCTGAACCTAGAGAGGATGAGGGGAGCCACCGACACCCACATGAGCCTGAACATAGAGAGGAAGAGGGGGGCCGCCGAAAACCACGTGAACCTGAACCAGGAGAGGAGCAGAGAAGCCGCCGTCAGCCACATGAGCTTGAACCTAGACAGGAAGAGAGGAGTCGTCTTCAGCCACGTGAGCCTGAAATAAAAGAGGAAGAGAGGAGCCGCCATCAGCCACGTGAGCAGGAACCAAGAGAGGATGAGGGGAGCCGCCGTCAGCCAAGTGAGCCTGAACCTAGAGAGGATGAGGGGAGCCGCCGACAGCCACGTGAGCCTGAACCTAGAGAGGAAGAGAGGAGCCGCCGAAAACCACGTGAACCTGAACCAAGAGAGGATGAGGGGAGCCGCCGACACCCACGTGAGCCTGAACCTAGGGAGGATGAGAGGAGTCGCCAACAGCCACGTGAGCCTGAACCTAGAGAGGAAGAGAGGAGCCGCCGTCAGCCACGTGAGCCTGAACCAATAGAGGATGAGAGGAGGCGCCGACAGCCACGTGAGCCTGAAATAAAAGAGGAAGAGAGGAGCTGCCGACAGCCACGTGAACCTGAACCTAGAGAGGATGAGGGGAGCCACCGACACCCACATGAGCCTGAACATAGAGAGGAAGAGGGGGGCCGCCGAAAACCACGTGAACCTGAACCAGGAGAGGAGCAGAGAAGCCGCCGTCAGCCACATGAGCTTGAACCTAGACAGGAAGAGAGGAGTCGTCTTCAGCCACGTGAGCCTGAAATAAAAGAGGAAGAGAGGAGCTGCCGACAGCCACGTGAGCCTGAACCTAGAGAGGATGAGGGGAGCCGCCGACAGCCACGTGAGCCTGAACCTAGAGAGGAAGAGAGGAGCCGCCGAAAACCACGTGAACCTGAACCAGGAGAGGAGCAGAGAAGCCGCCGTCAGCCACATGAGCTTAAACCTAGAGAGGAAGAGAGGAGCTGCCGACAGCCACGTGAGCCTGAAAAAAAAGAGGAAGAGAGGAGCTGCCGACAGCCACGTGAGCCTGAACCTAGAGAGGATGAGGGGAGCCGCCGACAGCCACATGAGCCTGAACCTAGAGAGGATGAGGGGAGCCGCCGACAGCCACGTGAGCCTGAACCTAGAGAGGAAGAGAGGAGCCGCCGAAAACCACGTGAACCTGAACCAGGAGAGGAGCAGAGAAGCCGCCGTCAGCCACATGAGCTTAAACCTAGAGAGGAAGAGAGGAGCTGCCGACAGCCACGTGAGCCTGAAAAAAAAGAGGAAGAGAGGAGCTGCCGACAGCCACGTGAGCCTGAACCTAGAGAGGATGAGGGGAGCCGCCGACAGCCACATGAGCCTGAACCTAGAGAGGATGAGGGGAGCCGCCGACAGCCACGTGAGCCTGAATCTAGAGAGGAAGAGAGGAGCCGCCGAAAACCACGTGAACCTGAACCAAGAGAGGATGAGGGGAGCCGACATCAGCCACGTGAGCCTGCACCAAGAGAGGATGAGGGGAGCCGCCATCAGCCACATGAGCCCGAACCACGAGAGGATGAGAGGATCCGCCGACAGCCATGTGAGCCTGGACCAAGAGAGGATGAGAGGAGCCGCCGACAGCCACATGAGCCTGAAATAAAAGAGGAAGAGAGGAGCCGCCGACAGCCACATGAGCCTGGACAAAGAGAGGATATGGGGAGCCGCCAACAGCCACGTGAGCCTGAAATAAAAGAGGATGAGAGGAGCCGCCGACAGCCACATGAGCCTGGACAAAGAGAGAATGAGAGGAGCCGCCGACAGCCACGTGAGCCTGAACCTAGAGAGGATGAGAGGAGCCGCCGACAGCCACGTGAGCCTGAACCAAGAGAGGATGAGAGGAGCCGCCAACAGCCACGTGAGCCTGGACCAAGAGAGGATGAGAGGAGCCGCCGACAGCCACGTGAGCCTGGACCAAGAGAGGATGAGGGGAGCCGCCGACACCCACGTGAGCCTGAACCTAGGGAGTATGAGAGGAGTCGCCCACAGCCACGTGAGCCTGAACCTAGAGAGGAAGAGTGGAGCCGCCGTCAGCCACGTGAGCCTGAACCAAGAGTGGATGAGGGGAGGCGCCGACAGCCACGTGAGCCTGAACCTAGAGAGGATGACAGGAGCCGCCGACAGCCACGTGAGCCTGAACCAAGAGAGGATGAGAGGAGCCGCCAACAGCCACGTGAGCCTGGACCAAGAGAGGATGAGAGGAGCCGCCGACAGCCACGTGAGCCTGGGCCAAGAGAGGATGAGGGGAGCCGCCGACACCCACGTGAGCCTGAACCTAGGGAGTATGAGAGGAGTCGCCCACAGCCACGTGAGCCTGAACCTAGAGAGGAAGAGTGGAGCCGCCGTCAGCCACGTGAGCCTGAACCAAGAGAGGATGAGGGGAGGCGCCGACAGCCACGTGAGCCTGAACCTAGAGAGGATGACAGGAGCCGCCGACAGCCACTTGAGCCTGAACCAAGAGAGGATGAGAGGAGCCGCCGACAGCCACGTGAGCCTGGACCAAGAGAGGATGAGAGGAGCCGCCGACAGCCACGTGAGCCTGAACCAAGAGAGGATGAGGGGAGCCGCCGACACCCACATGAGCCTGAACCTAGAGAGGATGAGAGGAGTCGCCCACAGCCACGTGAGCCTGAACCTAGAGAGGAAGAGAGGAGCCGTCGTCAGCCACTTGAGCCTGAACCAATAGAGGATGAGAGGAGGCGCCGACAGCCACGTGAGCCTGAAATAAAAGAGGAAGAGAGGAGCTGCCGACAGCCACGTGAACCTGAACCTAGAGAGGATGAGGGGAGCCGCCGACACCCACATGAGCCTGAACCTAGAGAGGAAGAGAGGGGCCGCCGAAAACCACATGAACCTGAACCAGGAGAGGAGCAGAGAAGCCGCCGTCAGCCACATGAGCTTGAATCTAGACAGGAAGAGAGGAGTCGTCTTCAGCCACGTGAGCCGGAACCAAGAGAGGATGAGAGGAGCCGCCATCAGCCACATGAGCCTGAACCACGAGGAGATAACAGGAGCCGCCGTCAGCCACATGGGCCTGAACCAAGAGAGGATGAGAGGACCCGCCGACAGCCACGTGAGCCTGAACCTAGAGAGTATGAGGGGAGCCGCCGACAGCCACATGAGCCTGAACCAAGAGAGGATGAGGGGAGCCGCCGACAGCCACGTAAGCCTGAACCTAGAGAGGATGAGAGGACCCTCCGACAGCCACGTGAGCCTGAACCTAGAGAGGATGAGGGGAGCCGCCGACAGCCACATGAGCCTGAACCAAGAGAGGATGAGGGGAGCCGCCGACAGCCACGTAAGCCTGAACCTAGAGAGGATGAGAGGAGCCGCCGTCAGCCACGTGAGCCTGAACCAAGAGAGGATGAGAGGAGGCGCCGACAGCCACGTGAGCCTGAAATAAAAGAGGAAGAGAGGAGCTGCCATCAGCCACATGAGCCTGAACTAAGAGAGGATGAGGGGAGCCGCCATCAGCCACATGAGCCTGAACCAAGAGAGGATGAGGGGAGCCGCCATCAGCCACATGAGCCTGAACCACGAGGAGATAACAGGAGCCGCCGTCAGCCACATGGGCATGAACCAAGAGAGGATGAGGGGAGCCGCCGACAGCCACGTGAGCCTGAACCAAGAGAGGATGAGAGGAGCCGCCGACAGCCACGTGAGCCTGAACCTAGGGAGGAAGAGAGGAGCCGCCAAAAGCCACGTGAACCTGAACCAGGAGAGGAGCAGAGAAGCCGCTGTCAGCCACATGAGATTGAACCTAGAGAGGAAGAGAGGAGTCGTCTTCAGCCACGTGAGCCTGAACCAAGAGAGGATGAAGGGAGCCGCCATCAGCCACGTGAGCCTGAAATAAAAGAGGAAGAATGGAGCCGCCATCAGCCACGTGAGCCTGAACCAAGAGAGGATGAGGGGAGCCGCCATCAGCCACATGAGCCTGAACCACGAGAGGATGAGGGGAGCCGCCATCAGCCACGTGAGCCTGAACCACGAGAGGATGATAGGAGCCACCATCAGTTACGTGAGCCTGAAAGAAGAGATGAAGAGAGCAGCCGCCATCAGCCACATGAGCCTGAACCTAGAGAAGGTGAGAGGTGCAGCATTCAGTCACAGACACCTGATCCACCACATGAGGAGGGGAATTTGCCTCCGTCTAGTGAGCCTGAAGGATGGGAGAATGTGGGGACCCTGCGTGAGCCGCATGATCCTGAATCAACAGATGATTCCAGGAGATGCCCTGCAACACACGAGCCTCCACCCACTGGAGATGAGGGAAGCCAGCTTCAGCCCAGGGAGCGCGCAGCACCAGGGGATGAGGGCACCCCCCAGAAGACAAGTGCATCTGAACCTAGGGAGGATGACGGCAGCCAGCCTCAGCTCTGTGAACCAGAATGCAAGGAGGGCGATGGGGTCCTCAGGCAGACACCAGAGTCTCAGCCGCTAGAAGAGGTGGAGAGCCAGGAACAGCCACGTGGCCCGGAACCACGAACAGAAGGGAGCCGCCATCAGCCGCCACAAGGGGGAGAAGCGAGCCACCTCCAACCAGACATTGAACCTCAACAGGGCGACGGGAGCCGCCATCGGCCAAGGGACCCTCAAGAAGAGCGTGAGAGGAGCAGCCATCAGGCCAGGGAGCCTCTGCCACGGCTGGGAGAGGAACCCGAAGAAGGTGAATGGAGCCAGAGCCATCCTGAGCCTGCAATCGCAGAGGAGGAGCTGGGTGAGACAGATCCGGATGAAGTCAAGGCCTCGCTGCCTTGCAATCCACTGTATGTCTATCTGCTGGAGCAGACGGTGGAGAAGCAGCTTTACCTGTCACCACCGCACCGGGAACACCCCTAGTGTGGAAAATGCGGTGGCGCCCACTTTCTCCGGTGGGACGTGTGGGCTTCTGTCCATCAGCCTTTCCTGCGAAGCTTCCAACACCTCATCCCTACACCTTTCTTCTAGTCTTTTCGGGATTCCTTATAGACTCAGGTGCATGTGAGCATGTTAGCAAGTACTGGCACAAATGTGTCCAATACAAGGGGCTAGGGGGTGCTTTGCCCTTGGGTGAAATCCCCACTTGGTTTCACATAGGTCTTGGGCTTCACAGGCTGAGGAACAAAAGTGAGTGAGCTTGATGCCTGAATGGCTAGAATAAAGAGTAGTCCAGGCTCTATCTTACTATTGTATCTAGCCACCTTTCTACTGTATCTACTCTAGCATATCTACCTAACTACTGTCTCTAGGTGTCCACTATCTCTCTCTCTCTCTCTCTCCAAACACACCCGTCATCTGTCTATCTATCCATACATTTGTCCATTGTGTCTATATCATATCTACCTCCCTATGTGGTCTATGTATTTATTGGATCTATTGGGTCTTTGTGTCTATCTGTCAGTGTGCTTATGCTGCACTCATCGCTGTGGTCCTGTGTCTGACTAGCCTGTTTGTTAACTGCTGTCATGCAACACAAAAACCTGTATGTATCTTTCCATCTAACTTGCTGGGTCCTGTAGGAGATTGGAGACCATTTCAGTTGGGAAAATGCAGGTTGAAATGCAGGTCTCGGAAGACCACCATTCTGGGAGCATTTAGTTACAGCCCTGCACAACCACTGGCTGAGCGAAACCTCGGCTTCACTGTCCCGCAAGCCTTGAGGCAGATGAGTAGCACTGGGGTATCTAGAGGGGTCTCTTTTTCACATGGTTGTATTGCATGAAAAGTCACAATAAATGACAACTGAGTTCACTGGCTTTGTCTTTGGACCTTGTTTCTTGTTGCCCCAAAGGACAATGCACAGGGGAAGGTTTTGTCACTACATCGAAGTTCACACGTATCATTTAAGAGCAGCCCTCCCTAGGACTCTGTTGGTGCCACCACAATAGTGTGTGTGTGTGTGTGTGTGTGTGTGTGTGTGTGTGTGTGTGTGTGTGTGTGTGTGTGTGTGTGTGTGTGTGTGTGTGTGTGAGAACTTATGATGGAAATGATCCGTTCAGCCAGCAGATAGGGCTGTGACTTAACAACATGACGGAAGAGGCAAGGACGGCTCACCATGCCCTGCCTTTGTGAGTTTGTCTGAAACTTGATCTGGGTTTTCAAATCCGAACCTGTCTCCCCCCCCCCCCCCCCCCTGCATTCAGAAAAAATCACGGTAGGAACAATGGATCTGGAATGATCAAATCTCACACTTCAGGGTGTGACTTGGCTGCCCCCCCTGGCATGTAGGACTCCTAGCTCACCCACCCATGTATCGCACGGGCACCCACCCACCAAGGGTGGAGGGGTTGCAAGTGCTTTGGAGGATAGGATTAAAATTCAAAATGATCTGGACAAACTGGAGAAATGGTCTGAAGTCAATAGGATGAAATTCAATAAGGACAAATGCAAAGTACTCCACTTAGGAAGGAACATTCAATTGCACATGTACAAAATGGGAAATGACTGCCTAGGAAGCAGTACTGTGGAAAGGGATCTGGGGGGTCACAGTGGATCACAAGCTAAATATATGAGTCAACAGTGTAACGCTGTTGCAAAAAAAGCTAACATCATTCTGGGATGTATTAGCAGGAGTGTTGTAAGCAAGACACAAGAAGTAATTCTTCCGCTCCACTCCATGCTGATTAGGCCTCAGCTGGAGTATTGTGTCCAGTTTTGGGTGCCATATTTCAGGAAAGATGTGAACAAATTGGAGCAAGTCCAGAAAAGAGCAACAAAATTTATTAAAGGTCTAGAAAACATGACCTATGAGGGAAGATTGAAAAAATTGGGTTTGTTTAGTCTGGAGAAGAGAAGACAGAGGGGACACGATAACAGTTTTCAAGTAAATAAAAGGTTGATACAAGAAGGAGGGAGAAAAATTGTTCTTCTGAACCTCTGAGGACAGGACGAGAAGCAATGGGCTTAAATTGCAGCAAGGGTGGTTTAGGTTGGACATTAGGAAAAACTTCCTGTCAGGGTGGTTAAGCACTGGAATAAATTGCCTAGGGAGGTTGCAGAATCTCCATCATTGGGGATTTTTAAGAGCAGGTTGGACAAACACCTGTCAGGGATGGTCTAGATAATACTTAGTGCTGCCTTGAGTGCAGGGGACTGGACTAGATGACCTCTCGAGGTCCCTTCCAGTTCTATGATTCCTCTAAAGTATCAGGTACTGGTCCTGCCAGAGGCAGGATACGGGATGTGGTGGAGCAGTGTTCTGATCCAGCAGGACAAACCTTGGGTTATCAGGTGCCTGCCTGATACTGACGTGCTGTGGGATGCACTAAGTGATGATGTTGTTACATATAATATGACGGTTGTGTATCTTGATGATAAACATATGTCCACACAGATGGCCTGTCCGGAAACATCCTCATACACAGTACATTGACCAAACACAGAACCATTTGTAAAGCATCCCCTTCAAAATCTGGTATTTCAGATAAGACTTGACCTGAATCTCTCCTGCCTTGGGATTTCGTCTTGTAGCAAAGAAAAAAGAAATGTCCAAACCCAGCTAGCCCTGGTTTTGCCTTTAGGTGGGACACAAAAAGTGGAATTTTCAAAACTGCCTAAGTGAGTTGGGAGCCCAAGGGCGAGTGGTTTTGAAAACCTCCCGCAAAGAACATGGCTTTCCACTCAGTTTTCATACACACTGACATTTTTCAGAGAATTTTTCAGGTTCCAGTTTTTTGGCAAAATTTGATGGAAAAAAAGAGATTTTGGGGGAGAAATTTCCCCCCAAAATTTGATGAAAATGGAGATGGGGGGAATTTTCTCTCCAAAATCGATGAAACCAGACACTTTGGGAAAGGGAAAAATTTCCCCAATATTCAATTAAAACACCCTCCCCCGCCCCGACCCCTACCCATGGACATTTCCATTTAGTTACAAAGCTATTTTGCATCACAAAAAAATTGTGTGCAAAATTTTCATCCAGCTCTGCTTTGGGCCTAGTTTTAGGGCCAGATTTTCCAGAGAAATATGCAGCTAACAGCTCTCATTGAGAACAATGGCAGACCCTCCCTTCCACCCACACACCCACCTTGTTCTCAATGAGTGCCAAATACTTATCAAAAGCTGGTTCCTTTGTTCTGCTGCCTAACTGGGAGCTGAGCAATCTGGAAAACCTGGCTCTGAATATCCAGACGCTGCGTTTAAAGAAATCAAAACCTCCACGTTGATTTGTACGGTGGAGGAATGCAGACGTACAAGCTGCCGCACCGTGCAGAAGCTGCCTGGATGCAAATAAAATGTGTTTCTTATAAAGTTTCTTGCTCTGACATTTACCGATCACAGGCCGGGAAATCAGATTTAGCATCGTGGCATTTTAACCAGTGACTTGGACAACAGCGCTTACCATTTTCAGACAGACTTCCGCTCGGGCTAGAATTGCTTAGCTGTCCACGGTGAGCTGAGTTTCTCTTGGATTTGCTCAGTGAACCAGGAAACTAAACCCACACTGGCTGGGGTAGTTTTCACTGCAGCCAAGTCAATGGGCCAGATTCTCCTCTCATTGACACAAATGGAAACTCCACTGAGACAGATCCTCTGCTGACATGGTTCCATTGAGCCAATTTACAGCAGCAGAGAAGCTTGTGGCCCTGCTGACTTCAGGGGAATTACAGCTGATTGACACTGGGATAAGAGAGTGGAGAATCAGGCCCACGAGCAGAAACTCCCCGATCTGCCCTCTCCCAGCTTGGTTTGATACCAGCTGAGAAACATCAGGGGGGGCAGATTGATTGATTGCTAGGAAGCGACAGAGACGGACTCAGCTGCGGGTAGCAGTAGTTTGGGCAATCCCTGAAAAGCAGTGGCTGGAGCTGTTCCGGTGGCACGGCCGGGGTACAGTCTTGCAAGAACCCTTGAGCAAGCGACACAGGAAACCTGTTTAAAGCTTCTGCAGGGCTAGGAGAAGTGGACCTCGTTCGGGCAGAAATTCACCCTTGTGCAGAGAGACCAGACCTCTCCTACGCCCTGCTGTGAGGGCGATAAATGGTGTATGGGCCTCGTGCTGGGTCCTCTGCACAGGGGGGAATTAATTCCCCCCTGAGTGAGTTAAACAGGGGAAAGAGAAGTTGGCAGGTGAGACGCTGCCACGTGGAGTCAGCGAGATGAGCCAGCAGCTCCGTGCCAAGGACAGGGAGCGGCTGGAGAGCTGGCACGGGCAGAGGCAGCTTGCGGAGCAGGTATAAATCCCATAATCCAAGTCAGGGCAGCAAGGCCATTTCTGGAAGCCAGCGAGAGAGAAGACTGAGCACCACAGCACCAGCACTGGTGACAACTCTGACCACACAGATTTAAAATAAACAACAGGAAATGCTGCTTCACACAACACGCAGTCGACCTGTGGAACTCATTGCCAGAGGATGTTGTGAAGGCTACAAGTATAACTGAGTTCAAAAAAAGAACTAGATAAGTTCCTGGTGACTAGGTCCATCAATGGCTATTAGCCAAGATGGTCAGGGATGCAACCCCGTGCTCTGAGTGTCCCTAAGCCTCTGCCTGACAGGGGATGGATCACTTGATAATTGCCCTGTTCTGTTCGTTCCCTTTGAATCACCTGGCATTGGCCACTGTCACTATCTGAATCTGGACTATATGGACCATTGGTCTGACCCAGTATGGTTCTCATGCTCTTATGTTAAGCTCTGCCCCCCACCCTGGCTAGAAATGGGGTCAGCAGGACTTATACAGGAGGCACCATGGTGTAGCAGCTCAGGTAGTGGATTAGAATTCAGGACAGCTGGGCTGTAATGCCCCTTCTTCCACTGACCTGCTGTGTGACCTTGGACCAAGTCACTTCCAGCTGTGTGCCTCAGTTTCCCCTCCCACCCTATGTCTCTTTAGGCTGGAAGCTCTTTGTGGCCTGGGCTGTCTGTGCAGTGCCCAGCCCAACGGGGGCCTGTTTTCAGCCGTGACTTGTGGGTGCTACAGTTATAATAAATCCTACACATCAGACCACGTCCTGACAGCAGTTACACCCAGGCCACCCCACTGAAGTTACAGGTGATGCATTTGTTTATGTCACGGTCCCAGGGTGTCATCAGTCAGATACAGCTCTACTACAGGGAACAGCCCCATCTGCACTAGAGGACTTTCTTCCCGTTCCCCTTGTAGAAGCCCAGGTAGGCCTTAGCAAATATTATATTGCACTGTCTCATTAATCTTCCGAGACTCAGGTAAGTAGTGTCATGAACTGGGGCATGTGCAATCACTGCCTTCTGCTGCTTAGAAGCACTATTGCTCATCCGTGTGTCAGAAGCCTTACACTGCCTACGGCTGAGGGGGAGTCCCCTGCAGCTAACATAGCAGAGGCCTGGGCTTTTGGAGCTGGAGAGTCTGGATTCTAGCCCTGCTGATGCCCTGAATGTCCAAGTGCCCTCAACATGCAGCATGGAGACTTAGGGCTGGTCTACACTGTGGGGAGGGGTGTCGATGTAAGATACGCAACTTCAGCTACGGGAATAGCGTAGCTGAAGTCGACGTATCTTGTTTCGACTCACCTCCTGTCCTCATGGCGCGGGATTGACGGCCGCGGCTCCCCCGTCGACTCCGCTACCGCCGCTCACCCTGGTGGAGTTCCGGAGTCGACGGGAGCGCGTTCGGGGATTGATATATCACGTCTAGACGTGTACCCTAAGGCCCAGATCCACAGAGGTATTCAGGCTCCCAACTCCCATTACAATTCATGGGAGTTAGGAGCCTAAATACTTCTGTGGGTTGAAATTCATGGCAGTTAGGAGCCTAAATACCTTTGTGGATTCAAGTTCATGGGAGTTAGGAGCCTAAATGCTTCTGTGGGTTGAAATTCATGGGAGTTTGAAGCCTAAACACCTTTGAGGATCTGGGCCCCAGGGGCTATGGGCCTGTTTATGGTATTGCCACAGCCCTATGGGCAAACAGAGGCACCCACCCGTCCAGCAGCTTAGCAAAGGGTCCCCCCCACAGCATCTCTGCAGCGGAGAAGGGAAAACTCGGAGGAAAGAGAAAGTCAGGAGGGAAAGAAAGAGGAAAATAAGTTGAAAGAAAGAAAAGAACTAGAGGAAAGGGGGGGGGGGGGCAGCAAACAGCCCAGAGGAAAGATTCAGCCCAAAGCACATTCCTGGCCGGGCGCCCGCAGCCCGAGGCGGGGTGTTTGCTCCGCTGCACCAAACCAACCTGGCAAGTCCGGATCCGCCGTTAGCCGGGCGGAGCCTTCGCCCAACCAGGGGAGAGGGGCCGGGCCAGCCGGGCTGCCAAGGGCGGTGGCCGGGGCTGGGCGAGGCTCCGAGAGCGCCCCAGAGTCTGTTCCTCGCTGCGCTCCGCGGTCCGCTCCTCTACTGCAGCCATGGTGAGTGGGGGGTCCCCAGGGGTGGGGGGCTCGGCTCGGCTCGGCCCCAGCACGGGGACCAGGCAGCAGGACTTGCTGGGAAAACAACGGCGGAGTTTTCCGCCCAGGCAGGGGGGAGCAGCCCCCGGCCGAGTTAGAAATTCTCCCTGGGAAGAGCTGGGGGGGTTCGGGAGGGGGGGCAGGCCCCGGGGAGCTCGGGACAGAAGCGCCCCTGGACTTTTTAGCATGTTAGATGCACACAGGACTGGCAAGGGGGGGGGGGGAGTGCTGAGCTCAGACACCCCCCAAAGGCCTGTAAGGGGTGAAAGGGGAGAGGGGGTGGGGTGCTGAGCTGAGCCCCCCCCAAAGGCCTGTAAGGGGTGAAAGGGGAGAGGGGGGTGGGGTGCTGAGCTCAGACACCCCCCCCAAAGGCCTGTAAGGGGTGAAAAGGGAGAGGGGGGTGGGGTGCTGAGCTCAGACACCCCCCCAAAGGCCTGGAAGGGGTGAAAGGGGAGAGGGGGGTGGGGTGCTGAGCTCAGACACCCCCCCAAAGGCCTGGAAGGGGTGAAAGGGGAGAGGGGGGTGGGGTGCTGAGCTCAGACACCCCCCCAAAGGCCTGGAAGGGGTGAAAGGGAAGAGGGGGGTGGGGTGCTGAGCTCAGACACCCCCCCAAAGGCCTGGAAGGGGTGAAAGGGGAGAGGGGGGTGGGGTGCTGAGCTCAGACACCCCCCCAAAGGCCTGGAAGGGGTGAAAGGGGAGAGGGAGGTGGGGTGCTGAGCTCAGACACCCCCCCAAAGGCCTGGAAGGGGTGAAAGGGGAGAGGGGGTGGGGTACTGAGCTCAGACATCCCCCCCCCCCAAAGGCCTGGAAGGGGTGAAAGGGGAGAGGGTGGGGGTAGGGGGGCTGGGACAATATGTGGGGGTGCTGAGAGCCATGGAACCAAACTGCAAACTCTGTATGTGATGGAAACTACGTCCAGCCAGAGGGTGCAGCACGCCTAGTCCAGCACCTCTGGGTGGGGCCCCAGCTAACATGATGGATCAGGCCTCCAGACTTCTCTGGGCAGGCCCGTTGGGAGGAGGATCCGATCCATGGCTATGATCTCACTCTCTTCCCCTCCTGCCTGCCTCTCTCCGTCCCTCCCCAGACGCACCCCTCTACCCAGCTCGTTCTCTTCCCCTCCTCAGCTCTCCAGCCCACGCACAGCGTGTTTCAGCTGCTCCCGTCCCCACAGCACTGAGGGCCAGCCCCTGCCCTCGGGACCCAGCTCCCCATGGCCTCTGGGCAGAGCTGGCCCCACACAGGAGGATATTACGCAGCTGGGTCTGGGGTTAAGGAAGCAGGGGCGGAACTCATTTCCTAGCCCACACAACCAAAAAAGGCTAAATTCAGCAGCAGGGAGGATAGGGCGAGTGATTCCCCAGGGGAAACTATGGGTGATGGGGCCAGTCACCCCCCTCCCGTTTCCTTGGTTCCTCCCACATAACTCAGGCACTGCTCAGCGCTTTCCTGTCCCTGAGTCACCCAGCTGCCTTTTCATCTTCCCGGCCTCCCTGGCTCCCCCCTCCCCTCCGCTCGCTGGGGGAACAGCACAAACCCTGCGCCAAAGAGGCAGAACTGGCTCCTGCTCACCAGCAGAGAGGGGCTGGCAGTGCCCGAGCCCTGGGCGAGGCCAGAAGGGGGCAGGCAGCGCCACTCCCTCCTTTGCCCCAGTACAGGATCGGTGCTGGCGCAGCGCTGCCCCTTCCCGCGGATGCAGCCTCCTTCGAGGGGGGCCAGCCCTGCTCTGGAGGGCCTCCAGCCAGGCCCATGAGAGGAGGGCAGGCTGCACGGCCCATTCATTCCCTAGAGGCAGGAGGCGTCGTCTCCTCCGAGCCCCAGTCCCGTTTGCCCACCACCATAACCGAAGTCCGACTGGAACCGGTGCCTTAGAGGAAAGAGGCCCCAGCTGTTATTCTCTGATGCCGCTGAGCCAGCCACCCAGGCCTCCTGCCCTGGGGCTGGATTGGAAGTGAACCCCCTATATCCCATTCCCCGTGCCCTCCTGAGCCAGCCATTCCTCCCCGAGCTAGGGCTGGATTAGAACCAGCGCCCCCTCGCTGGGAAAGGCCCCATTCCCCAGCCCAGGCCTCTGCTCTGGGGCCAGGCTAGAATCAGCATCTCTTACATGCCTTTCGCTGATCTCCTGAACCAGCCGTCCTGCCCGCTGGCCTGGGACGAGGCCCCCTTGAGGGGAGAGGCCCCATCACCCACTCACCATCCTTCCCCCTCAAGCCAGCCAGTCCTGCCTTTCACCCTCTTACTGTCCTGTCTCACAGGTATCCCCTGTCCCCATTGTTCGCAGCAGGGAGGAGATCACTGCAGGATCCCACCCTATTCCCATTTCTCTCTTCCCTCAGAATTTCTCCCATGACAAACAACGGGGGAGGGGGGTGCGTTTTTCTCTCCCCCACCCTCCTCGTGATTGGTAGCCGAAGCCAATTAATATGAACGAGGGCGGTGAAAAAACCAGACCCTGTCTCTTCCGAAGAATCTCTCTTGCACAACCTCAGTGCAGACACACCCAGCTCCTCCTGCCTTGCAAGGCAACATGGCAGTTCCCAACTGGCTGCTGCATCGCATCTGTGGTCTCTCTTGCAACATCCGTGTCCGA
The DNA here is from genome assembly GCF_028017835.1 of Emys orbicularis. Taxonomy (NCBI): domain Eukaryota; kingdom Metazoa; phylum Chordata; order Testudines; family Emydidae; genus Emys; species Emys orbicularis. Next base: position 2,836,379 of record NC_088702.1, read on the forward strand.
GGGAGCAGGAAGGGCCTAGGAACCAAACGCCGTGGAAGGGATTGCACCAGGCTGCCTGGGGAAATAGGAACGCTGTAGCCAGGAGAGCCTGAGCAGCAGCACTCAGTTCTAACCTCAGACCCCGCACTCCCTCGGGGCCCAGGAACTAGAAGCCAGAAGTCCAGATTGCCACTCCCCTGTTCTAACCCCTAGACCATAGTCCCTGCCCAGAGCTTGGGAAAGAAGCCAGGAGTCCCGACTCCCAGGCTCCTGCTTTAACCACTAGACCACACTACCGGAAGTGGGATCAGAGCTCGGGCATCCTGGCTCTGTCCTTGACTAACCCCTGGACTCCCCTCCCATTTCAGTGCTCCCCCTAAAGGCGGCATTCAAAGCAAGCGCCAGAGCCAGGAGGGGTTTGTGCAGGGTGGGGGTGACTCGCCGGTAGCGCCAGGCGTTTGACGCTGGGAGTGTGTGTGGGGGTCTCATCAGTGATGCGTTTTCGTCGCTGCAGTCGAAGTTCCCCACGTCCCCGACGGAAACGGAGCGCTGCATCGAGTCCCTGCTGGCCGTCTTCCAGCGCTACGCCGGGCGCGAAGGCGACAATTGCACGCTCTCCAAGAAGGAGTTCCTCAGTTTCATGAACGCCGAGCTGGCTTCCTTCACAAAGGTGAGCTGCGCCCTCCTGTGGGACGCCCAGCCTGGGGGTGGGGGGTGGGGGATTCCAGCTGCGGCCACTGTTACAACCCAGCAGCTCTGCTGAGTCGCTGGCGGGGACACGGGTGGGCGGGAAAAGGGGTTCTTGCCTGTGGACGTGGCTTGGAAACCAGCTGTCCTTTGGTGCCTTCCCCAAGTGCAGCTTCCTTTCCCCCATTACAGCACGTCTCCAGCTGTCACTCGCCCAGGCAGAGCCCACGGGGCGGGGGCGGAGGAAAGAGCCATGGCCTTTGGAACTCTCTGCCACCAGATCAGGATACAAAATGCATCTGTCTAGGCTCAGCCTCCCTTTGGCAATTAACCTCCCTGATACTGACCTGTGCAGGGGACCGGCATCGCTGGCTGTAGGGGGTTGGGGAGTCCGCCCCCTCTATTTTGTTGTAGGATCTCGATCCACAATTCCACGAAGGGTGCCCAGATATGACAATATGGGTCTCCTTGTAACTGCAAGCAGGGATACTGGTAAAAACCCTCCTTGGCCTTCCGCAGAACCAGAAGGACCCAGGAGTCCTGGACCGGATGATGAAGAAGCTCGACTTGAATTGTGACGGGCAGCTGGACTTCCAGGAGTTCCTGAACCTCATTGGGGGCATCGCGCAGGCTTGCCACGTTGCACTGTGCGTGCAGGCTCCCCCCGGCCACCACCACACCAAGAAACTGTGACCCCGCCCAACCCACACCTACAGCCCAGCAAACATTCCCGATGCACCCTGTGCAAGACCAACAGTCAGCTGCAGACCTGCCCCCAGCGTGTGTGTGTGTGTGTGGAGGGGCTCTCCTTGCTTTTATATCAGTAAAAGAATGGTATAAAAATTCCTACTCAGTAGTTTTTTTTAAATCTCAAAAAGTTGGGGGGAGGTGGGGAAAGGGGGCATGGTAAGGGACCAGCATAGCTCCAGTAGTTTGAGCACCAAACTGGGAGCCAGAACTCCTGGGTCTTTTCCCTGCTGTGCCACTGCTCTTTGGGATGGGATGTCTCCCCTCTCTGCCTCAGTTTCCCCACCTGTAAAGCAGGGGGATAATGCTAATTATCCGCTTTTTGTCAAATGCTGTGAGCTCTATAGATGAACGAGCACCCTAAAAATCCAAATTCTGAGAATTATTTTAGGGATTTTATGATCATTGCGTCCGACTTCTTTAAACAAAGGAATGGGCAGGTCTGGGAGGAGGGCTGTCACGGACTCACCGACCGTGCCCACTCTTGGCCCCGTGGGGGGTGCCCCTTTCAGTGAGACAGCCCTTCTCGAGGGTCCACTCTCTCTCGGGGTCAGGCCCCTCCACCTCCTGGAGCCGCACCTCTCTGAGCCTTAGCACGTCTGTCTCTGCTGTGGGCCCCCTCAGGGAGTCCACTCGCTCGGGACCCCCGGGGCCTCCACCCCCGAAGGGGTTGATGCAACCCTGTTCTCTAGACCGGAGCGACTCTCAGCCAGCGTAACACAGGAGGGTTTATTGAGAGTTGAACACAGCACAGGAAACTCTCAGGGCCTCAGGCCTGGCCTCCCTCAGCCCAGCACATCCCAGTCTCTCTGCCTCCAGGTGGGCTCTGCCTGCTCCCCCTCTCCAGCCCAGAGCCCCACTGCTTCCCAGCTGGGCATCTGAGATCACTGGCCCCAAGCCCCGCCTCTGTCCATTGTCTTCTCTCCAGGGAAACAGGGCTGTAAACTGGGGCCTCCTCTCCTGCTTCTCCCTCTGGCTGGAACCGGCTGGGTAGGTCACAAGGGCAAATATGTAATGTTAAAGGGTAAGATAGATCAGTGCAAAACGCAGCAGCTACAGGGTCAGGAAACTAACATTAGGGTTGCAAAGGAGTTGGGGACATAACTTGCCTACTCATAAGGGATAGTCACTAAACTCTTGAGATTGGATCGGTGAAGCGCCCCCTGGTGGTGCTGTAAATCAGATCAGCAACACTGAAATTTGGGCTGTCTCCAGGCCTGAGCTGGGAGAACTTAACAAAGGAGGGACCCTAAAAGGGGAGAAAAGCTGAAAAAGTGAGGGTGAGGGTCTGAACAATACGGGGCCTTCTCAGGCGAGGGAAATGCCTGTGATTAGAGAAAGAGGGGAGAAAGTCCCACAGCAGCATGGAGATCCCTCCCCCCCAGCCCCATACCGCTGCTAGCCGTAGCTGTAAAGTCACAAACTCGGGGCCAGGTGGCCTCGAGCACATGGAAATGTGCTAGGGCATCAGCTGGGATTGTCCTGGGTGAGACTCTCCCCCCACTGCTAGAAATGTTCCAGGCTTGAGCGACATTAGCAATCTTACACTTCCTGTTCAAACGGTCCTGAACAGAGGTTACAACAGCTCAGAATCTGGAAACTCAACCCGCTCCACACCCGTGTACGGGCCCAGTTCGCAGCTTGGTTTTGGGAACAAGGCCACGCTGACGTCAGATATTCTGAGGCCAGAGGCGATCACTGTGATCACCGAAGTGTGACCACAGGCCAGAGAACTTCCCCCCAAAATAATTCCTAGGACAGATCTTTTAGAAAAACATCCAACCCTGATTTAAAAATCAGTAATAGTGACTCCGCCACCACCCTTGGTAAATTGTTCCACTGGTTAATTACTCACACTTAATAATTTACGCCTTATTTCCAGTCTGAATTTGTCTAGCTTCCACTTCCAGCCATTGGCTCACGTTAGACCTTTCTCTCTAGACTGAAGAGCCCGTTTATTAAACATTTGCTCCCCCTGAGGGTACTTCTAGATTGTGATCATGTCACTCCTTCACCTTCTCTTTGTTAAACTAAGTAGATTGAGCTCCTTGAGTCTATCACTATAACTAGCGCGCACAGATTTAGAGCAGGTGGGGGAGGATATGCCATACAGTGCTTTGCCCATCCTCTCTCAAGGACACCAGTGGCTGGGGTAGGGAGCAGCTGCTGTTTCCGAAGAGATGCAAGTATGGTTAGCGGTCACATTAGATTATCAGAACACTCCCTTTCTGGCCTTAAAGGGAGTTATTCCAAAATAGCTATTCCTGATACGTTCTGGAACAAGAGCACCCACACCTGGAGTTCATCAGGAATAATCTGCTTTGAATTCACCCTCCCTTAGTCTGGATTAATTTTCATGTGTAGACACACCCAAAATCTATATTAAAAACAAACTGGGAAAGGCACCATTCTGACCATGGGAGCGCCAGCACAGAGGGTCAAGCCCAGAACTTCTGGCTGACCTAGAACCTCAAGTTTTCCATGCCTCATTCCCCACACATTAAATAAACCCAACTCGGCCCTTCACAGATGCTTTCCCCTCTTGACCTTCAAGCTGCAAGGCCGTCACTGAGCCGTATTCCCTACCCCGTCCCTCCAGGTCATTAGACCCTGTTCAGGGCAAACACCAGAAGCAACTAGGCCTGAGGAAGGGCCTTCCCATTTCTTACGGGAAAATCTTCCGTATTTCCCAGTGAATCAGGAGTTCTGCTCTCTCTAAAGCAAAGCCTCAATGCTTGATGAGCGTGACTGTCCCTTTAAAGCCCACGGACGCAGCACTCTGTAGTAAAGAGAAGGGCAGCCCCACCGCTTACATCACTCCACAAAGGAAGCTGGAACAACCAGCCCATTGTAGGCTCTGTCCGAACAGCTGAACCAGTGGAAGGGGGAGTCCGCTCGGTTAATTCACTTTATTAACATGAAAAGGAGACAACATTGGGAAAAGCTGCTAAGGACAAAAATCAACCAAAGCGCTGGGATTGCAAGCCACTTCCCCGCTCCCGTTAGGGAAGGGACCCAAAGCCCGTGAGCCTCCTTGGATCAGGACTCGACTGCCCGTAGGACAAACTCTCGATTCTCCCCAGGGCCATGCTTAACTTGAACCAGGCTGCTTTTCCTCCTCCCCAAGCCAAGCTGGGTTCTCAGAGCCCTGGTTCTGCATCACTGTCCAGGAGGGATGGGATCTGTGACTGGAGAAGGGGTGGGTGTGTGTGTGTGTCTGTGTGTGTGTCTGTGTCTGTCTGTCTCTGGTCACAACAAAGGCTCTTGGGCAGAGGGAACGTTCTCTTCTGATGAGGGCGATGCTGCCTCCAGTTAACAGGGGGTGAATGTCACATGAACTGCACCTCATGACAGGATCCCATGTTATTACTTGTTGCGCTCAGGGGAGGGGGCGGGAGTTTCACCAGGGCTTGCCAACTGTGGCGTGGGAGGGAAGAGCAGATCTCACAAACTGCACACTTCACAGCAATGGTGCAAAGGATCCAGGGGCAGCGGTTCAATTAAGAGCTGGAACGAAGGAAAGGAGAAGCAGAAGCAAGATGACGGTTTCAGGGTCGCAGGACTGAAGGTCTAGCCAGAGGGAAGCGGGAAGTTCCCGTCTCCCCAGCCTGGGGCAGGGCCTCAGCGGAACTGGAGTGGGCTGATTCGCAGCCCAATGACGTCTTTGCCGATCTCTGTCACCTGGAGAATAAAAGGGAGGCGGTTAATGGTTAACAGCAACACACGCTTGGGGTTCCAGGACACGCTGCAGGGACTGACTGTGCTGGGATGGACGGAGACAGCTCGAGAACCTCATCTCAACCCCATGCAGCTGTGCCACCCAGCCTCCTCCTAGAGCCCAGAATCCTAGTCCAAATGGCACCAACGGGACCAGGATCCAGCCCTATGTGCATTACAGAGAACTGCTGGCACAGTTCTCCTGGCCTGCCCCCGGACGATGGCTGCAACCAGCAGCGTTTTAAAATGAAGAACTGAGCAGGAGGCTCAGTCTAGAGCGACCCACAGGGCTCGAGAAAGGCCAGACCCAGTTGTGCTTTGATTTGTAGGACGTGCTGCTGCCGCTGCTGTTCTGAAAGGTCTCTCAATGAAAAGAAAGATGAACTGCCCAGCTGGTAGCTGAGGCAGGCGCATGCACACCCTGGGCTGCTCAAGTCACTCCTCAGAGACAAACGGGCGCTCTCCCACCAGCAGCTCCAGGCACTTGTGGTCACACGCTCCTATGGCACCCCTAGACCAAGCTCAGCCCATCCTGTGTCTGTCCCTAATCTGAAGGCGCCCCAGACTGCGAGTGGCAGGGACACACTGCAGGGCTTTGCCTCCTAATCGGGGACACTCACACTCAGCTGAGGGTAACCCATGCGGCCTATTAGCGAGGGGATTTCACTGCAGCACCAGCCACCCTGCACAGTCCTTATCCCCAAGGAGCTGTCAGCGCTTCCCCAACTTCCTCACACTGCACCACTCCAACGGGGGGGGGGGGGGGGAGGGGAGGGAGAGAGGCGGCAGCATGGAGTACAAGGGGGATGGTGTGTTTGGGACAGACCCCAGGGCAAACACCAGCTCTTCAAGTGCCAGGCAGTCATTACAACCCTTGCAGAGCAAATGGGAGCTGGGTGATAAAGGTCTCACCAAGCCCCCACTCAGCTCAGATCCCCCCGCCCTGGGAAGGATGAAGGGCTGAGTTGAACCTGCTAGGATAAGAACCTGGGGTTCCAGGGATTCTTGATATTTCAACCCCGAGGCCTGAACCACTGATGTTCCCTCCTGCTTATGAGGGCATGTCTATACTACGCGCTGGATCGGCGGGTAGTGATCGATCTAATCGCGTCTAGTGTAGACGTGATAAAATCAATCCCCGATCACTCTGCTGTGGACTCCGGAACTCCACCGCGGCGAGAGGCGGAAGCGGAGTCGACAGGGGAGCGGCAGCAGTCGACTCGCCGCTGTCCTCACGGCCAGGTAAATCGACCTAAGATATGCAGACTTCAGCTATGCTATTCACGTAGCGTATCTTAAGTCGACACCTCCCCCCCTCCCCCCAGTGTAGACCTAGCCTGAGTCACCCTCCTGCCCTCAAGGGAAACATTTACAGAGAGCATTAGGCAGGGAGCATTCGTCAGGAGGAGCCAAGGACCAGAGGTGGGGGAGGAGGAGCTGCCCCCACAAGCGGTGCCCTTACCGTGGTGACTCGGCAGATCTGTCCCCGGAACTCGGGGCAGTAGCAGGCGCCGCTGAGCGGGCACTTCTCCACCGGCTTGCCGCGGTAGATGGGCCGGTAGGAGGCGGCGCAGATGTCGAAGGGGTTGTGCATGTCGTAGTTGAGCTGGTAGGTGTCGGTGGGGTTCTTCTCGCAGGCGGACAGGATCTTGCGTGTCTAAGGAGGGAAGGGGAAGCATGAATGGAGAGCCAGCTGTGGAGCATGCAGGGCAAGAGCTTTGGAATACGGAACGGCTCCAACCGGACCACATCGCTCTGCTTTACACACCAGGAAACCCCACACAGCCTTTAGGGCAGGGAAACATCCTTCCCTCCAGGCACAGACTGCCTGCCTACGACATACATCCACCGCCCCAGCTGAGACACCTGCCCCAACCCCCAGCTCACTGCTTCCCACTGCATGGCCTCCCCTGCCCACCTTTGCCCTGCTCAGCCTGGTCCCAAGGGGAGTGAAGGGACCTGAGCACCCCAGTCCCCCCTCACTGTGCCCTGCACACTTACCTGCTGCGACACTTCGGGCTTGGGGCCCAGCTCCAGGAGCCGGCGAGCGAAGGTGGCGGCTGTCTTGAAGTTTTTGAGCTTAAAGAAGAGATTGAGGGCGGTGCGCAGCACAAGGATCATGTGGACGGGCTGCAGGTTGGAGTGGGTGAAGTAGGCTGCCATCTGCGTTGGGGGAAGCCGGGGAGAGAGAACACCATCACTAGGGGGCAGCGTTTGCCAATTACCTCGTGGAGCAAAGATAGAGTTGCATCTTGGGAGGCGACCCCACCCTAGCACAATGCAGTCTGGCTGCTAGAGGGAGCAGGACAAACCCAGCGGGGTGGAGCTGCAGCGGGACAAGCCGGCCTCAGGCTGACAATCAGTGCTGTTGATGGTATGGGAGGCGGGTTAGTATAAGGCCTGCTTCACAGATAGGGAAACTGAGGCCCGGTGACTCGCCCCAGGCCACCCGGGGAATCCGCGAGAGGGACTGGGCATTGAATTGAGGATTCCTAGTCTCCTATCACCACTAGCCCATTCTCTCCCAGAGCCAGGAACAGAGCCTAGGAGTCCTGGCCATGATAACTGGAGTGCATACCTCGCAGGTGCGTTTTTGCTGCTCCAGGGTCTCTTTGGGGAGCTTCTTCCTCTCGATCTCCATCGACAGCCCCACGATGTACTCTCGGCAGATGGCGATCAGCTGCTGGGCCTGTGACGAGAAGAGAGAGAGAGAGAGTCAGGCACCATTCGCCCGCGGCTCCTGAGAGGGAAGGGAATGGGAGCCGGAAGAGAGGTGCCCCTCACCTCAGCGATCTCCTGCTTGTTATCCACCACCAGCAGCGGCACGCTCAGCAGGATGGCGCGGAACTTTTCCACCGCCTCCTCAAACTTGCCAGCTGTGGTGAGCTGGTAGCAGACTTGCAGGCGCTGGATCAGGTCATTGAGCTTCAGGCCGACGACCGGGAGGGCATTCTTCAACCCGGCGTCCTTCCTGGAGGTGCGGGAAGGGGCGGGAGCTTCAGTGAGAAACTGGGAACCAGGAGGCCAGCTGGACCCCGGAGGGAATGGGGGGGGCAAGGTTACCCTGATGGGCCATCTGCACTACAACCAGTCAGTGACACACTGGCCTGGCTGAACTAGGTCCACACTGCAGCTCCTTGGCCATCACAGCTGTGTGGCAACCACGGAGGGGTCGCCAAGCCTCCCCTGCTGCCTGACTGGTGCATGCTGGGAAAAGCTGGGTCGCTATCCCATAATGACTCAGCTACCCCTACAGAGGACGTACTTCCAAATGCTCAAAGCTCGGCCAGAAGAAACCAGCAGCAGGCGGCAGGGGAGCGCTAACCCCACCTGCCTCACCCTGTTTAAGCTCTAACAAGGGGAGCCGGGTGACAAAGTCCTTCCCGTCATTAGAAAACTGCCCCGGGATGGAATTCTCCCTAGAACTTGTGCTATCAACAGAGGGGCCGGTCCCAGATCCACTCAAGAGCCATTAACACTGAGCCGTTTAAAAAACGATTCAACGTTTGCTTGTTTACGGCAGGGGAAAGGGAAGGCGACACCAGGCAGGGACTGTTTTGTGTTTGAACATGACTTGCACATCGGGAGCTAACCTGCAGGTAACTAGAACCACCACCCCTCCAACCAGCAGCATCCAGGGAAGAGTCAGGGGAAATGGCAGACAGGCCTGAAGGGAGAGGCCGGATTCCGCCCCGTTGCTCACCAGTTACGATGTGGATATCCATACATGGCGGGGAGGCAGGGAAGTGCTTGGTAGGTGGTTCGGCCCCGGGCATAGGTTTGCAGGAACAGCTGCTTGTAGGGGCCAAAAGTAGTCACTCCCACCTGGTCGTGGAGGAGCTGAAGAGAAAGAAGGGAAGCACCACACTTATAGGCTGCTCACTGCGTAGGAGCAGCTCCAACCCCGCCCACAGCCTAGACTGGGATCTCATCCTGCGCAGACATTAGCCCCCCAGCCTATTAGAACTTCTCCTTTGTACCTGCGGAACATGAAGCCCAGGGAGGAGAAGTGACTTGTCCAAGCAGACACAGTGAGTCTGCGACAGAGACTGAAAGAGAACCCAGGCACCCTGAGCTTTAGCGGAGAAACTCTCCAATTCCTTAGTGAGGTTAACCCAGTATTGCCAGGCAGCCACAGGAAGGCAGTGGGATGGAGCTCCAGAGCACTGGGGAGGGATTTGGCCACATCTCCCCATTAACATCTGACCCCGAGAAGGCACCTCTAACTCTGTCCTTCAAACTGAACAGCATGGGGCATGAGACTGCTGCATAATCTGCCTCTGCCCAACTACCACTCGCTGGAAGAGGTCACGAACAGGAGGGGGAGAGGGGACCTCTGGGACTCTCCAGCGTAACTTACCCGCATGGCTGTCTCAAAGGAACCACCCAGGATGTGATCAACAGGCAGCTGGGAATTGTTACACCAGACCTAAGGGAGAGGAGGAAATATATTACAAGAGGGACTGCTGGGGGGGGTCACGCCTGTCCAATGCTCACGTCCCATTCAACACCAGCAGCAGGGCTCCAGCCACTTCTCCCAACAAGGCACCACCAGTTCCTGATGCTGATAATTAACCAGCGCAGGAAGGTGAGCAGGAGGGACCCGACCAGGAAAGGCAGGTACCGGAGGGAGAAGGTTTCAGAGCAAGGCACGGCGGGTTTGTCCCGTTACCTGAGCTGGGCTGGTGCCCTTGGTGGGTGGCACAAAGAATCCATCCTCGGCTCCTCCTGCCGGGCCAGCAGGGACATCCTAGGGGAGCAAACGGGGGCACTGATTAGCTTGTCAATGCCGTGCTGGTGACTGACAGCTCTGCAGCCTGGCACCGCACGGTGAAAGATCACCCCTGGGCTGCCCTGCCAATGTGCTTCAGCCTTAACCTCAAGCATCACTTCTAAATGGAGAGAGGGGAGGTTAGCCTCCGTGGCCCATTCAATCTTTGGCCTCGGCTGAAACTGCCAAGAAGGGGACAGCTGGGGCACGGGCTAGTCTGACACCCCTCCATGCATTTCATAGGCCAAACAGCCATCAGGACACAACCACCAGAGCCCAGTGCCACCAAATCTTGGCTTTCACCTAAAACAGATGGATTTCGGGGGGGGGGGAGGAGGGGGATGGAGAAAAGGGCAGGAGGAGGAGAAACCAGTGTGAACAAAGTGTGAAGCCATGTGGTGATGCTACAGGCAGCCTGATACAGTAGCTCAAGAGTGTGAACTGTCCCATACATCACAATGAGGCATTGGGTTTCAGAGCCAATGACAACAATTTAACTGTTGACACTAACCCTTTCACTGCTGATCACTTCAGCAGAAACATCCCACCCAGATCATGTTCGTGTGGCCTCCGATTCTTCTCCTGGCTTTCCCAGCACCCATCCCTCTTTCTTAAGGGCCACTGCAACTCGGCTACTTAAGGCTCCCAATTCCTCCTGATCCCCCAGCTCCCTACCAGTTCAGGGGGAAGGTCCAAATCCTCTTCAACTTCCCATCCGCCTCCTTCCTCCTGTCCTTTACCAAGGGTTTCGTCTCCAAAGCCTTCCCCGGCATCCACAAAGCCATCTGCACGTTACAACAGAACCACAGTCAGAACTTTGCTGGAGAGGAGAGAGACCCCCCACACACTCCCCGGCATTAAGGGCTGCTCATGTGTTCTCACCTTCATCCAGCTGCAGCTCAGCATCCTCTCCCCAGCCTTCGGTGCCAACCGTGTCAATATCAATATCAGCAGCCAACGCCCCTCCTTTGCCTAGGGAAAGGGACAGGATCACTCATTCATCTCCCTTCAAGAGGGCCAGATACACCTCTACCCTGATATAACGCTGTCCTCGGGAGCCAAAAAATCTTACCGCGTTATAGGTGGAACCGCGTTATATCGAACTTGCTTTGATCCGCCGGAGTGCGCAGCCCTGCCCCCCCGGAGTGCTGCTTTACTGCGTTATATCCGAATTCATGTTATACCGGGTCGCGTTATATTGGTGTATTAGGAAGAACAGGCATTACGCTGGCCCATCACACCCCAGCTCCTATTGTCACAGATCTGTGCCGCATTCAAGGCCAAAGACATTTGAAGCATAGGTGAATTGCATCCAGGGGATTTCCTGGGAACGGTTTAAATGTCATCTTTAACAGGGTACCAGCCTCCACCAGAAGCCCGTGAGAAGCTGGAGGTTTAACAGCTGGGCTGCTGGAGTCCCGAGGGGGAATTAAAGCATGCCTAGCCCAGCTCAATTAGAGTCGGTTCTGCTGCGATTAATTGGGCCTGCAAATTTACCCCGATGAGGAGAGTGAGTGAAAATTCGTAACATGTCACAATAACCTATCACAGCAAATGTTGATGGGAAACGGTGCAATAGCCAGCCAGCCAGACTGACTGAAGCAGGCCAAACTAAAAAGGCCTGGACTGTGTTGGGATCACGCCTGGTAAACAAGAACAGCGTGAGACCGGAAATCAATGAATCAAAATAGATGCGTTGGAAATGAGGTCTAAAGGGTGGACAAAATATGAAGGGACAGGCTATTCCACTACTGCTCCCTTTTGGGGTCCTGACAAAAAAAGACTCTGGGAGGAAAGCTGCTACCACAGTGCTGGCTGGCTGACAGATGAGAGAAGGGGAAGGAGGGACCCAGACCTTCTCTGTGCTAATCCTGAGAGACGTCTTGACCAGACCAGGCCAGAGAGCGAGCCCGATGACACTGCCACCCTCTAAATCCCAAAGACCACCTGGGATGGGAAACTTTCTCTTCCCCTCCACAAATGCATCCTTTCCCTACCCTTCTCTCCCTTATTTCTTCTCTTTCCCATCTCTCTCCTTTTTCCTTCTGTCTGATAAGAATCTGGCTTAGCCGGCCAAGACTGCATATTTTGCAGCACTGCTGTAAGCTTGTGCCCAGAGAAGCAGATAACAGCAATGCCTAAACAGCCCCATGCGGATAGACGTTTGCTAGGTCTCAGAGTGACTAATAAGACCATGTGCTGTTCCTGTGTTTTTCCAGCAGTGAGGTTGCAAGTCCAAGTCAATACTAGAGACAGATGCTGCATTTTCTATCTTTGCTGTTCTTTTCTCTCCCCTCGTGTGTGCGTTCTTGTCTTGTCTTTTAGGAACCAGGACCAGACTTTAACAGCAGCAACAATGACAACTCCAGCCCATCTCAACTAACTTCTCTTTTCCCCAAAAGGACAGTTATTACCGCCTTTACCACCATCTCAGAGACTGTCAAATGGGGTTTCTTTCTAAAACCTCTCTCCAGCTAAGGGGAAAGGGAACAAGGAATGTTCAAATGAAAGCCTCACTTAATCCTGGTCATTTCCAAGGCTTTAACTCTTTTCCGAATCTTTAATACAAAGTTACAAGAATGTTTAATAACGTGCCTGCCATGGCACTACGCAGGCTGAGGTCTGTATAGCAAACCCCAGACCTTGTTTAACCCCGTTTAATATTGGACAGTGACTGTGTCCTGTTCACACCTTGGACTATTTGGGCCCATTCCATCTATATTAATACAACCGTTCCCAAGTAGGCAACGCTACCTTTGCTAGCAATTGTTCCTTCAAAGAATCCCTTGGAGACAGTGAGCAATGGCCAGTTAGTGTCCAGAGGCATGATGGCGGCAGGGGGCTGGAGCAGCTTTGCATTGGGGTCAATGTCTGGAATCTGAAAAGAGAGAGATCCATAACTACAGACCATGGAAAGAAAACCCTCGGCTTAGCCTCCCCTCCATGTAATGCAAGGTGCTGGTCTCCGCCCTGGCTGGAGAGGGGGCTCCTTCCTTCAGGGTGGGTGTCAACTAAAGCCTCGACCTCATCAGCCCCAGTGCTAACTCCCACTGCGATCCTCTCCTCTTCCGGATGGAGCCTGTGACCAGGCAGGAAGCAATAGCTGATCAACTAACCGTTTCCTTTTCTGGGTCAAACGTCTCCTTCAGACTCTCGGCTTCTTCATCCAAGCCATGGGTTGCAGCTGTGAGATAGGCCAGGGACTCTGAAAAGACACATAACACATATGGCAGATGGATACATCATCTGTAGGGCCCTGCGTAAATCATCATTTTAAAAAAAAAAAATTTAAAGAAATGTCATGACTGTGTAAATGTAAAGTATTGAATTTCACGGAGTTTGCACAGAATGAATTTTACAAGCAAGTTTAGTCAATTTCAAGGAAAACATCTTTAAAAGATGACGGTTTGGGGGCATAGTCACAGATTCTGTGCCCTCTGTGAAATCGTGAGTCACACAAGACACTCAAAATGTGTCAGATACTCCATATGCCATACACATGAACTGCTTGGAAGGACAGGGGACTTCCTATACCAGGTCTCTAGGCCTTGCTGAGATGAAAGTAAGATTGGCAGCATATACAGAGGCCCATCAGCTCCCACAGGCATCACAGGAGGAGGTTGTGGGGTCAAGGAAGAAGGATGGACTGTTTTCTAGTAGTCAAAGCAGGTGATCAGGAGTCCCAGGACTATTGGTAGCTCTGTCACTAATTGTTGTGAGACTTTAGATAATGCACATCCTGTCTCTGTGCCTCAGTTTGTCTCTGAAAAGTGAGGGCCATAATGCTGAGCTGCCTCCAGGGGGCACTGTGAGGGTTAACATTTGGAAAATGCTTTGAGGAACTTGGCTGAATAGCAGATGGGGAAAGTGTTGCGATCCAAGCATCCCAAACGAACAGCCATACAGTGGGGTCACACCCAGCCGCGATGCAGCAGCTAAACCTCTTCCTGGCCCCCCTTTAGCTGTGGTTCTGGACACTTAAGTGGGAGGCAAAGCAAAGATGCAGGAATTGACATTTACGGGATCTTTCCTGCCGTCCCCCAACCCACAGGGCAGCGGCATAAGATGCTGGCGCTGCGATACTCACTCTGCCCGCAGTTCTTCAGGATCCTCACCCTCTCTGCTACATCTCCGAGGTACAGAGCGTTCTGATAGTGGCCACTCATGTCTTTACGGATCTCCGCTAAACCAGAAGACGAGATAGAAACAGTCACCACCCCTCTGCAGTTCTCAGCCTCCTCTACGAGCTGCCCCTTCTCCCCTCTCTCAGGGTGTCACTTGGCGCCATTATTAATTAATTCTTCTTATTATTCTTTATTTGTATTGCAACAACATCTAGGAACCCCCCAGTCACGGACCAGGATCCCACTGTGCTAGGTGCTGTACGAACACAACAAAAAGACCGCCGCTGCCTCGAGGGGCTGACGTTCTAACCCCCGTCCCGGGACTCACCTATCTTCATCATCTTGCGGAGCTTCTCCAGGTTGCCCGTGATGAGGTACAGGAAGGAGAGCCTGTCGAAATTCTTGGTGCGCTGGTAGCACATCTCCACGATCTGATGGTTTCCCTGCAGCAAGGCCACCTCCCCCAGCTTCTCCCAGCAATTCTTGTCATCCAGAGCCTTGGCTGCCTCCAGGGCGATCTAACAGAGCGCGGCAGACACGGGCACAGGTGTGAGAGCAGGGGTGGAAGGATGGTCAGGCAGATGCTGGCCTGGGACTCTGGAGACCCGGGCTCAGCTCCCTGCTCCACCGAAGATGTTCCGTGTGACCTTGGGCAAGTCTCTCTGTGCCTCAGTTCCCATCTGTACAATGGGGATAACAGCACTGCCCTGCCTCACAAGGGTGTTATGGGGATACTTTAAAGACCGACTCGGTGAGACTCTCAGATACCTGTGACAGACAGTTGCTCCCTACAGCTCTGATCCAGCTGCATTATAAGGAAATAAAGCAGACACATCTCTGTCCTGGCCCACTCCCCACATGTGGACTTTACCATCACTCTCAACCACAGCTCCAAACAAGCTGCAATCTGATTTTGGTTCCCCTTCAGGCTCTCCATATGGTCTGGGCCTCCAATCACACCCTGATCTAGCTAAGTTCACTGCAGATCCACAGGCCCACCAAACCTTGTGCCCAAGAGCGGGGACCTTCAGTTAATTCACATTCAATGGATTTCTAACATTCCTCTTTAGTACAGAGGTGCAGCCTGGGGAAACGACAGGGCCCATCATGCACTGCTCCAAGCAAGCTTCTGTTCAGATTCAGCTGGGCCATCGCTCGCAGGGAGCTGCAGACCCTGGGGGCTGAAATCCAAGTCTTAATGATGAGGGCCAGCAGAGGCCTCAGTGTAGAATTTCAGAGGCTGTGCCTGGACTACCACACGTTATCCAGAATGCAGATGAGCCTTTCCCCACGACCACACCGTACAACCTGCCACCTGTACAGGCAGCATTACAGAGGGAGGTACCCGTGCAGATATCCCCTTCCCTGCCCCAGCGCAGGCTGGCCTCTCACCTCGATATTGCCGCACTCCAGTGCCAGGCTGAACCGGGTCTTCTCGTCCTTTACGAAATGCAGCGCCACCTCGGGGTAGCCCTTCTTCTGCAGGTAGGCGATGATGGACTGGCCCACCAGCTTGGCGTTCCTCACCATGTGCAACACCTAGACGGGAGGCAGCCAGGCAGAGGAATTGAGAATGCCGCGTGGCAGGCATTATCCTATGGCACCAGGTCGCGGAAAGATGCCATGCCCTGGCTCCTCACCTCATCATACTTCCTGTTGATCAGCGCCAGCTTGAACTTGAACTCCGTGGGGTCGATGGTGAGGACCCTGGGTCGGCATTCCCTGTCTAGACAGTACACGTTGTTCCCCTTCACACGGGTGACGTAAATAGGCAGGTCCAGAGTACGGATGATTCCATGATCCCTAAACCAGGAGACGACGTAATTGTATGTTACATAGCGTGACCCATTCTAACATCATGGGTTAGAAGGGTCTCTCCGACCAGGTCCATTAGCTTGGGAGAAGCTACAGACTCACATACCTCTGTATATGGCCTCGCCACTAGCGTGGGGTATAACAGCAAGCCCCAGTCTAGGGAACAGGCCTCCACAAGGCCGGTGTCAACAAGAAAGAAATGAAAAGGTACAGGTGCACTCAAAGGCTAGGCTGCGGGACTGCCTCACCCTACGGATCGCAGAACAGACTTGGAATCCAGTGTTGGGAAAAGAAAAAGAGCAAATTCCTGTTCAGCCTGAAAAGCTATTTAGGTTCTCCCAAGCTAGCAGTGAGCTAGCCTTTATTTGATAGTTCCACCTGCTAGGATGGGAGCTGATATGATCAAGGCAAGTTAATTTTGCACAGTGGCTTCAATAAACTCCACCCCCATGAAAACACAAGAGGGGAAGAGCGAGGAGAGGCTTTTAGCTGTGGTGTTGAGAGAGGGAGATGCACCCACCCTGGGGAGTTGCATGGAAGAACAGAGAGGAGGATGTTGCTACAGAGGGAGGGTCCCCAGGGGGTTGTTCCTGACAGCAGGAGGTGCAGAGCAGAAGGCTCACATACCCAAACCCAGCAGCTGAGGCGCAGCCCAATATCGAACCAAGCCCAGCCACATTTGGCGAGGGGGTTGCGCCAAGGACAGGTCCTTCAGAGAGTGATTTCAAGACACACACCCTTGACTCTTGAGCCCTGCAAGTGACAGACTCACCCTGTGGTGACGGCGTATTTGATGTGGTTGCTGGTGGTGTAGATGAAGACACCGCTCTCATCCCAGGCGCCACTCTTGACGCGGATATTCTCATGGATGTTACACAGGGACTCCAGCTTCCTGTTGCAGATCATGATGGCTGGAGAGGAGGAGGAAGTCCAGAACACCGTCAGGGTTACAGAATTCCTGCTCATTGTGTCGGCCTCAGAGGGCTTGTCTAGACAGCAAATTACTGCGCGGCAAAGCAGGGTGTGAATCTACAGCGCACCAGCTGGCCGTGCCATGACCTCCCGCATGGGCACTGCTACAGCGCACTAGGTCCCGGCGTGTGGCTCGGTGTACTAAAGAGCACACAGCTGAGAGCCGGCAGAGCTGCTGAAAACGCTAAATGGGTGTAAGTAGGAAGAAGGTACCTTACCATGCTTAGCTAGCAGAGCCACATGGGACATGTCAGCTGACCAGATGACATACTTCACCTTGGAGATCTTCACGGTAGCCTGGGTTCTGCAGGGGGAGACAGGATTCCTATACGGGCCTCTTTCAGGGAGACTGTCCCCATGTTCCTCACCAACTAAAAGAGCTTTGTTATCTCTATTGACTCCCACTCCCAAGAACTCTGGGGCTTGATTCTCAGATACCCTAAGGCCCTTTTACACCATTCTGGCACTGTAAAGTGGCATGAAAGTGAGCCTAAATGAAATTTACACTGCCAGACTAGTGTGGAGGGGCCATAGCATATCGGAGAATTGGATCCTCTGGAGTCTATCCTAGCCAGGAGAAGTCTCCCGAAAGCAACACAGGCTGAGATATGTAAAGTGACAACTTACTTTAAGCCCAAAATTCAGGTTTTATTTTCAGAGGCAGATTTTACAGAACACAGAAAAGAGTTTCCCATGCAACTTTTGTTTCAATACAACTTGATGCAAGCCTTCTCGCCGTGCTAGAAACCCAGAGGCACCAGTCTTGGGACAGCATATGAGAACCAGGAAGTGAAATGGACCAGGCTAGTTTCAATGCACAACATTAAGTAAATCTATTTGTAAATGCTTCAGTATTATTAATCTGGGATTCTAAAGTCACTGGTCGCATACAAGGATGTTTAAAAGGCATAGTTTGTATATCAGCAGGGCCCTTTAAAAGATGAACCAGACGCAGCAGCACTGACAAATATACTGTAGTGACCAATCCTGCACTGGATTAGGGATTTGGCCAGATGCATGATCAGTGCAAAGTGCTATCACATTCTGAGGTGGGAGCATTTCACACTCACGTTGAACTTGTGTAAATGATGTCACAAGGCAACAGAGAGTCAGGGCCCTGACCTACACCAATGAGTCTTTTCCTTTGCCAGTCTCTAGGATTCTGTAGTTGTAGTGATGGACAAGGGGGACCATGCCCATTTTTCCCTGCGAAAGACGACAATGCCTGCAGAATAAATTGCACCATGGCTACGTTTATACTTTGCTCCTCGTAACAGCTATTAGCTGGGATTTGGATCAATCTGACACAGTTTGCAGCTGACGCTAGGTTTCGGAGCGTATTAATAGCCATGGTCTGTCCCCAAAAGGCACACGTTGGCAGGATTACAACATGAAATCTCTCCCAGCAGGTGGGACCTTACCGTTTCTGTTGCACATCAAAGAGGGTGATTGAGTCTGCATCCCTGAGTAACAGGTTCCCAGTGCCAGCATAGAAAATCTCATCACAGTTCGGGACCTGCACTTTCTTGGTAATCTCATTCTTCAGGTTCTTGATTAGGATCTGTCGTGCATGCGGGGAGGGAGAAATCAAGAGAGAGGGTTAGATAGGAAGAACCAAAAGATTTCCCTTCCACAGTGAAAATCAAGTCTAAACACCAAATTGCTCTCTTCACTGTTTTAAAAGAGAATATTTGGGGAAGAGTTGTCTAGCACTTACAGCAGAAGTCGGGAAGAGGGCCGGGGGAGATTTCTCGTCCCCTAGTAAAAGCCAGGAGGGTCTGGAGTGGGAGCAGGGGAAGAAAGGGAGATCCTTCTTCCTTACAACAGCAAAGGGGTTTGTTTGTTGCATGGGGAAAGGAAGCGTTCAAATGTATCGACACTTAGTAGCTAGAGGCCCAATGAAAAATGGAGCCCACAAAGCATGATCAATGGTCCATATGCTGGTAGGGATCCTACCCAACCTCTGCTTTGACAGGGTGGAGAGGAGCTGTTTTTTTCTGTTCTCACTGTGCCGTATCGGGGGAGGGAGAAAACACCACACCCTCCATATCTTTTTGACTAGTGAAGTTCAACCTTCTGGTAAGATTTCCAAGCACTGTGCGTGAGAGGGTGTATGGGTGGAAAGATACAGTGGAGAAAAAGTAGAGAGCTCAGTGTAGGGAGAGAAACAGAACTAAAGGGTTGGAGGAAGAGAGAGGAAGCAGTAGACACTGAAGAGGCCAATCCAAGGAAAGAAATCAGAGAACGAAGCCAGGAAGGAAGGAAGGAACAAAACTGAGAGATGTAGCAAGCTTTCAACATCTACTCACCGAAAGCAGCCTGACAATGATACAACAGAAACTAAACAGTATACAACTATTTTATTTAAACTGCAAGAGGTGTCCATGGCAGCATAAGTATTTTTCACCATGGCTAGTTGGTGTTGGTGAACATTAAAAAAAAGAAAGGACGAAAACTGTTTTCATTAGTTTAAATTTCATTTCTATATTAAGCTTCCTTTTTACCTAACTTCAGAGCCAGATCTTCCCGACAGCGCCCCACCAATACACTTGAACCGACAACAATCTGATGAACCGTTTCTATGTCCCCCCCTCCGTGCGCACACCCTTTCAAATAAAACACAGTTAAAAAGACGACCCTGATGAGCGTGGCCCTTACCGAATGCATGCGATCCAGGACTGCAAAGCGGTTGCGAGCTACCCACACAGCTGTCAGCCCAGAGGAACGCTTCCCTTCCGGGGCTGGGAAGAGCAAAACACAGGCAGCGAATAAAACCTCTGGCAGGCTCGTATGGCAACACATTAGTCAGTCTTGTTTGATTCCATCTTGGCTGTGTTGGATCAGCTGCTTCCTACTAACTCAAATTTAACCTGAGGCTATTCACGAGATTCATTTCCTCCCCCACCACCCTTTCAGATCTCAGCATGGCCAGCGCCAGCCCTTCTCTCTAGCCAAGGCGCAAGACGAGTGGCTGCCTGCACAGCCAACGCCACTGCCTGGCGGAGAAGCAGGCCATCCTGGGTGACAGCGCATTCCATCAAACTAACGAGCAGAGCCTCACTGGCCAAACAAACTGAGAGCAGCGAGGGTCCCGGCTTCAATGTAAGCCCCCCTGCTGGGGCTACCCAGCATAACGAGCTGGAGGCGAACGAATGCACTTTCCCTAGCGTGCAGCTGCTCCCTCGGTTTTAAAATGCTAATATGAACACAGTGCAGTGTGTGTCACACGGGCAGGGAGAGAACTGTACTGCAGGACCCGTTGCAGATGTGGTGAAGGCTTCTGCAGCAGTAATACAGATAATGTGTGCTAAGGGGCAGGGGAATAGATAACCCCGGGAGAGACCTGCTGCAGTTACAGTAAAACAAAGTGATTGTCCCACTCTTTAGCTCCCAGACTCTTTCCTCGTCACCACCACCACTACTCATGATAATTGTGTGTTAAAGGAAATGCGCTAAAGATATCGGAGATCCAGACAGTCACAACTGTCAATGAGACCTTACCGATCATGCTTGTGACAGGTCAGTGCCCCAATGAGGGGGAAAGGGAATCAAGTCTCATGTACTCCACACTGTGAGTTCTTGTAGTTAAGAACACAAGGCTGGAGACCTGGATTCTATGTCCAGCTCAGACAGGGTCTTTCCTGTGTGAACGACGGTCATATGGCTTTCTCTGAGTTTACGCATCTTTAAAGCCAGATTATTACTGGCCTCTCTGATTGGTTCACATCCGAGGAACTTCCCTCATTAATGTTCATTGTACATAGATGCTCAGATAGAAGGTGCTTGAAACATTCCTATTACCCTACATATTTTCTTTACAATAGAAGGTTGTATAATAATCTCCTCAGTGGCTGTTCATTTTCTTCCTTGGCCCAAAAGCCCAGATGTATTGACTTGGCTTTTCTCTGGGGCTTTCCCAGGGGAGCAAGCTGAGGGTGCTAAGATCAATATTGATGGTATCGCTGGGCAGGGGTTCCAGGAGACAAAAGCAGTATGGTATGAAGGATGGAATGTTACCCCAGGATGGAATGTTACATTGCGTATACGTGCTTTGGGTTTTTTTTAAAGTCAAAGGCCAAGATTTTCAAAAGTG
This sequence comes from Emys orbicularis, assembly GCF_028017835.1. Classification (NCBI taxonomy): domain Eukaryota; kingdom Metazoa; phylum Chordata; order Testudines; family Emydidae; genus Emys; species Emys orbicularis. The sequence continues at coordinate 2,857,284 of NC_088702.1, forward strand.
ATGAGGGAGATTTTGGGTGCCTAATTGGAGACACCTTTAAAAGGGCTTTGTTTTCAGAAAGCACTGAGCATTTGCCCTCCGAAAATCAAGCTCTTTAAAGGGGTCTCAACGTCACATGCCCAAACCCACTAGTCACTTTTGAAACTTTCAACCGAAATATGTGAAGTACCATCTGTACTGTTCAATATAGTTAATATATATTAAGGGACTAAAAAAGGCCCCTCTTTGCTTCCCATCTCTGAGATATACCAGCTGATTTTCGTGCCAGAGACAGTTCTCTCCATTAGACCTGCATAAACCAGTAAAGTTACTAATGAGTGAGCTGGATTCTAGTCTGCCTCAGACATCACCCCCAACATTGCCAGCTAAGTACTCATCCTAGAATCTTTACTGCCGTGACGACAGAGGCAGGAAGAATCCAGCTGGAGTTTCAGATCCCAAGTGGAAGGGAAAAAATGAATCATGTTTTGACTTTTAAATTGAGCAAATCTGATCTGGAATTTGCAGAGCGAGAATATGAATATTGGGCCCCAGCAGTGTCACTTTTACAGCCGCTTCTCAGAGTATAAACCCACTTTGAACACAAAGTATCTGGGTGAAATCCATCTCCACTGACAAGGCAGAGAAGCTGCCTGCTGTGTCGAAAGGGAAAATGGAAAGGTCCTAATAATTGAATTATAAAATATATATTTGCAGCTGTAAAGTTTGGGATGAACATGAATTTTTCAAGTCAATGTACCACGTGATCTAGTAAGCAGAAAGGCCTGCCAAATGACGCACGCTGCATGGGCTACAGGAAACGCAGGGAGAGAGTGCAACAAAGACTTGGAGAACAGAAGCTTTTTTACAATGGGATAGAGGAGGTGGGGGCAGGACTGAAGAAAGAAAAATGCAACACATTGAACACCTACCATCGGGGTTCTGGGAGTCTGCGTCCTTGGGGATGGTATACAGGTCATAGGTGCTGTTCTCCAGGTTACTGGCTCTCTATAGAGGGAAAAAGAAATACACACACATACAAATCAATATATATTATTTATATACACACGCCGTCTACTCACGCTTCCCTCTACAGAGAGAATTTAGTTGCAAATAATAGTGGGAAGAAGTCATCTCTCTTGAATGTTGTACAGGACACCTGGATACCAAGGTGATGGGCACCCTTTTGTGTTTATGGGAGATGGTGAGGAGATCCTTAGCTGGAAAACCCCTCACAAACCGGTCTCCAGTCTGGCAGCACACCCTGCTCATGTTCCCAGTGATGGGACTGTTCTGTAAGACGGAGGCTAACTAGCATTAGTTCTAACCAAACCCTGAAGACCTCATTCACACCCCCGGCCTCTCCAGAGACGTTTCTCTAACACAGCGCAGAGCAAATGTGGGGCAGCTTCCCTTCCGGGACTGGCTTACCGTGCAGAGCAGGACAGCATTCTCAGCTGGGTTGTACGACATGTTGAACACTGGGAACTTGGAACCACTGAAGAAGAGTCACAAAGAGAAGAGAAAGTGAACAATGGCTCACGCCCCTGTAGGATGCTGCTTGGTTTGCTGCTGATGTCCCAGAATGCATCTTCCTAGGATAGCACAGATGCCTGACGGGTCCAAGACAAGTCACTTCCTGCCCGTTTCCCAGCCCCCCAACACACATGGCACAGTTCTCAGTCCTTGGCCTCTGCAGACAACAGGGACAATTAGCATTAATGGTGACAGTGATTCACGTGAAGGACGCCCCACAAGGAACTCCACTGAGACCCATCACTTTCGTCACAGAGGTCACCGAATGGCCACTATCATTTTGGAACAGCCTAGAAGTCCAAGGCTCTATAGCCCGTTATCTACTCCCCAAGCTCTGTATCAAAGGTCACGTTTGCATTCGACTGAACAATCAGTTTGAAATCAACCTGAGGGGAAGGAGGAAGACAGTGCAGCTTGTGTATCTGCAATGGATTAACTGGGAACTCAGGGCAGCGGCGTTTATCCGAGTGCCAGGACTCTCCCGGCACACGGGCCCCCTCACCTTCTCAGCTGCATGACAGCAACATCTTTGGAGCTGTTGAAATCGAGCTGGCGCAGGAAACGGTCCTTCACGTAATACAGCATGTTCCCGTGCACCGCATAGGCAGGCCGCTCACGCTCCAGCTTGAACACGATCATGCCGCCGTCGTGGCCTGGGAAAGGAAAGACAGGAGTCATCGCCGGCTGTCACGATTCAATCCAGACAGGGTAGGGGCTAGCTGCCTTTCCTTTCTGCCTCCATAACAGAGGGGATACTCTGGATAGGGCCAGAGTATTCCCACGGGAATTCAGAGGGGCTGAACGCACACTCTGCACGACTGCATTCAACAGTCACTCGCCTTGATGGAAAGGGTGAATTCCATTCCCTACCCCATTAGCAGGTCCCCTATTTGAAGAGAGGGTCGGCCCCATCTTCCTTCCTTTAAATTAACCAGTCAAGTCAGGCCCCCGGCCTCCTCCCTGCGGACTATTCAGCACATGCCTCCAACACGGGATCCCAGACAGAGGGGTTCAGGTGACTCCATCTCCTGTGGCTATAAGAGTCAGGGCCTGGTAAGACTGGTGGATTTTATTTGTATTACTGTAGTCCCTAGAGGGCTCAGTAAATAAGGGATCAGGGCCCCATTCCTCTAAGGGCTAAACACACTCAGAGTAAGAGACAAGCTCCACCCTGAGGAGCTTCTAACTTGGTTTCTGACTAGAATCATATCCCCGCTTACATCCATTCAGAATGTCGCTGCAAAGATCATTTCCCCAGCCCCTCGCTTTGACCCCGTCACCCCTCTCTCCACAGCCCTCTGCTGGCTCCCCCTTCTCTACTGCGAACATAAGCTACACGTCTTTGCTTTGGAGGCCCTTCATGGCCTATCCCCAATCCGACTATCTCTCATATGCTATTGAAATGTTGACTCCTGCCTCCGATCAGCTCGTGCTGCCAGCCTCCATCACCCACTTGTTAAGGTTTCAAACAGGCACCTTCGTGCTCTCTCTCTCTCTCGTGTCCGCCCTCACGCTTGAGAGGAGCTCACAGGAAACATCTGCAAAACTCCGTCATTACACACCTTCAACCCCCCCCTTAAAACTCCCCTTTACCTGACACCTATAAAAAATGTTGGTTAACCTGCTGGTTTCTGAGACCACTGCCTGTCATGCCATCCAATATTATTTCCATGTACTCCCCCATCTGTCTGTACCCACTTGTCGACTCCTGTCTTACACTGGAAGCTCTTTGGGGCAGGGATTGTCTTTGCTCTGTGCACAGCACTTAGCACCCTGGGGTCCTGCTCCATGACTGGGGCACCTGGACACCATGGCAATGGTTCTCAACTATTTAACATCGTGGGCCACATATGCAGCTCTCTCTGTGTTGTGTGAGCTGCATCCACACAATGTATATACTACCTGTATGGCTCTGAGGATGTCACATGGGCTGCAGCTGTATGCTGATTGGGCCACAGGTTGAGAACCACTGCACTATGGGAATATCAATCAGAAGCATTTTAGCCCCTCCTGTTCTCTCTAGGGAAAACCAGAACATATAAAAGAGCATCTAGTCCAAGAACAGGGTCTGATACGTGCCAACAGACCCCATAACCCCTTCCCCTCATCCCCACCTGCCAGAACCTGGAAGGATTCCTTTTACCTGCAGCAAAGAGGTTGAGGTTGGGGTGAGCAGCCAACACCCAAAAGCGATCGTGATCTCGGCGGAAGGTCTGGACGCCCGTGCTGGGTGGGGGAAACGAGAAACAAAATGAAGCAGAAGCCTTGGAGTAAACACCAGTTTGTAAAATGAAGACTTGGAGCCTAAAGGTCCAGAATGTATGTGGCACTCCCTGGGGGAGCGTGAACCTAGGCAGCCCTGTATTCACACCCTACACACTACAGCAGTAATATGTGTACAAACAATGCCTTGTGAGGTAGCATCTGAAACCTATTCACATGCTAGTCATTAATATTGCAAAATGCATGTGTTAACGGTACATGTGAAGTTATGAATTCCCTCTGGATGATGTTACTAGAACATGTTTAAGACCAAGAGGCTAGCCCAGGGAAAAGTGGTAAATAGGTCGGTCCTAGACAAAGGAATGTGGGTTTACCTCACTTTACATATTAGCAATAAACAAAGCCATTGAGCTAAACCAGCAGGGGTTATTCTGAGCCTGAATTTGAGAGACAGAGAATTAACATTGCTCCTGAATCCCAGAGAGAGACAGGGAACGATCCCCAGGACGCCTTCCTAACTTGCAAGACAAAGACATCCCTCGGGGGTAAAGGAACAGAAAAAAACCTCTATCTTTATCCTTCACCCTAAGAGACAAACAAACCAAGCGACTGTCTCTCTGTGATGGGTTCTGGTCACATCGGACAGTAAAAAGCTGAAAAGACAACTGGAGGTGAGAGAAACCATCCTGTACAAAGACTGTATCTTGCTACGTTAAAGTTTTAGTCTTTTAGATGAACGTTTTCACTTTTACTTGCTTGTGAGCATCTCTGCCTTTATCCCTTTCACTTGGCATCACTTAATCCATGTTCTTCTGGTAATGAACTTGCTTTACTTTCACTATAAGCCAGCTCAGTACAGTGTTTGAAGGGAAAGGTATATTTCATCCAGTTCAATTAATAAGCTGTAATGTACTCACTCTTTAACAGAGCAGCAAACTTAATCTCTTCTGTGATTATTCAGTGACAGGTGCCGTGAATTGCAGAGAAACATCTCTGAAGAGCTCGGAGGCTGGAATTCACGGATTGTTACCTGCTAGGCAAGGTTTGGGCCGGGAGAGCCTTGAGTTTGCTGGTGAGGAAGACAGACTGGTGTGGCAGGGACCTGACGTAGTCTAATCTCTAGCAAAGCTACCTGTCTGCCTCAGCAAGAGAGAACAATGGCGCTCAGCTCTGGGTGTCCACAGCAATGTTACAGGGAGGCAGTAGTGTCCAGTAGTTAGAGCAGGGGACTAAGTGTTGGGACTTCTGAGTTCTATGCCTTGCTCAGGAAGGGAGGATGTTCTAGGGATTATACCGGAGAGTGGGGAATCGGGACTCGCAGGTTCCATTCTCACCTCTACCACTGACACACTGAGACATAGACATGGGGCCTGATTCTCATTTACACTAAAGCCTCTTTAGGTTGTTTGAGCGGAGTCAAGGTTTCAGGGTAAACGAGCCAAGTCAAGGACTGACTTTTGTCCAAGTGATTATTAAGATTCACTGACCACAGATATAGCACCCCAAGAAGTCCACTCCGGTTTTAGAGGTACTTCTGCTTCCAACAGCATTCCCTATTTTAAACACAGGGAATATCGCTTCGTTGGTAACAGCTCTAAAACCAGAATTAACTTTTTAAGTGTGCCCATTGTACATATAAACCGCGGCTTTGGCCCACTCAGTATCTCTCTCAAGAGTGATACTCATCTAAATATGAAACCAATAAATACATTGCATACATTCAAATCATTTCCGTCAGAGAGATCGCTAAACAAGCTGGCTCCTCTCACGACTGTTTCTAATCAGTTACAACTCTAGTTTTCCTCCTTATACTTAACAGCGGTCTCACAGGGAAAAGTTCTTTGCAAACACAGCAACTGATGTTTAAAGACTGCATTTGGTTTCGGGGGGTTTACTCTAAAATGAGGACAGTTAACAGAAATAACAGGCCCGTCAGAAGCCTAGCCAGTGGCAGAGCACTCACCGCTTAGACATATCCCAGACACGGATGCTCTTATCTTCTGAATTGCTGAGGATGAGCTCCTGCCGTGGGTGAAAGACAGCACAGGAGACATTGTTGTAGTGTCCACGGCAGGTGTCCACCTCCCAGGCCTTGGATTCTAACCAGCAGTGGAAGAAAATGAGCCAGGGTCAGAATTAAAAGCTCTTGCTGCTCCTGGGCTATGAGCAGTGATCTCAAATGGACACCAGGCTGCTGGGTTCCATATCCTTCTCTCACTTATGCCTTTTCTCCAGCCCCATCCCTCAACCGTAGCTTCTGACCTGTACTGCAACTGAAGCAGCACAACTGACCGATACGTAAACTAAAACACCCCAAAGTTGCTAAACTTTAGTTACATCCGAATCTCTCGGATAGGAAAAATCAGCTGAGGCAACCCTGCTGACAGTCCCTAGACGTGGGCATGCGAGTGCTTCCTTCTTGAAGAAGGACCTTGGGCAATGGAATGAGATTCCTTTATTGGTCCCTCAGGCTGAGTTTGATAGACCTCAGGGCACAAAGCTAGGCTCATCTCTTTGCTTGAGGGTAGATGAGCTACAAGGGGAGCCTTGTAAGGGTTGGCTGGAGAGTTGGGCTTTCCCCAGGTTGTTCCTCCAGTGCAGATGCCAGTGGTCTCTTTGGGCCTGTTTCAAGCACTTTCCAAGCGTACACATTCATACTCAGGTTCACGTCACAGGCATGTTTATAAATAAACCCGGCTCCCACCGCACTCTCCCCAGCCTGTTCCCTCTCTCCTCTCCCAAAGAGGTTCCTTTTGGGGCTGCTTCTTACCATTCATCCTCCAGATCTTCACCTGCCGATCATCAGCCCCAGACACGATGAGAGGCATGGTGGGGTGGAAGGCTGCCCAGTTCACCCCACGGTCGTGTCCCTGTGGGATGGGAGAAAGGGGTCTCACACCAAGCCTGGGGCTCCAAGGGGTCAGCACACAGAGACGGAGCAGCCAGAAAAACTGCTCCAGCAAATAGGATACAAGCTGCAGACTTCAGAATGACTCGTGAGGGTCTGCAGCTAGCTCCTGTGGTCTTCATTCTGGTGGACTGAACTTCATGGATGTGCCATGATGCTCCTATGAGATGCTCACAGACCAAGACTGCACCTGTACTAGTAAACTCTGCAGATAGACTTCCCCACTCGTGCCAGCAATGGTGGAAGCGGAAGATAACACACTGGTAAAGCCCCCTGAGTCCTATCTACCCTTGAGGGGTAGTGAGATGACACAGAGGAAGAGACACACAAGCACCAAGCACACCACCACCACTCCTATTGCTTCCCCCAGTGGGGCTGCAACGGTGATCAATTATGGCAACATCTGCTAGGACAGATGTGGCCCAGTAGCAACAATGGAATCTCATTATCCCATCTTCATGCAACTAGACTGGCTTCCTATTCCGTTCAGAATTGCTCTCTTTGGTAAAAACCCGCAATGGATCTGATAACATCGTCGCCATTTGTACCGCAGAAGAGTCTGAGGTCCCCAGTCATGGAGGACCATTGACTCTACCTTTCAGATTTTAAGTTCTTTAGAATAAGGCATTCCTTATCCCCAAAGGAACACATGAATTCATAGAGACGTATCAAGTCTCTTGGCTTCCTTCTCCCTCTGTTTCTCAAACCTGTTATAGGATCATTTGTACAACAGGGGCTATCTTAAATAGAGCTGAATGAGCTATACACACACACAGTACCTCAAGAACATGTTTCACCACCGCATCTGTCGTCCCGAACAAATCCACCCCAGTAATTCCCCTGACATCCGACTCCACAGCTCCAGGAGACAGATTCTTCTTCCTTAGGCCTTCGTGAGGGAAGGAGAAGCAGGAGTGGAGGAAGCAAACACGAGGTTACCAGACAGTGTACTAACTCAGAGACATGTAAGTCAGCGCCCTCCTGTGCCGTTCACAGGTGGAGAGAAGGAGGAATTTTGAAAAAGAGGAAAAGTGAGAGAAATATCAAGGATTCCCTTCCTCTTTCCCCAAAAGCACAAGCTCAGACCAGGTGCACAAAGCTCAAACTTGGCAATAAAATGCTCCCAACAAGCAGCCATTTCTCAGCTCCCTGGGATTGATAAGCAGAGCTGCTGCATTGGAGGGACACTGTCACGCTGATTCCTTTCTCTCTCAATACAGTATTTAATTCCCAGTTTGAGCTTGCACCTTTAGGGGGCTCTCATCTATGCCAGTTTCATAGGTGCTCTCACTGTCAGTTTTTGCTTGTTTACTTGGACCATTTGTGTGGACACCTGAGTCAGTTTCAACTGATATATGGAAACTATGGCCTCTTGAGAAGTCTTTAAGGTGACATGGGGATCTGCAAATTCTCCAAGGCACCAGGGATTGGGGAGAAATACAGCTCATCTGGAGGATATAGGTAAAGAGGGATAGCTTGATATTTTAAGGAAGTGGTGACAACCCACAACTCTAACAAGTCTTCAGTGGAAGTTCGGTATCTCCAAATGTCAGGCCAGAATGCTTTGGCAACTTCTTCGAGTGTTGTTACTGAACACACTCCAATAAATTCAATCCCAATAGTCAATCAACCCCACCTTAAAATGGTTACATTCTGATGAGGGAATATCCCCTAGATTCTAGATAGCTTTAAAATAATCCACCACGACATGCTAAACCCAGGCTGACAGAACCTTCAACTTGTGGGGGGTTGCAGGTAGGATGCTGTCTGGGAAGGAGCTATGCTGTGGAATTTGTTTCTGCCAGAGACCAGGCTGAGACACTTTAAGGGCATGACTCAAAGTTGAACTCGTCTGGTAAATTTTTGTCGAAGAACCAAACAGACATGGCCCCAGCAGTACACTCTAGGAAACAGAGTGGAATTTAGACTGATTCCTGTAATTGGCCTTAGTCTGAGGGTTGGGAATGGGGTGTATAACTTTCCTCCAGTTCCTTAAGGGAATCAGTGTATTTCTAAATCTTTGCAGTGACAATTATAGGGACTGGCGCCTTAGAAACAACCACCTGTATATATAAAACTCACAGTACTCTGTGTTGTGCAGTGGCATAACCACACCACTTTCCATTTATACAGTATGCCAAATAAAACAGAACCACATTAGCTGCTCCTTCACCAGAAATTGAAATACCCGCCCCAGGGAGAAATTGGAATGTGCATTGCTAAATGAAAGCCTCCGCTTAGGAGAAAAAAGGCTTGAGGCTTTTAAACAAAGGAGTTACAAACAAAACTTTATAACAGACTTTTAAACAAAAAATACTTGACTGTGGGAGCCAGGACCTGAAACCGACTAGGAACAAAATAGAAACTGACCGAGTTGGCAGTGTCATTGGCCAAGGTGGGTGAAGTGCAAGAGAGGATCAGACAACATTGGGTTTGACAAGTCTTTTTTTTTTTTTTAATTCTCACTTTTGATCTCCTCAGGTGTTAGTAACACAGGGGAGATTTAAGATAAGGGGATCTTAACAGTGCCCCTTTGACAAGATCTGTAAGGTTTGTCTAATGAGAATGACATGTTAAACAGTGAATCACGAGTCGGTGTGAATGTTACACACATTGAATCTAAGATGCACACACAGATGGTCCAAATGACAACAGGGAGCCAGAACCAGAGAAGGAGAGTGATAGATGCATAATTCAGAGAAACTGTGGAAAGTGGAAACAGAGGAATCTTAGAAGAACAGATACTTGAGCCTTCGACAGGCCAGTGGAACGGACTGAAACGACAGGTGAAAAATGTCTGGGCTGACTGCACAAATCCAGAGGGAAGGCAGGACACTTGCAGAATGTACCAGCTTCCTGTGCTGCTCTGGGGAGGGGGCGAAGGAGAGACGAGGGGCTGGGAGCAGCGTGATAGAGATTAGACATTCCGAGGATAGCTGTTACGAAAGAGCGTGGGAAAGGAGCCTGCGCTCAGCAAGCCCAAGAGCATTCAAATAAAAGAGCAGATGTTAAGAGGTGTCACTGACAGTTCAGGAACGAGATCTAGTGAAAAGCACCAGATCCTGACTACATCCTGACAGCTTGTGGGAGAAGGGGGAAGGAAGAGGAAGTTCCTGCAGCATCAGGAGGTTTCTAGGATCCCCTTTCCAGAATGCAATGGCCAGAGCCACACAGAGGCATTGTAGCCAACTGGAAGCTCAAACGATGGACCATGTTAGCTGCAAGGGCCCGGGGCATCTAGGCTGCGATCTCCTCCACTCTCCCAATCAAGGCTGCACATTAAGGGGCTGCCACCTACCCAAGGGAGAAACCAAGGAAGGGTTCTTGGGTTTTGACCAACCTCTTCATTCTGGTCTCATGAGCCTTCCTCCCCTTATATACCATCAGCACTCACAGCATTAGCCCTGTGGTTGAGACAGTGCAGTACTGGGGGTGATGGGACGGTGTCTGTCAGCTGTCACTACACACTCACTAGGGGGCCTTGCAGTAATGTAGTCTGCGCCCCACAGCGCCCCCTTCTGGGACTCTTAGCATCACCTCTGATGTTCCCAGCCCCCAACAACCTGTGTTCCAGATCTCCTCAATGGCAGGATGCTGGATTACCAGCCAAACCGCTCAGGCTCTCTCCCTGATTGGAAACTAATCACCCAGCGCTACTGAACAAAGCCCTGAAAGCACAAGAAGATTCCAGGGAAGCGACAGACCTTAGCTCTTGAGATGGGAAAGGCAGGTTAAAGAGAAGCTGTTTTATTTTACAGGACAAAAAAAAAGCAGGTTAATGAGAAGAATCTTCCATCAGGGTTAATGGTAACAGGGAGGCAGAACAGACAGGAGGTTATTTTGTAAACTCTGGGGTCAACGTTAGTGTCACGAGCAAGAGACGTCACTCCACAGCACATGGCAATTGCGTTATGATGTCACAGCTTTTCATGCATTTTGATACAGCAACTAGAGCCAGCTAACGCTGGCTACATTGACACTCGCTCTCAGGAGATCAGCAGAACAAGGACCCTTCAATTTTTAACTTTTGAATCTGTGTTGGAGAAAGATGCTAAATTGACAGCCATGGAGACAGAAGGCCTCTAGCCACACAATAAATACATCATGGGTAACAAGAAGCAATGCTTCCCCCACACTGCCCTGGGGTGAGAGAGTTCAGTCTCCATGGCCTCTCTCCTGAGACTGCTAAGAAGGGTGAAATCTGTGCAGTGATTAGGTCTCTAGACAATTTGACACTAGGAGAGGAAACAAGACCAACCAACTCATTTCACTTAAATCATCCAACAACTAACATCCCTAATCCCTAGAGGTGCTGAGAATCCATAACTCCCACCAAAGTTAACTGGGGTTGCAGGTACTCAGCATCACTCAGGATTGGTTTTTAAGTGACTATCAACCCAGGCTGGACCCTTAATTTGTAAGATGCACGTGCATCTCCACAACTGACAGCAGCCTGAATGCAACAAAGGCTGTTCCCAATAGACCTTTTGTGCTAGAGCCAAACTACCAAGGACAGAACTCAGATTAGGGGTGACCTTGCAAAAATCCCACCCACCCTCAGTTTGTTCTCCCACTAGCATTTTAGCCCAGTGATGTTTAAATGTAGTGGCAACTGAATCAATAATTCAGCATCTATAGCAGAATCTCTAAAACCCCCTCATCACAGATCAGCTGGAAAAAACGGTACCCTCTCCAAATCCATTTGGCTATAGGAACTCTGCTGAGAGCGCGTGTGGGTTGAATGCAGCAGTCAGGTTACAGGCAGAATGGATGTTAAGCTCCCCATGCTGGCAATAGAGAGGAGGGGCAGGTTTTAAATATTCGAAGAGCCTGTCCCCTGCTCCTATTGTTGACACAGCTGGTCATGTCTGAGCGTGTACTACAAAACAGAGCAACTCACCCAGTCAAAACTGCAATGGTGAAAGTGGCAGGTGGGGTACAGGGCCACAACTCGAGTTCTAGAACATCTTACAATGCAGTAACACTGCTGGTGCTGTTCCTGGACCAGACCCTCCCTTCCCTCCTTTCGTCACTTATCTGCATCTCTAGCATTCGCTTCAACTTCTGTATGTAGCGCAGCCTTTCCTTAGGGGACTGTAAAGTGTTTTACAGTCATTAATTAACCCTCCCAATACACCCTGCAGGACAGGTATAATTGGAGGTGCAGACCACGGTGAGTCAGCAGCAGAGCCAGGGATAGTAACCAGGAGTCTTGACTTCCAGTTCCCTACTCTTGTCTCTAGACCACACTCCATCTTTGTGAAAGGGACATCGGTGGACTAGCAGCCACTGTACTTAATGATCTCTTCTTCCATTTGCTGTTTAACAACAGCTGGGACAGCAAAAAATCAGCTCTACTCCGTAGTCAACACAGAAGCCTTTTCAGGGCTATCCGAGAGAGAATGATTCACCACTTTCTCTCCGGGACATTGCTGACTCTGGGAACAATGTTTCCCAAGGGATGAAGGTGTCCCACAGAACCCTGTAACTGAGCCTGCAGCTTCTCTTTCCTGGTGACAAAGGCAAAGCTGATCTAGTGACAGTGCTGTGTCCCTTCCTCAGTAGCAGTACTCATCTCCCGCACGGCCTAGAGAATCCGACTGGAACATTCAAGGGAGACGGAGGGCTATAAATCACCATCAGTGGAGACAACTGTTATGTTCTGATGGCTTTTCTTTGTGGGTGGCTCAGACTCACCAGCTGCCTTTTTCCCTCCCCGGCTCTAAACTCGCTAGTTCTTTCCCCACTTTGCTTTCCGCCACTGCAGTTTTGAGCTGGGCTTTGTTGCTGGATACCCCCTCGACTTGGGCAGCTCACCAGAAATATCCCAAACGCGCACAGTCTGATCCAAGCTGGCCGACACCACCAGGTCCTCAGACGGATGGAACTGGGAGCACATCACATAGTGATTGTGTCCTGTCAGCACGCTGCAAGAAAGAGGAGAGAAGACACCATTTCAATCAAGGAGGCAGCAATGCACAGTCTGATCTGTACCAACATTTCAAAGCTGAATCTAGTAGGGAAGATGGGGAGGTTGGTAGGGAGAAAAGCCGTGAGAGGAGCATACAGGGGAGTATGGAGAAGGAAGGCAACTCAGCGGGGCAGAGAGGGAGGAATAAATAGGAAACATCACTTCATAGGGGGGCATACAAGGGATAATCTATACTGATGCCAATAACTATCAACACCGATACACAGTTACTAAAAAACCTGGGAAATTCCCACACAAAAATCTTTTGAAGATAGTTTAGTTTGCCAGATTGCACAGCCCACCAAAGTGAACCAACAAAAGGAAGAAAATGAGCAGCGAAGCCATTTCAAAAACCCTCCTCAAATCCTTTTGTCAAACTCATCCCTTCCACTACACACAGCCCACATACCTCCGACACAAAACCCGGTATAATGCAATTTACAAAAGCCACACCAACCCTACATTCATTCTTGGAACACATAAGCTGTAAGCACAACCAAAGTTCAAAGGTACCTGTTGGTTATTCGAGACGAGGGTAGTGAAAAGGAGGCGTCTCTTAAGAGAAACTCTTGAGTGGAGTTTTCATGGGAAACTGAAGGACTTAACTGTTTATCTCAGATTTTGCATGCGTGGCTCCGCAATCTAGCGCTTCTAACTCTAAACTAACTTTTGTTTACGTGGGAATGCTACTTAAAAATAGCCCAGCTCCTGAAATGAGGCAGATAAAGAGGGAACAGAGACACCTAAGCTTTTTAAAAAAAGCACTTTAAACACCATTTGCTAGAGATTACCTAGAGATCTCTCTAAGGAAGGAATGGAGGAAAACTCTATTGCTAGGGTTATTTCACGACTGACAACTACAGTGGAGGACATAACTCCGCGCTGGCAAGAAGAATGAACTAGATGGGACTTCAGAAGTTATTCCTACCTCATTTCTAGAGCCAATTTAATAAAAAATAATATATTTTTTTCTAAAACTGTTGGGAAAATAATTTTTAATTTTTTTCTTTGAAATTTCAACAAAATGTTTTATTGAAAAAGACAGAGTTCAGAATATTTTGACCCTCTGTTCATTTCTAAAATTCAAGAAGACTTGTGTCTCCCCAGTTATTATTTCTATAGCACCAGTTGTTTTTACCAAACACAGGTTCTGGACTGCCAGTTCCAAACCCGGATAGTCTGATCATCAGAAGCACTCAGGATCCAGGGGTATTCCTAAAAAAACATTTAATAATTAATATCTGAAACAACAGTCTCCACCCTCACGTTTCCCTCCAAATGGTTTGCAACACAGCCGGAGATAACTATAGGATTTCTAGTTCATTGGGTCAGATGTCCCAGGCAAGAATTACAGCTCTACTGTAGAATCATTTCCCACATAAGAAAAAGGAGAAAGTGATGGTATAATTGATCCTATATAGAGCACTCGATACAGCACTGATTATTTCTGCAAGTGTCCTACAGGGCTCTGCCACACCTTGCTTTGCACACATACAGAGCTTCAGCATAGATGGGCAACAGAGGGGATTACCAGGGACAAGATCGTAACCCATCACTCTCAGAGGAGAAAGTTGATGGACTAAACTGCCTTCAAAGGCTTTTTTCCTGAGGGTGTCAAGATGTGTACTAGCATCTTCCTCACCAGAGGCCTGATGTGTGGTTGTGCATGTTGCTGCTGCTCTTATTCTAATTGTTCTGGGTAAGTATCACTTGGACGATTTCAGACAGCAAGAGCGAGAAGTTAGCCAGCACAAAGAACGAGGCGCATGTCCCCATCTGTGCTCCAAATGGCAATGGAGGGAGAAAAGAAGCTTCCAGTGAGCTCTACAATTGGCGGTACCAACTGTCCCCAGGAATGATCTTTGGGGCAGAAATCAGGCGTTCCTATGTTTGTATGGCACCCAGACCATTTTGTGCACTGTATGTCTGCAGGAAAGAGTCCTGCTCAGGGAAGCCACAGAGATTCCTATAAAGCAATGCAGTGAGGTGCAGATCAGTGAAGTTACACAGCGGGGAGACTCACGTGGTGGAAGAAGGTGGTGCGAATGTAATCCAGGTGCCCGAGCAGCGTGAAAAGACAGCGGCGCAGCTTGTAATTCCAGACCTGTATGAGACAGAAGGCCAGTGAGAGGGACCTGCCAAACTCTGCCCAGCTCTCTTCTGCCATCTCATTTAGCACATGAGGTTTTTACTCATCCCCAAGCTGGTCTCTCCCATTTTACATTTCAGTTCTGGGTGAAGCCAGCAACAGATCTCAACAGAAATTGTCAGGCTGCATTTAATTACTCCTACCGCCCTCAGAAAGAGCAAAATCCTGAATTCTACACTTCCCTTTTTCATCTCTATCTGCTCACCGTTTCCTCACCCTCCACAGAAAACTAAATTAACACACATTCCTTACACATCTTTGTCAAATTCCCCATCTTCCTTTGCCCACCAACACTTTTTGAGGGGATGGAAGGTGGAAGGAAGAGTTGATCTACCTTTATTTTGTAGTCATCACCTCCAGAGACAAAGAGTGGCTGCTGTTTGTGGAAATCAATACCTCGGACTGGTCCTGCAGGGGGAAGAGGCAGGTGAAACACAGGGAGACAGCTAATATCTGTATATGGAGCCAAACTGACAGCCAGAACAGGCTGTTCCATTCAGAGCAGAACAATTCTATCACGTCATACTCCATTTTAATCTGATAAATTGTCTCAACATGATACTCCGAGGTCAAATACAACTTTCTGAGACAGCATTCCCCCCCAGGCCAATGCAAAGAAGTTCTCTTCTGTGTGGTTATAGAGCTACAGCACCATAACATCCGACACCTCTTACACAATAACGAAGTTATCGTCATAACAGCGCTGTGAAGTATTTTCCCTATTTTACAGCTGGAAAAGCACGTTCAAGAAGTGGTTTGCTCATGATCACACATGGAGTCTGTGGCACCATTAGGACCTGAAGCCAGACCTCCTGCAGCTCAATCCAGTGCTTCAACCAAAAGCCCATCCTTCCTCCTCTCAAGAATGCACCATTTAATGCAACAATCAGGGCTCTGGAGCTGTGCTCCGGCTCCGCTCCAGCTCCAGGCAAAAACCTGCAGCTCCACTACTCCAGAGCTGCTCCGCGCTCCAGCTCCAGGCTCCGCTCCAAAGCCCTGGCAACAAGCCCTCTGCATTCGATTCTTTCAGACTCCAAACTTACTCACCATCATGCTCATCAAATTTGTCAATAAGGGTGCACATCCGGTAATCCCACAGCTGGATCACTCCATTGTGCAAACTCGTTAGGATCCAGGGTCGCTTCGGGTGAAAGCTGAGCCCTAAGGACAGAGACGCAGAGAAGCACAGTGGTCAAGTTTTCAGTTACATTCAATCTCTGATGACACGGAGGAAGTGAACGAGGGTCAGCATTTCCCCAAAAGGCGGCCTTTTTAAGGTGCCGGAAGTTGGATACCCAAAACTACCACGAGTCGTCCTGTGGCACCTTAAAGACTAACAGATTTATTTGGGCAGAAGCTTTCGCGGGTAAAAAACCCACTTCTTCAGTTGCATCTGAAGTCTTTAAGGTGCCACCGGACTCCTCGTTGTTTTTGTGGATACAGACTAACACGGCGACCCCCTGATACTTGGCACCATGCAAGGCACAAAACGACCAGCCACTTTCAAAAACCTTAGCCAAAGTCAGACGCAATGAACGGCTTTTAAAAAAAATGTTTGGTAGCGTCTAAACGCAGATTAATAAACAGACAACAGCATGACAACTTTTTTTATTTGACCATCAGCTGCGGGGGGGGGGGGGGGGGGATTATAATTAACACTTTATGACAACAGCCACAAATCCCGGGACTGCAATAGGAGCATCTCTAGCAAACTCGAAGAATAACTAGGCCGGCATTTAAAGGAGGGCTCTGCCCAACGCAAAACGGGGGTGGGGGTGGGGGGCATTATTTACGTGGGGGCCCAGTGTCTACAGCCCCATAGCCCCGGTTTGGACACTGGGTCAGGCGGAGGGGAGGGGCCAAGGGTGAGCCCGGGGCGGGAGGGCAGAGGAGGGGTTGGGGGGGGGCAAAGGCTGCGGCCTGGGGCAGGAATGGAGATGAGGGGTCAAGCCTGGACCGTGGGGTGGGGACAGATGGGGGAGGGGCGGTGAAAGCGGATCGGGGGGGGGGGGTCACGGTACCTTTCACCCGGGCCGACTTGGTCTCGAACTTAGTCAGCATCGCGCCCCCGGCTCCGACCCGCCGCCCGGACTCGCCCCTCAGCCCCGAGCCTCCACGTCGGCCCCGGAACCGCCACGCACCCACTTCCGCTTCCGCCCCCGCCCGCCCGGGACCATAGAGCGGGAGGCCTCCGCAGGCCAGAGAGGGGCTTCCGGGTGTGCGCGCGCAGGCGCAGAGGGACCTGGCCCGCCCACCACCCCAGCGGGCCCCGAGGAGGAAGCGGAAGCCGCGGAGAAGATGGCGGCCGGGGCCGGCTGGAGAATGGGAGCCGGGGAGCGAGGGGGCCGGGGAGCGGAGACCCTGTTCCGGGGGCTCCTCTTCTGCGTGCTGGGCTGCGGTGAGACTCGCTCCCCCTGAGGGCGGGGCGGAGGG
The DNA here is from genome assembly GCF_028017835.1 of Emys orbicularis. NCBI lineage: Eukaryota > Metazoa > Chordata > Testudines > Emydidae > Emys > Emys orbicularis. Next base: position 2,874,483 of record NC_088702.1, read on the forward strand.
GCCCCTCCCTGTGGGGGCGGCGGCGGCGGCGGCAGGCCGGTCGGGGGCCCCTCCCCCTGGGGCTATGCGGGGGGGCGGCAGCGGTGGGGGCCCCTCCCCCTGGGGCTATGCGGGGCGGCGGCAGGCCGGTCGGGGGCCCCTCCCCCTGGGGCTATGCGGGGGGGCGGCGGCGGTGGGGGCCCCTCCCCGTGGGCTATGGGGGCGGCGGCAGGCGGGTCCCTCCCCCGGGAGTTGTGGGGGGGCGGCGGCGGTGGGGGCCCTTCCCCTGGGGCTATGGGGGCGGCGGTGGGGGCCCTTCCCCTGGGGCTATGCGGGGGCGGCGGCAGGCGGGTCCCTCCCCCGGGAGCTGGGGTGGGGGCCCTTCCCCTGGGGCTATGCGGGGGCGGCCGTGGGGGCCCTTCCCCTGGGGCTGTGCGGGGGGGCGGCGGCGGCGGTGGGGGCCCCTTCCCCTGGGGCTATGGGGGTGGCGGTGGGGGCCCTTCCCCTGGGGCTATGGGGGCAGCGGCAGGCGGGTCCCTCCCCCGGGAGCTGTGGGGAGGGCGGCGGCAGGTCGGATGGTGGGGCCCCTTCCCCGGCGGCCGTGGGGGCCTCTCCCCCTGGGGCTATGGGGGTGGCGGCAGGCGGGTCCCTCCCCGGGAGCTGGGGGGGGGGGGGGCGGCGGCAGGTCGGATGGTGGGGCCCCTTCCCCGGAGGCTGGGGGGGGGGGCAGAGGAGTGGAGGGTTGATACAGCCCTTGTAGGGGTTGGTGTCGTCTCTGTTGAGGCTTGAGGCACTCAAGCCTGGAGCAGGGTCTGTGTAGGGGTGGCGGGGCTTGGTCTATGGGGGGGGCAGACAGCGTCTGTAGAAGGAAGGACTCCAGATAAACAAGCTTCTCTCTTGATGGGAGAAGGTAAAGTCAGCAGCAGGCTGGTGATGCCCCTGTCCTGGGGTCCTGGCAGGCTGGGAATTTGTTGCTGCTCAGCTTAGTTGTGCTGGGATTTCTTCCCACTTGCTGAGAGCTCCCCAAGGCATGGTGCTAAAAGGTGGGGGGTGGGCACCCAGTGTGTGGTGACGGGCATTGCTGAGCTGTTTGCTGGGGGGACGATGCTGAACCCACACTAGTGTTTTGTGGCTGGCTTTTCGTTTGGGTAAAACGAACAGCGACTGTGGGAGCTTCCATCAGATATCCTCCTTCGTTCCACACGCTGTCTTCTACCTCGCTGCATTCGCTGAGTGTGCACGTTAAAGTCAATTGATTTTATTTTGAGAGGCTAGATTCCAGAGTTGTGGAAATAATCCTAATTTGCATATCATTTAATTGGGGATACGTTGGTTTTTTTAATAGCACGTTTCATATTAAATTTCATTCTGAAATATGGCAGTAAGTAGAAAATAATGAAATAGGGTATCTTATGCTTGTGTGGCATTATTACTAAATCTATAACGTTTGTGCAATTTGTCAAGACAATACACCATTTATGTATCCACTAAAAGTGAAGCTGATCATCAGTTCTGTCACTTACCCAGAATTAGGAATACCCAGGTAAAAGATTGAGTAAATAGCAAAGCCCCATAGATGTGTTGAGATGCTTTGTGAGCTTACTAGACTGGGACTCAGGAGACCGGATTCTATTTCCAGGTCTGCCCTTGCCTGTGGGTGGCCTAGAGCAGGTCACTTAGCCCCTCTCACCTCAGTTTCCCCATCAGGAAATGGGGATAATGATACTGACCTTTGGAAAGTGCTACATAAGAGCTAAGGATTGTTGTTGCTCTAATAAAAATCACAGTCCGTACTTAGCACTTAGTATCTTCGAAAATGTTATGCAAACATTGATCCTCACAGCACCCCTGTCAGAAAGGTTACTATTACACATGTTTTTCAGATAGGGAGACCGAGGCACACAGAAGTGCTGTGGCCTTGCACGAGGTCTCTTACTGAGTGTGTGTCTGAGCTGGGATTAGAACCCTCACGTTCCTGGCTCCAGATCCAGTGTATGGACCGCTAAAATCAATCCACCCTCATTATAACTGTTGGTTCAGAGATATGGGTATTCTGGTGTGCCTTTGTAATGATTGTCGGACAACAGAACTGAGAACTGACTTCTTTATTCTGCTGTGTTTCTAAATTGGTTCATGTTGCATATAGCAGCTTTCATCCAAACTTCACAGAGCTCCACCCATGGCTGAAAAGCAGCCTCTTCAGGTTAGGTACGTGATAGCTTTTAAACAGCACGTATCAACACTATACAGCAGTGGGAGTGAAAGGAAATGAAGAATACTTCAGTTAAAACTGCAAGGGAATTTACTGGGAAGTGAATTATTCAGTTGGCATTTAGCAGAGAATCTAGGAATTACTTGAGTTAGGTACCTTTAATTTTCACTCAGAAGGCAACAAGACCTAGATGAAATTGAATTTGTTCTTGTTACAGAACCAAGTGGGTGTGACCTCTTATTTATCCTGAATTTTGTTTCTTTCTCTTCAGGTTTCTGTTGGGGCAATTCTGTAGAGAGGAAAATCTATATCCCCTTAAACAAGACTGCCCCGTGTGTTCGTCTTTTGAATGCCACTCATCAAATAGGCTGTCAGTGTAAGTATTGTAAATGGTTATTTTACTTTAAGTGGAAGAGGCAATCACCTCTCTTTCACTTACTGAGAGAACACTCATTTTTGTGGCTTCTTCCTGAACGATTTTTAGTTTGTCAATGTCTTTCTAGTAATGTAGTGCCAAAAAATGAAAGCCGTATGCTCCAGGTGTGATTGCACTAGGGCCATATGAGAGGTGCTATCACTTCACTGCTTCCTGGTATTCCCAACCCAAGGCACTTCAGAAATCCTGAGATTGGCTTAAAATCATGAAATCAAGGCTTGCAGTAAAATGGTGAGAGTTGGCAACACTGCCCAAAATTGCTTTGATCTCTCTTGGTGCCAAGTCCTATCACATTCATATGTAATTAGCTTAATATCCATGAGATGATAGTAGGAGATTTCCTCTTATTTAAATAGTTAGATTTCACCAGGGCTCAAAAGTTTCCTTAGTATCCTCCCAAAACCAAGGAGCCGTGTGCACTGACCAGTCCCGCTATAACACAGGCCTCTCATTGTGAAATTTCTTTGTATTGTTTTCTGTAATGTAGTTTTGTGTCAGTTTTCTTGTCTTTTGTACAGTTACTGATAAACCACAGCATGTGTAGTTACTTCGACATGCCTAACATGCTGGTGGTCAGTCACATGTCTTTTGTTCCTATCGAATTGGTTCCAGGGTGTGTGTAATCAGTTGGGCATCCTCCCCTTCACGTGCTTTCCTCTGTCTAGAGTATTCTTTTAAAACTCTCCATGGGCTGTGGTTTTCGTTTTTTCGTTGTGTGGGGTTGTTGTACGACCGAGGTTTGTGGGTTGCTGGGATGACCGAGAAGGAGCACTGATCTAATAGAGTTCCTCTGCTGCTATTGGTGCTGTGCAGAAAGGGTTTATTGTGAGTCAGCATGTTGTTCATTTGTGGTTGAGTCTCATCATGTGTCCTCAGTGTGAACCACACTCTAATGTGGACCATGTCAGCAGCAGTTAAAGGGCAGAACAACTAACTGCACATGGCCATCTCCCCTAGCTGGTGCTCCAACTTTCTCATAGTGGTGTGAGCCATCTCTTAATACAGATTGTTTTACGGGCACCTCCTTTCCCAATCCCATAATACTCCGGTGACAACTACAGCAACTACTGACCAGGAAATGTGATCACATCTGTGTATCTTTAGCTGTCTCTAATGCAATACGTGCTTTTGGAAAATGTTAAGCACCTTGTTTTCTTTTGATTGTCGTTTGATTCCTGCCCCGATCTGTCCTGCACATGGCTTCTCTGCTGCTAGGACCCCTCCTGTCTCACTGCACATGCTTCCCCAGATGTACTCTCAGCTGATATGTTCCCTTCTTTCCTTCTCTTCTGGACATTCCCCGCTTGCTGGTGGCTGACTTCTCCTGTTCCTCCTCGTACTTCCCATCTCTGTGCCTCATTTCCCCTGTATACAGTAAGGTTCATACTCAACATCCTCCCTCTTCCCTCAAGAGGCAGGTGATGTTTAATTCATTGATGTACCTAAAGTACTTCAAAATCTTTAGATAAAATCTGCTTTAAAAGGGCAGATGATTAGTATGATTATCTCTTAAACTCCTCTTTCAGCCTCATTCATCTAAAAGACGTCTGTGGTTTTTTGGTCGTTGGTCATCTCTTAGCTGAACTGTGCAAGTCAGTCGCTTCTTCCCTCTAATCCCATATGTTGATCTTTCTTTCACTGAAGTGCCCAGAAAGTGTACAGCTTTGAGGGAAATGGATTTTGGTGAACCATGGAGAATTCTGTCTTTCTCTCTGCAGCCTCCATGAGTGGAGACACAGGAGTAATCCATGTGGTGGAGAAGGAGCAGGACCTGAAATGGGTGCTTACTGATGGACCCCATCCCCCATACATGGTACTGCTAGAGGGGGAGCTTTTCACCAGGTAAGGAGCTATGGTGAATTTTAACAATTCTTAATCGCCTCTTCTCTGCCAAAGCAGCGTGAGCCGAAATTGCAAACACAGGGGCCCTAAATCCAGTGGCCACCTTTGCCATTTGGGCCCTTGGGACAAGCGCCTGTGTGTGTTTGAGCAGCCAGATCTGGAATTCTGAATGCGCTTGAGATGGGTCCCTGGGAATTGGTCCCCAAAGCCCTGGTTTTGGGCAGCGCTGTGCCTCTGAAGCACCCTTTGTAGGCTGTGGGTGCTGAACACCACTGAAAACCAGACCCTTGTGCCGACTTTTAGACAAGTAAATTGGAAAACTAGAATGAGTGTTCTTCCTGCACACTGGTACCTGGACCCGCCAGTGTCTCAATCGGCGGCTTAGTCGTTGGAGCAGGATTCCTGGGTTCTCTCCTGGCTCTGCTAATGACTGTCTGTTTCCCCAGCTATAAAATGCAAATAACTATCTCACAGGGGTGTGGTACAGCTTAGGGAATGGTTTTTGGTTTGTGATACTTTTACTGCTGCTTGGCCTAAATCAGTGGTTCTCAAACTGTGGGTTGGAACCCCAAAGTGGGTCATGACCCCGTTTTAATGGGGTCACCAGGGCTGGCATTAGACTTGCTGGGACCTGGGGTCGAAGCCAAAACCTGAGCCCCACTGCCCGGGGCCGAAGCTGAAGTCTGAGGGTGTCAGCTCTGGGTGCTGGGACTCAGGTTACAGGCCCCCCACCTGGGGCTCGGGCAGGCTCAGGCTTCGGTCCCCCTCCTTGGGTCATGTAGTAATTTTTTTTTGTCAGAAGGGGGTCACAGTGCAATAAAGTTTGAGAACCCCTGGCCTAAATCTTTCCTTGTGGTAAGATTGCCAGGGAATTTGGGGGGCTGTTTCATCCACATTCTCTTTGTTCCAGGGAGCTGATGCTGCAGCTGAAGGGATCCTCACGAATTTCTGGGCTGGCGGTGGCCATCTCCAAACCCAGCCCCGCACAAGGATTCTCCCCTGGCTTAAAATGCCCAAATGATGGGTTTGGTAAGGAAACATTAAACTCTTAGTTTGGCTCAGGACGGGGTGATCAGAGTAGGAAGTGTTTTGCAAAAAACTGACAACCTGTGGCTTTACACTTGCTGTGGGATTGTGTGTGAATTATTGCTTTATAATTTAGGCTCGTTAACATTCTGTAGGTGTAACCAGTTTGTGCTGGAATCTTGTCAGATTTCACAAGGGTTGGGATGGGGTCAGTATGCAAATGGGAGACCTTCAAAGGAACACCTGAGGTGCTCTAGAAAGTTCTGCTAGTGATTCACTAAGGGGTTTCTTCCTTGTGTCACGCAGACTGACCTGGTCTCTCTGCAGTTCCTCTTTCAGATGAGGGATGAAACTCATTCTGACCACCTATGGTCATTAAAAGGTCTTGTGGCTCTCTTTATAGTATTGCACTTTTAATCCCAGTGTCCTGGCCAAATTCCAGCCCTCTGAACTCCATTCTACCTCCCTATGTTCCCCCTGCAGGCTCATTTGGGTATTCACTTCAATGATTATTCACTGTCTGCCCTAACCCACTGCTGTGTTCCACCTCAGAGGTGGCTGCAGGTTGGTGGTGGGTGAAGTGATTGCTATATTATGTATAGATTGTACAGCACTTTGGGATGCTTTGCAATGAAAGGTGCTGTAGAAACACAGAAGGTGAGTTTGGTATGTTGGCATTTGTCATATCATCACCTTCATGCTGTTCACACAGCATGTAGGTGTTACAGTGACGGGCGCTTTGTAAATGCTTCGAGGTGCTTCCAGCACATGATGGATCTCAGAAAATGGTGTGTCTCTCTCTCTTTCAAAGTACAATGTTTCTCTGTATGCATCTTCCACTCTCTCAGCATGTGATAAATGCTCGTTATGTGCTTCTGCCAACCTCTTGGCACATGATGGCTTTGCATGTGCCTCTCTCTCATTCTCTTCACCTGGCAGTGCTCTGTCTCTTCTGTTTTCCCCACATGTGGCAACTGAATCCATCTCTCTGTTCATTTTGCGGTTGGTTTCTTAGCCTGTGGTGGTGGTCTCTCTGTTCCTGCTGCAGTTTGCTCAGCGGGCCCTGCCTTTCCAACAGTCTGCGCTGTTCCCTCAATGATTTGACCTGCCCGTTTCTCCATGCCCGCAGGTGTCTATTCCAACGATTACGGCCCTCAGTATGCTCACTGCAACTGGACTGTGTGGAATCCTCTCGGGAATGGCCTTGCTTACGAGGATTTCAATTTCCCCATCTTTCTACTTGAAGATGCCAACGAGACTCAAGTTATTAAGCAGGTACTATACCTTAACACAGGGGTGGGCAAACTTTTTGGCCCGAGGGCCACGTCTGGGTATGGAAATTGTATGGCGGGCCATGAATGCTCACCAAATTGGGGATTGGGGTGCGGGAGGGGGTGAAGGCTCTTGGGTGGGGCTGGGGATGAGGGGTTGGAGGTGCAGGAGGGTACTCTGGGCTGGTACCGAGGGCAGGAGGGGGATCAGGGCTAGGGGAGGGGATCAGCGGTGCAGACTCCGGGTGGTGATTACCTCAAGCAGCTCCTGGAAGCAATGGCATGTCCCCGCTCCAGCTCCTGTGCGGCTAGGCAGCTCTGCGCGCTGTCCTGTCCGCAGGCACCGTCCCTGCAGCTCCCATTGGCTGGGCTGCGGGGGCAGTGCTTGGGGCAGGGGCTGCGTAGGAGCCGGAAGGGGGACACGCTGCTGCTTTGGGGAGCCACACAGAGCGGGGCAAGCCCTGTACCCTGCTCCTCGATGGGAGCTCAAGGGCCGGATTAAAATGTCTGAAGGGCCGGATGTGGCCCCCGGGCCGTAGTTTGCCCACCCCTGCCTTAACACCTGCAGAGGGGAGTCTAGCTGTGCCACTTCGGTAGGGAAATACTTTCCTCCACACTAACTTATGCTCATCTGAGTTGCCAACTTCCTAAATTAGTAAAATTTTGCAGGTGGGTTGGGGGAAACAGGCCGTTTGTATGTAAGGTTAAAATTTGGAACCAGTTAAGTGTCTTCATCTGATAGGGGAATCTTGGTTTAATATCTATTCTGTGCTTGTGTACCCATCTGTAAAGGGCAGAGTAGGGGGTCTGATACTTACCCACCTGTGTAAAGTGCTTTGAGATGTTCAAGTAAAAGGTGCTGTGTAAGGGGAAAGTATTACATGGAAAGACCTCGTTCTCTGATTGTGGTAGTGCACCCTACCTGAGACCAGGGCCCCATTGTGCTAGGCACTGTACATACAGCAAAAGGCAGTCCCTGCCCCACGGACCTTACAGTCTAAATAGACAAGATAGACAAAGGGTGGGAGGGGAAGCAGGCACAGGGAGGGGAAGTGAAATGACTTGCCTAAGATCTCACAGCTAGTCAGTTACAGAACTGGGACTAAAACCCAGGTCTCCTGAGTCCCAGTCCTATGTCCTATCCGCTAGACCACTCTGCTGTATAAGTATTTATTTATATTTCTGTCTCAGTGCTACCAGGACCATAACCTGCCGCAGAATGGCTCCGTCCCAGAGTACCCTTTGTGTGCCATGCAGCTTTTCGCCCACATGCATGCGGTCACCAACACGGTTACCTGCATGAGACGGAGCTCCCTGCAGACCGCCTTCAGCCTCAACCCAGGTGAGTGCACTCCTAGCAGGGTGGGGTGGGGACTGGGGATGGGAATTCAAGTGGGACATGGTGTGTGCATTAGAAAGAGGAAACACGACCCATAGCTTTATACAATACAGCCCGGCACCACTCTGACCTTTAACATGGTGGAGTGGTCTGTGTTCACGCAGGTTCTGTAATGAAGGCAGCATTCAAGCCAAAGTAATGCCTGCTGGGACCTGTAGTCACCACAGACCACGCCTCTGTGCTAAAGGTGACTGTTGCTGCAGTCTGAGTCTTTATTTACAGGATATGTGGTCCTAGCAAATAACCCGTTTGGCCCTTGGTTGAGGAAAGTGGTTCTGTTGAATTAAGGTCTCTCAAATTCCTTCTTGGCTATGGGTTTGGAGTGACGGCACTGGCCTCCATCCCAATGCACAGCCCAAGAACCTGCCAGACTATTGAGACTTAAATATGCAAAACACAAGAACAATGTGCAGTTAATTTCCTTAATCAAATGCTTTTGTGACACCAGTTTCCTCGCTGTAATGTAAATAGTTTACAGTTAAAGCAGTGAGACACTCTGGAGTCCAGAGGTCAATCGTCTACAGCACAGGACATCCCTGAGAAAGGGAGATAAGGGGTGAGAAGGGACCTAATGCCTGCTAAGTATATTACTTGGATTGACTTATTTGGGGATGGTGGGGTGAATAGACGAAATGGTAGAGGAGCAGTGAATGCACAGGGTGACATTGGGGTCAAAATGAAATCCGTGGGAATTTTGTCATGGATTTCAGTGCAGTCAGGATTTCACCCCGATCACTAGAAGGGGGCCTGGTGCTGTTGGATCAGTTGGTGAGCTCTGAACCTCCCAAACTGGCCAAAGAATAGCTTAAGTTCCTTGTTCTTTATTACTGTCAGAGTTCCTGCTCTTGAACCATATTATTTCTGCTTCCTAGAAGAAGTCTGCGACGCTCTGTCCGATTATAATGTGTGGAGCACGCTGAAACCCATCAATACCTCCAGCAAAATAGACCCTATGGATGAAGTCGTCATTGTTGCTACTCGAGTAGGTGGTCATACCTAATTTTTCTGGGCTGGGGTGCAAGGGAAGGTTTTCTAGGGGAGTTGTGCCTTTATGGACTGCCCATCTTACATGCATCAAGTTCTCCTTCCTGTAATCAAGATCTCCTGCCTTAAATCTTGCTGACTAGCCGTGGCTGGTATCATTCTGCAGGTAGGAGCCATTATTCAGGGGCCAGCGGTGTCTCCTGGTTAATGTAGGGGCTGAGAACATTGGGACTCCTGGGTTTTATTTCTGGATCTGCCTCTGACTTGCTGCGTGATTCTGGGCAAGCTACTCACTCTGTTTTCCTCTTATAAAATGATGATAAATGTACCTACCTCACATAGATCTTGTGAAAGCTGAATTGTTTCCAAAATGCTTTGAGATTCAAGGGTCTAGTGTATTCCAGGCCTCCATACTCATCGCTTCATAGAGTCTAAGGCCAGAAGGAACCACCAGATCATCTACTCTGGTCTCCTGTATAAGACAGGCCGTTAAATTTCACCCATTTCCCCTGGCTTGAGGCCAATAACTTGCCTAGCTAAAGAATATCTTCCAGAAAGGCATCCAGTCTGGATTTGAAGATGAAGAACCCACCACTTCCCTTGGTAGTTTGTTCCAGTGGTTAATCACCCTTGCTGTTAAAAATCTGAGCCTTATTTCTAATTGTAATTTGTCTGGCTTTAGCATCCAGCTGTTGGATCTTGTTCTGCCTTTTGCTGCTAAATTAAAGAGCCCTTTAGTACCCAGGATTTTCTCCCCATGAAGGCATTGATACACTCGAATCTAATCACCATCAAGTTATACAGTGATGTCCAAAAAACCAATCAACTCTCTGTTCTTTAAAGAGTGGATATTGTTATATGGATCTTCATAACTGACTGATGGGGGAGCCCAGATTAGTGAATACCTGGCACCCCTATGATGGTTTTCATCCATTGACCTCAAAGCACTTTACTAAGATGGGATGAATATGATTAGCCCATTTTGACAGATGGTGGAGGGAGGTTGGCTGAGCCATATAGGTGATGTGTCCAGGGTTTTGCAGTGAGTCAGTGACAGAGCTGGGAATAGAACCTAGATCTCCTTGTTCCCAATCTGATGCCTTAGCCGCTGGACCACCCTACAGCTGCTGCATACCCTGTTTTTCCACCCCTGCAGATGAGAGAGCAGAACTCGCTGGGTCATCAGGTTTAATGGCCACAGTCTAGCCTATAGTGAACATCAGTTGAACCATTAATAGCACATCACAGTTGGCGTGTACTGCTTACAAGAGATCCAGGCCTGGAGTACAAGTATGTGCTGCAGGCTAGGACTGAGATGCATTGGCACAGCTGCGCGTGAGGCTCCGGGACTGGTAATAGCTATGGGAGCAGTATGTTAAGATTCACTGGCAGAGCAAGTTGCTTTTGTGTTTCAAGGGTGGATTCAGTTTGGGGGTGAAGGTTCTGGCTGTGTCTTATCCAGTCGGGTTTGCCCGTTCTTCAGTCCACCAGTGACCCTGTATTAGTGTCTCTCCATGTGTGCATGAGTTGTTCACTCCTCCCACTTGTGCTCACAGATTGACAGCCATTCATTCTTCTGGAACGTAGCCCCAGGGGCAGAGAGTGCCGTCGCCTCCTTCGTGACCCACTTGGCGGCTGCTGAAGCCCTCCATAAAGTGCCAGATGTTCAGAAACTACCAAGGAACATCATGTTCACCTTCTTCCAAGGGGTAAGATCTTCATCCCCTCCTAGCTTGTCTTGGGCTAGCAATCAGCTCCTCATCCACTCTGCCCTTTCGACAGCAGCTTCCACAGATGCTGGTAGACCTCTATGCATCTACACCTGCCTTGTGCCGAGCCAAGAGATCCCTCCTCCAACACCAAGCCCTATCCCACAAAGAGCACAGAGGCTATGGAGTTCCTGTTGAGGGAACTGCACAAAAGCCACTAGCAAGTGGGGCCTGCACTTTCTAGGGGCATCACCTCTAAACTGTTGCAATTAGTTGAGGGAGCAAAAGAGTCTCTCTCTCTCTCTCTCTTCATCCTGGTGCAAAATAGTTTCTTTGCAAACCTAGAGCCTGGGTGCCTTGGTTCTTCATATTCCCTTAAGCCGATGCACTTGTAGCCTATCCTGACATGGTGATGGACCCAATGAATGAACCGGTCTCTTGCATCCCTAATTTCTCACCCGCACCTTCCAGGCTTCTTTAGACCTGTACCCTGCCATCAGGATAAGTCACAGCTTTGCCAGTGTAAATCTTCCAGTGAAACCAGGTGAGACAAGATTAAAAATATATGTGCTGTCTGCAGTGCAGCTAATTTCCAAGAGCTGGCACTGGCAGCTGTGTTAAGCCAGGGTAAGCTCTTGGGGGAGGGAAGGAGAGTGATGGTTAGCAGCTGATGTTCCCCTCCAGGCATCTGCGGCGATGGATGGCCTCCCTTGTGTAACTCTGCAAAGCTAGCACCCACGGTCCCGTGGAGTGGCCATGTGACACCCCCAGCTTGGGGATCTGTAGTCAGCCCTTCCCTAAGAGTTGCACTTGGAGCGGTGGATTGGGCAGTCTGTGTGTACCATGTAGAGGAGGTGGGGAGAGTTGTCAGGTTCCACTGTACAGGAGCTTTGGGGAAGGGTTGTCTAGTGGCAGCCTGACTTTTCCTGCCATTCCCTGGAGAGATGGTAGGAATGCCTTTACCTATAGACACCCCCAGAACACCTTCTGCCTCTTACAGTGGGTGCTCATCTCTGACTTGCACATTCCCCTTATGAGATGGCAGGATCCCCTGATTTCCTGTTGCAGCCCCCTCCCCATCCCAGAGGGGTGGAAAGAAGTCGGAATCCCCTAACCTGATTTCTGCCCACGCTCTTGTATTCAGAGTCTCACGGGAGATGGTATGATCTAGTAGCTGAGGTTAATAACTAGTGTTAACGTTGTGATTCAGAGGAGCAAAACAGTGGAAAATAAGGACATCTAACTCATTGGTTTGTCCCTAGCCATTGCAGGCCTGTCGGATCCATGCGGGAGGTGGCATTCAGATACTACAATGATGTACAGAGACTGTCGGGGCTTTGCGCCCACGTATCTCCCATTAACTGTAATGGAGCATGAGGCACATGGAGCCAGAGTTAGGGCTTCTGGACACATGGAGTTACCCCTGATTTTGGACTAAGAGCGCCCGCATGGGGAGTGAATCCGGGCTAGTTCATCAGCAGTAACTCCATGGGTAGAGAAGCCTTTTCAAAGGCTTTTAGGCACCAAAAGGTGCAGAAAGGAGACTGGTGGGATTTGCATAAGTGGCTAAGCTGGTTAGGCAGCCAGCTCCCATGGCTCTCTGTGGGCTCAAGGCGCCTAGCTGCATCTTGAGGTGCCTAAATCCCCTTGTCAGTCTGGGCCCATAGAGCCTGTTCACACATGTTACAGAGAGGCGGAGTTTGTGCTGCTTTCTGCCACTGCTGGATCACAGTGTCCTGCAGTCCTCACCTAGAAACAGGGATGGGGATGGAGATTTCCTCGGGTTTGGTGGACTTCATTAGCCGATCTCTAGCTATTGCTATAGGCCCATCCCAGCCATCAGGGCCTGTATCCCTGACTCATGAAGAGACAACAAAGAGCGTTTTTATTTGGAGGAGGGGGGGTTGGAATGCCACCAAACAGCAGAATTTTTAGAAAGACATGAGGGGAGGAGTTAATTCCAGCTTCTCTCTCCTTCTCCACATCCCCCTCTCAAACGCTGCTTAGGATTGAGCTCATTAACTATCCAAATGCCTATGGTTCATGCATGAACTTGTTCCGTCACAGGAGACCTTTGATTACATTGGCAGCTCGCGAATGGTATATGACATGCAAATGGACAAGTTTCCCATCCGCCTGGACAACATTCATTCCTTCCTGGAGCTGAGTCAGGTGCGGGACAAGTTTTCTGCCAGTCTCTTGGTGATCATTCAGTTGGGTTTTCCCCAGCCAGCCCTCGTTCCTCCCCTTTGAGGTCTTTGTGACCACCCATGTGGTGGTCACTCTAGCTCCCACGGTCTGTCTTGTCTCTCTGGGGGGAGTTTTCAGCGATTTCCCTCTGCACCGAGCTCTAAATAAGGCAAGCATTGTAAAATCCAGATGGGTCAGCAGCGTGTGTTGACAAGCGGCTCGTTCTCTTGCAGGTGGCTTTACGGAACTCCTCTGTTCTTTGGGTGCACACAGACCCTGTCTCTCGGAGGAATGCATCTATTCAACCACAGGTAATGAAACTCTCCCTTCTGCACAGAGGACAATCTGAGTCCCTGTGCCTGCTCTGTGTTTCCAGCTGCATGGAGATGCCTAGATGTGGTGTACAAGCAAGGGAAAGGGAAAGCCGCTTACACCCTGCAAGGGAAAATCCCAGAGCACAGCTCTAGCAGAACAGAGAGGCTTCTCGGCAGCTGCATCTCTCCGCTGACAGTGGGCCCCATTGCTGGGCAAAGGGCCAGATCCTCACCCCACTGTGGTTTGAGGAGGGCATGGCACTGGCATAGGCATGTCTGACTCCTTCCATTGATTTTGCTGACCACCTGATGACCTGTTGCTAGTGTCAGAGGTGGGGGGGCAGGGGGTCTCCTAGTTCTGAGTCACTCTCCATAGCCTCTTTAATGTCCTAGATATTTAACAGCAGCTTTCATCCCAGAGGAACCCACTGGGCCTTGCTAACTTTTCAGACCCCGATATGCAACCATCTCTGGGGTGGAATGAGCAGCACAACAAAGCTACACACTAGCTCATGGCATAGTGAAAAATTCGGTGTCCAGCTGATACCATGAGGGAATTTAAGGAAACAGAATGAAATTTCACAATGTAGTCAAATTATAGGGCCACTGCCTTGACTAGCAGAAAGTGCCATGAGATCTTTAACAATCACGAGAGGTCAGGACCTTGCTCCATCTCTCTACTTAGACTCCTCCTCGTGTACCACTGCACTCCCCAGCATCACTGACCCAGCAGGGAGAACCCTCTGCTGAATTGCTGCTGCTTCTGCAGCACTTGGGTTTGTGACGGTCTCCCCTCCAGGTACTACCCTGCCCTGACCCTGTCTAGCATGAGAACTGACATGATCCCAGCCCAAAGCGGTTCAGCTCCAGGCCATTCGTGGTAGCCGTGACCAAACACTGAGCGTGATGGAAGCAGTAGAGCATTCCTGACTCCTCTCTCTCCCTTTTCAGGTTAAAACTCTGGTAGAAGCTCTGATCAACAGCAGCATGGGTGCGAATGTGACTCTGCAGGAGGTTAGTCAGTCTCAGCCTCTCCCGCCTTCTTCCTTCCAGCGCTTTCTGAGGGCCAAACAGATCCCTGGGGTGGTCCTGGCTGATCATCGCACTTCCTTCCAGAACAGGTATGGGGAGCAATGCTATCGCCGTTGTGTCTATGAGGGGGGGTGTGGAGAGCAGGTGGTTTCACCTGGAATGTGACTGTCTTCCCGTCTGGTGTTGAAACTCGAGTAGCAAAATAAAATCTCTGTGTTGCTTAACAACCCTGAAGGCTGCTAGCCCCAGCAGCTACCCCCACATCACAGCACCCATGTGCCAAAACCTGGACCAGGTACAAGGGGGAACTTCAGGCTGGTTTGCTCTTTAGCCTCTGTGCTGAAACTGACAAGAAGGGGGTCGTTGTGATGAGGACACCTGTTTGCTAGGAACTGGACTTGGTCTCTTCCTCTCCCTCCCTCATGTCAAAGTAGCCCCAAACAGCTGGGACTTTGGATCCCAAGACAGTGCTGAATTTGACATGATGAGCTAGAGGAGGGGCAGTTTGAGACACAGATTAGGGCAGAAATTCTCCAGTGTCTAGAAACCAGCGAATTGTAGACAACGTGGTTTGACTTTCAGAACTCTTGGGCACCAGGTCTCATGATGGTAGCCAAAGTGACGTACCCAGAATGGCAGAGGCAGGATTCCTAGCCCCAGTCCCGTGGATGCAGCCTGGCACACTCCTTTGTAACGTAAGGATTCCCGGGATGCATTGCATTTTCTAATAGAAACCCAAACACACCTGACTCCCTCTGCAGTCCGTGGTAAAGAAACCCAGGTGTGTGCACTCTCACCGCAGCCAGCTTCTGCCCCCATGTGGCTGGAGCCTCTGTCTCCAGTGTTTGGGGTTGGGGGCACTATCAAAGCTTAGCAAACACTGTGCAAAACTGTTTCCGGGAGGTGCCCAGCTCGGAAGGGGACATAGACTCCATTTCCAGTGGTAGCCAGCAGAGGGCAGCTCAGAACATCCCAGCTTGGGGGTGCGCTGCCTACCATACAAGCAGTGTGGTGGATGGAGGACAGAGGGGAGTGGGGGGAGCAACCATGTGCCATGTAATTGAACAGGCGCAACATAATTATCCTGACAAGCGAAAAAAATCCAGTTTTGTACAGAAAACGTTCCCCGCAGCTGGCTGGGAGCCAGAGGTGAGCAAATGGCAGCTGAGCGTGCCTGAGCCTCATCTGCTCTTCCAGAAGCTGCTGTGTTTTTAATATATCTTTCTATTTGCGGTGGCAGGGGCCCCAGGCGGTGGAAGAGGCTCTTCCATTTACCCCACCTGACCCCCTCGTGGCATGTTCCAGGAGCATCCTCTCCCAGGGGCGTTGGAAAATGGAGGGGGTGGGAGTGGGAAGGGAATTGCTTGTGGCTCTTGCCCATCCCGTCATTCCAGGTTGCCTCTCTCCCCTCATCCCCACCCCCTTCTCTGATCCGTCACGCTGTCTCTGCAGACAGCCAGGGGAGGCAGCCACCTTCCAAACTCCTGAGCCGCACAGCTCTGGGCGCGCTGGAGAATTTTGGAGAGGCGGGTAGTGCATCTCGTCCTTCCAACTCTTCTTCACTCTTGGGAAATTGCTTTCAGGGTTCCCGTCCAACCTGGAAGCACAGGCCATTGTGCTGGGCTCTTCGCCCAGTCCTCGATTCTGCGGTGTGCTGCTGCTGCAGATGTCTTGATGCAAGGCGGTCACAAAGTTAACTTGGAATCTCTCGGACCTGTCCGTGCAGGAGAGTCAATAGGTCCGGTTGGAGAAAGGAACTAGGAATCGGCACTTCTAGGTTCTGTTCCCACCTTCACCGCTGAGTTGTGGCCTCGTGTATCGTTTCCCTGCTCTGTGCCTCAGTTTCTCCATCCACGTAATGGATGGGGTAACGCAGACCCAACTGAGGTTTAATCACTGCTCGTCAGTTGCGTTGAGATCCTCAGATGGGAGACGTGGTGCAAGGCCCAAAGATCATTATAAAGCCTCATTAAATGGTTTAAGGAGTGCGTGGGAGGCCAGCGCTCTGGCAAAGCTGCGACTTCACTCCCTGGGGACCACTCCCAATGTCTGCTTCAGGCATGGACTGAATTGAATTCCATGCCCTGGGATCTCTTTCCGCCCCCTTCCCCAATCCTGTTTCCCTTCCTCTTTCAGATATTACCAGAGCATGTATGACACAGCAGAGAACATCCTGATGAAATATCCTGAGGGGCTTAGCCCCGAGGAGACCCTGGACTACGTCACTGACACAGCTAAGGTTTCTGCAAAACATTGTTTCTGTCCATTGCTCACAGGGGGGGGGGGGCGGGGGGGGGGGGAGATCTGGGTGCTGGGTTCTCTTCCCATTGCTGGGGTGCTTTCGACTGGGCTGGTGGCATTAGGCGCTTAGATATGAATGTGCTATCAATGCTTTGATGGATGTGTGGGGACTGGCTGGCTCTCCTTCCCTGTTGTACTGGGCCTGCCTGTCTTGATTAACACAGAGCCCTCTTTCCTTGCAGTCCCTGGCAGAAGTAGCCACAGTGGTCGCCCGTGCTCTCTACCAGCTTGCGGGGGGAACCGGCAACACCTCTGCTATTCAGGCGGATCCAAGAACGGTACGAGCAGATGGGATCCAGTCCCTGGCATCCATGCTGAGCTCTCACGTATTTCCCTTCTGTCTCTGTTTATGTGTGTTTACACAGCATGTTGGCCTGTCTGTCTCCCTCTCCCTTTCTCCACCATAGCTGAATGACTAACACTTTACCCTTCTCTCGTGCCTCCCATCAGATCCCAGTGTCTTAGACATTGAGCTACACAAGCCCTCCACAAAACTGAGCAATATTTATCCTTGTTTTGTAGAGTTGGGGGTGGGTGGAATGGGGGGAACTGATGCACAGATGGGTAATGCAAGCAGTTGGTGGCAAAGCTGGGGACGGAACCCAGGACTCTCAACTCCCAGCCCTTCACTTTAGGTACTAGATCATCCGCCCTCCCAGAACTGCAAATGGAACCCAGGTAGCCTGGCTCCCAGCCTTGTGCTTCAGCCATTATATCATGTTTCCACAACTGAGTATTATCTAGACCGTCCCTGACAAGTGTTTGTCTAACCTGTTCTTAAACAACTCTCCCCCTCCCCCCCAATGACAGAGATTCCACAACCTCCCTAGGTAATTTGTTCCAGTGCTTAACTACCCTGACAGTTAAGAAGTTTTCTTAATGTCAAAGCTAAATCTACCTTGCTGTAATTTAAGCCCATTGCTTCTTGTCTGTCCTCAGTGGTAAAGGAGAACAATTTATTGCTTTCCTTTTTATAACAACCTTTTACGTACTTGAACACAGTTATCATAGAATATCAGGGTTGGAAGGGACCTCAGGAGTCATCTCGTCCAACCCCCCTGCTCAAAGCAGGACCAATCCCCCTCAGTCTTCTCTTCTCCAAACAAAACAAACCCAGTGTTTTCACCCTTCCCTCATAGGTGGTGATTTTTAGACCTTTTATCATTTTTGTTGTTTTCCTCTGGCCTTTCTCTAATTTGTCCACATCTTTTCCAAAGTGTGGTGCCCAGAACGGGACACGGTACTCCAGCTGAAGCCTTATGCTGATGTACTTCCTGATTCATCTTGTAAAGTTGAATGTGGATTAACCCCTTTCCATCTCACTTTCAGGTCTCCAGAATGCTCTATGGGTTTCTGATTAAAACTAACAACTCCTGGTTCCAGTCCATCATTAAACAGGACCTGAAAGGGCTCTTGGGTAAGCATGGTCTGGGGAAAAATTCAGAGCTAGCTTAGACCTTGATATGTCACCTGGGAACTTTCTAAAGTTCTGTGGTAGCCTCTTTGGCATCTGGATTTCTCCCTGCCAATCCTGTTTTCTCTGACTCTCCCAGGCGATGAACTTCCCCAGCACTACATTGCGGTTACCACACTGGTGAACACCACCCAGCTAGTGCAGTACGTTCTGGCCAATCTCACAGGCACGGTTGTCAATTTCACCAAGGAGGAGTGCCTGAACCCTGAAAAAACACCCAACCCCGAGAAGGAAGTAAGTTGTCATCTGAGTAGAACGAGGGTGGGGGATAGGAACAGAAACGCTGGGCTAGTGAACTCCACTGACGTCCCTGCGATGAATTGGTCTCACTTTCGCCTCTCTGAAGAAAGCTGGATGGAAAAATTTCCTTCTGTCCTGAACAAGACATGGGAGAGATGAGGAAAGTCCTCCTCCCTCATAGAGGCATCCTAGCTGCATCCTAGTGCCCGAGGTGGGAGACGCTTCAGAAGGGAGTGCTCCTTTAAAGTGAGTACAGCTGGGATGGCAACTTGGATCACAGATGCATCAGTCTGATGGCGCTTTGAGTGTCCAGTAGACTGCCCGTGAATGATGCCATTCTGACATACCCTGTAATTGAGTCTGATCTCACCACCTGCAGCACATACAGCACAGGCATTGGCAGTGCAAGCATCCACCACCAATGGGCCTCTACCCAGTCCTGGTGTCAGGGTCTTTCATTCTTTGGCCAGTCAATCTCTCAAGCTTCTACAGAGACTCGTAAAACTGAGACTTTGGCCACTCCTGGGTATCAAAGATCCCACGATGCCTTCGACAAGAGATGGGGCATTAGCCCTGAGATCCTGGATAAACTCCAGCTTGTGAATTACGTTCTGCCAACATAAATTCCCCTGCAGTTTCAGCTGGACACAGGACTGTCATTCCCAGACTTCAGCTGTTGTACACTGTTGTGTGTAGTTAAACAGAACCCACGCTCCACCTCAGAGAGAGACGCTTTTCAGCAATGGGTGAAGCGAACCTCATACAGTCAGTACAATCCTATTATGATCCCGGAGAGCAAGTGAGGTTCCAGGAAAAAAGGTTCTGATGGTTCTTTGCTAGTGCCCTGTTGGGTCTCACTCCCCGGCGTTCTCTTTGCAGATGTACGTTTATACGTGGGTGCAGGGTTCCAGGGACCCAAACTCAACGTCGCGAGTTCCCTTCTGTGTCCAGTCAACTGTCCATCTAACCAAGGCCGCCTCTCCTGCCTTCGAGCTGAAGCAGTGGGGCTCCACAGAATACTCCACGTGGACAGAGAGCCGCTGGAAGGATATCCGCGCCCGCATATTTCTCGTAGCCAGCAAGGAGCTAGAGGTGAGTTGGTGTTTTATGACACCTTGTGCTATCCTCCTATCAGATCTCACCAGCTAATCAGGGTTGGGCTTGGTCAACTCTTAGGAGACCCTCTACAGAAATCCAGGGTGTCGCAGAAAGTGGCATCAGTGATGCAATAGATGCTTTCCCCCCCCCCAAGTCGTTTCTGAACCAATAGCCTAATGTGGGGTGAGGGGTTTTGACCATTTTTGGTGACTAAAGAACTTGGGACACTTTGCAAGACTGAAGGCTTTAACTGTAGTCTTCTAGCAAAATTCCAACAAGGATAATTCCATTCAGTTCCCCTTTGTAGTTTAGCTAGACGCTGTGTTAGTCTTCAGTTTTTCCCCTAAACAGCTGCATAATGATGCTTCATGCTCTTAAACTGCTCTGAGCTCCCTCCCAACTTAAACTGAAGGTGCGTCCTGTATATTGTGTGTTGGATTATGCATGTAAAATGCTTTGGGATCCTCTGGGCTGACAGGGCCCTGTATAAATTTAAGAATATTCTGTACGTTAACCATTTCTCTTGCCAAAACGTGTATAATCAGGGCTCTGATTGCTCAGAGGTTTTGCCCTTGTGGAATTGTGCTGCGTGAGCTCTTCTTCCTTTTAGAAACAAAAGTTCTAGCCCTTATGGTGACGGAAAGCCTTCCAAACATGAACCAAGTGTGAATGAAGTGCCGTTGCTTGGATCTGTAGATAGCCTTGGGGGGCTGGCCGGGGGAAGCTGAGACAACCTAGTGGGATGTTAACTTTGAATCCTAATAGTGACAATTTAAATGTCACCATTAACTCCACCTTAATTACATGTGATCATACAAGTAAAGGTTGTATCATGCGTGAGCAAAAAGAAGGAAAAGCCAGAATTCAACCTGTCTTTCGAGTGCTTGATTTTGCAACCTTAATGTGTTTGGTGTATTTCTGAAATGGAATTTATTTTGATTTTGCGCAGTACGATAGCCAGCCATGGCTCAGGTGCCTTTATAAGAAAATCCAGGGATCAAATACAAATCAATACGTTATCAGATCTTTCATTTAAAAGCAGAGAATCACAACTTGTCTCAGTTTCTTTTGCAGGATTGATCCAGGTTTTTAGTAAGGTCAACAAAATTCTTTCAGCACCCTTCCAATGGCTGCATTGATGTTTAGCTACCAGCCAAATAAGGGTTAATTTTGAGATGGCTTTTGAACTGTGGGCCTACTTTGGAGCTCTCTGGTTGGCTGTTAGTGATGTCATACCCCTGTCTCTAAACCCTGTGAATGTACAGACCTGACTCTCATCGTCATGTGTGTTACAGCAATAAGTCACCCAGGGGCTGGGCATGCATGTTGGGGCAGTTGCTGGGCTGCTTGGGTTGTTACTCACTCAGCGGGTGGTTACTCGGTCTGTGTTGTGCCTCTTAACGCCACCCCAGGCAAGTGTAACTCCCTGCCTGCCATGTCTCAGCCCTTAAATATCCAGCACAAGACATGCAGAGCTAGTGAGTCGCTAATGAGCTGGCTTCTCAGTTACACGAAGGCTCCTTTATGACCCTGTGACAGTATAAAGGGGCCTTGGTTTAAAGGAGAATCAGGCGCAGTCACTCTGGCTTTGCCACTGGTAGGTGTTTGTATAGGAAGAGCAGCCCATTATGGGACCTTAGGCATGGATAATAAGCTCTGCAAGGGCAACGGATTGATGCTCAGTCGTGTGTATTTATCCGTTGAAATAAAGAACTAATAAACTGACCAGTTAATTTCTCTGCTTTCTTAAAAAGGCATCAAATAAGAAAGGAGATGATC
The DNA here is from genome assembly GCF_028017835.1 of Emys orbicularis. Lineage (NCBI taxonomy): Eukaryota > Metazoa > Chordata > Testudines > Emydidae > Emys > Emys orbicularis. The sequence goes on from NC_088702.1 coordinate 2,895,769, forward strand.
AAAGTGTATAAATAACAAATAGTAAAGATAAGGTGGACAGGGAGCTTCTGCTTTTCCTGTCTGATGGTACAAGAATAAAGGGACATTCAATGAAATGAAAATACATCAGATTCAGAATCAATAAATGAATTCTCCCCTCCCCCCCCCCACAACACTTAGCCTGTGGAACTCACTGCCACTGGGTGTAGTTGAGGCCAAGATTCAAAGGGGGATTGGACGTGCCTGAGGATAAAATAGTTAATGCAAATATACATTTTGGAAGAGCTATTAAAACCTCATGCTTGGAGCTTAAACCAATCTCTAACTATTAAGAATTAGAAGAAAAGCTAATGTGGGGAGCAGTTTATCCTACATCTACCTAATGCAAGGTCTGTTCTCCCTTTCTCTGAAGCATAATGCTGGCCACTGTCAGAGTACAAAAAGCTGGATGGAACATGGATCTGGTCCAGTCTGGCAATTCCTTTGTTTCTCTGGTTTTAGACACTAAGCTCCTTGGGTGGAGACCCACTCTTTACCACCTAGCACAATGGAGTCCGGATCCTTGATTGAGGCCCCTAGGAGTCACCACAATACAATACCGAGTCTCTGCTGAGATGCTTCAGTATCCAGGAGCCTTTACAAAGTGAGTCCGTCATTCTGTCTTTGTAACCACACCATTACATGTTTCCTTTCTTGTCCCCACCTAGATAATCACACTGGTCGTGGGCATCGCCATTCTGATCCTCTCTCTCCTCGCAACCTACTTCATCAACGCCAAAGCGCACGTGCTTTTCAGCAGCCCTGGAGACGGTGGGGCCGTGGCTTATTGAGTGCTTCCCATGGGTTCAGGAACCCCAGCACTTGGATTACAACTGTTCTGACTAAAACTGCTTGGCTGACACTGGAATGTCTCTGCCTTGATAGGGACATGGGTGGATCGCTCCATGATTTCCAAGGGTGAGCCCAAGAAACTGAACCCAGAAACAGAAGAAACTCCCCCCAAAAACTGTGTTGACGAAGTCCTAAAGCGATCATGTTGCTTTAAAGTTTCCAAGGGCCTTGAATCTTTGTCCTCCCTTTTGGGCAACTCTGAAGAGGGTCAGTACTGGATGCTACCACCTCCCAACTACCATGGATATGTTTCCAGAATGGGGGTGGGTGTGAAGCACATGAAGGAAGGGCCTCTCTGGGACATACATGGATGGCAGATTTCTTTGCTCTCTGAGCCCTGGTTGTACCTCTTTTATCTGGATTAGCTGAAGAATTGTCTGACAGCTGCTGTGAATCTATGTAAATTACAGTGCGGACAAGGGAAGGTGTGTTGAACAAATAATTAGATGTCAGATCTCCTCCTTTTTTTAATAGTGCAATACTTGGGAGGCAGCCGGGTTGTACATATATAAATAGCTTGGCTTAATTAAAAAAAAAAAAATACTTACAAACTAATCCTTTGCTCCCACTGCCTTTCTCCATTGCTGCTGCTTATAGGACCAAGGAACTCTGGGGAATGTAGTCCACTGGATGTTGCCATGTCTGTTGCTCTTGGGAGAAATGGAACTTGTCAGATATTTACTTTCCTCACAACAAAGCTTTTCTCTCCTTTTATAATAGGCCGAAGGAGGAGAGAGCTATGTCCGGAGATTGGGCTGGGAGTCATTACCCTTGTCTTTTTAGAATGTCAGCCTTTCAGGGGCTGGGACCGTCTGCTACTCTGTTTATACGGCGCCTAACACAATGGGCCCCCAATTTTGATTAGCCCCTAGGCACTATCACAAAATAAACATGATTAATAACGAGCCCTGACCTCAGCACCTTGCAGGATTGAGCATTTAGTGATAGCAACTAAGGCTGATTGGGTAGGAGAACCAGCCTCTCCAATGGCCCTGGATTAACTTTTTGTATCAAAAATTCCTCCCATCCTTCAGTATCCTTGATTTAAGGACAAGAAAGTGATGTTGATATCACAAGTGAACAGCTCAGATTTGTGTAAAGGAACAAATCAAAGAAAGTGGAGCTAGTCAGTTCCAACCCAAACATCATCATCTGCCTCCTGAAGGGTTAGTTATTCCGTCCGTTCTCCAGTTGAGTCTTGAAGTGATGCGTGCTATGAATTTCCACTGCTTCCCTTAGGGAAACTGCTCCACTCACTAATACGTCTTGCTGTCAGGACACTGTTCCTGAGACTCCAAGACGGACTGTTCCTTTGCTCACTTTCTTCTCGTTGCTCCTAGTAATGATTGAGAAAAGCTTCACGTCTCAGTTTAGGCTGAAAAACTACCCTTGCATGGTAACCGATTTTGACACCCTTCATCTACCTAACTTCTAACCCACCCCAACTCTGTCAGAACTAAACCAATCTGCCTGGAATTGCCCTCGATAGAATATTTCTGCAAATGAAGCTGTTTAGGTGAAGGGGAACTCAAAGATATGAGCTCACAAACAGTTCCCTAAAAGAGGGGGTTGCGTTCAATATATGATACTTGCTCTCCTCTATGAAATGCTGTAATATTTATGGATGAATGGTTCTACTTAAGGCCAGGATGGAATTATTGTTACATTTAATCAAAAATCATGTTGCTATCATCAGGGCTTCAGCCATATTTTAAAGTTGTTGTTTTTTTCCTTCCACATGCAGATTTAATGCTCATGCTGTTTTCAGAAGGCTGTTTGACTGATTTTTCTCTCCCTCCCCCCTTGGTATTTATTCCTCTATGAAGAGAGAAATAAACCTTCTCCCTGTTCTCCACTCCAAGCTTTTTGTTCTGAAGCCGATCGCTGGCGAGGCTAACAAACAGCTGCCTCTGTTGTCTGTGCCTACGCCACTCCATAGATGGCCAATAGGTCTCCCTGTGGACAGTGCAATAAGCAACCCTCCTATCAGGGGCTGACAAAGGGAAAGGAGAAGCAAGGGGCCAGGCTAGAAAGCGGAGCAGCAAAGACAAATTTTCCACGCTGCTGCCAATGCTGGAACACACCAAAAGTCACTTGACTGACAGCCCAAAATTTGCTCTGGGTTTGGGATTTTTTAGTCTCTAAAACCCTGGTTGCCAGCAGCCTCGCCTAATCAAAAGGGTGAAAGCAAGGAACTAGCCCTCTGAACGTTTCCCTGTCCTGCTGTAGTCAGCGAACGACTCGCTTCACTCTTGTGCCTCTCTTCTTTTTAAGCCAAACAGGATTGAGGAGTCAGGACTTCTGGGAGGGGGGTGAGATCTAACGGGTGATAGGACATGAGGCAGCAGCCCCAGGTTTCTGTTCCCTGAGTGAATCACTTCCCCTGTGCCTCAGTTTCCCGATCTGCAAGCAGGAAGGATGTTGTCCTGTTGCATAGGAGTGTGGTGAGACTTGATTCATTTCCATTTATAAACTGCTTTGAGATCCTGGCAGGAACTGTACTAAAGAAGGCAAAGGATTTGTGATTAAAATGGAGCTAGCACTGGGGAAAGGTGCTGGCTTGCCAGCCGTGACCAATGCAATCCTATTTTTACCCATGACCAACACGGGGCAAACCCTCGTCACTCATAGTCGTGGTGTGGAAGGGGGGTGAAGTTGTTTCCATGGCTTATCCAGTCCTTTGGCCTCACCCCTGACATGTAAACCCAGGGCTCCATGCCAGTTGTGGGTTTTGGGATACAAAGACTCATCTTACTGGGAGCAGACGGAACTGCTATCATGCAGCTACCCAATGGCTTTCAGCTGTTACGTGCTCCATGTGGATTCATAGCCGTGACCTAGCACTGGAAAAGCTCATTCTCCTATTCCCAAGCCGTCCCCTCCCTGCATTCATTTAGATTTCAGATGTCTCCAGAGGAGGCCTTGTCCTCACTTTGAAACTACCCAGCTCAGTCCCCTTTCGTTCCCCTGGCTGGTCTGCTAGCTGCTTTTATAAATCACAGTGGCTGCTCTGTTGTCAGGGCTGCATCTTGGTCGGGGCTCTGGCTTCTGTCGCCAGCTTCCACTGCCCATCCTGCTTTAGCTGCAGCAGTCCTCAGCTGCAGGGATGGAAAAGTTTATAACTCCCCTGATACACTTTCTCCATCATTCCGGCGATTATACACATTAATTAGAGCGTTCCTAATGCTAATAAGCAGTGGTGAATAAATGCCTTCCCGGTACCTGACCGCCAGGCTTATCCTGTACATGGATGTAGAAAATAATTTGATTTTTTTTTGCCATTGACTTTGATTTCCTCTTAGCCTTTGCAATAAACATAAAAGCATTGAAGTTAGAGGTGATTTGTTTGTAGTAAGAGGTAAAAATCTTCTTGTGCCTCATGCTGGAGAAAATAATGCAGAAATCCAGAAGACAAACTAGTCAGCACTTCTTTCATTTAGGGATGTCCCAGTGCCTAGATGATAATACCTATTTCTTATCAGCAGTCGACTTCAAAGCTCTTTACAAAGGAGATACGCATCAGGGGTGCAAAGGATGGTTTAGTGGGTAGGGATGCCGGAGACCTAGTTTCAGTTGTCGGCTCTGCTACTGACTTTGTGTCTGACCCTGGGGAAAGATGTTGGCAGGATAAAGTCCATTAATGAATGAGATTTTCGGAGTCTACAATAATGAGGGCCATATGAGTAGCTAGAAATATGAATGACTATGGATTGTTTAATATGTGTAGTGTGGTAGCACAGTCCTTGTGCCGGATGTATGCACACAACGCAAAGGCAGTCCCTCCCCCAAAGAGTTTACGATCAAAATGCATCAGGTGGGTGCAGCACACTCCCAAATTTCCAGATGGGGAAACTGAGGCACAGAGTGGTGAAAAGACTTGCCCGGGTCCACCAGTGGCAGAGCTGGGCCTAGAACCCAGGAGTCCTGAATCCCAGTCCGCTGCTTTAACCGTGGGACCACACCCCTTCCTACTGTCCCCTGCCCCTGTTTTGTGTTGATCTTTTCAGGACATGATCCAGCTTCTATTTCTGCTTGATCTTATGCTACAGCCGGCTGCGTTCACATTAGCTGGCACCACGCATCCAGCCCTGCCTTCTCTGCAGGAAGCTGAGGCGTGCTGGAGAATTCCCTTGTTCCGAGCCAGTTTGCTTTGATAATTAGGAAAGGTGGCAAGGGAAATTATGCAAAGCACATGGAAAGTAAATAACTTCTCTGCAGCGGGCTCTGTGGCAATGCCTCGCCTCATCTGAAGCGGCTGAGTGTTCTGTCTGGTCACAGTTTAGTTCCCCAGCTGTGACTGCCTAGCTGAGTGAGGCACAAAGTGGAGCTTTGACTATGTTGTCTGCGTGGGGGGCTCAGCCCATCTAGGTTTGGGCCAGGAATGCTCAGCTGTCCCTAAGAACATCTCCCGATCTGGTACTTACACAGATCCCATCACTGGAGTGTCTGTGCATTTCACAATCTTTAATGTATTTATCCTCACAACCTCCTGGGAGGCAGGGCAGGGCTTTTATTCCTATTGTACAGCTGCAGAAATTGAGGCACAGAGAGAGAGATCAAGTGACTTGCCCAAGGCCGCACGAGGTCTGTGGCAGAGAGGGAATTGAACTGAGGTCTCCTGAACCCCAAGCTTTCACCCTAACCACTGGCTGATGCTTCCTCTCAAGAACAGGAGCAGAGGAAGTGCCAGACTGGTTCAGACCAGTGGGTCCACTGAGTCCAGGACCCTATTTCTGATAGTGGCCAGCGCCAGCTGCTTCAGAAGAAGGTGCAAGAACCCCACAGTGATGAGATAACTTGCCCTCAGGCAATGATCCGTCCTGACCCCATTACTGCCCATTAGTTAGAGGTTGGTTCATGCCCAGAAGGTTTCTCTCCTTCTCACAACTCTTAGCAAAACAAAGCCTGGTTTAACTCTGCTTGTTCTTGCAATCAATACTAAGGTCCAGTCCTCTTTTGAAGTCTACCTAAGCTCTTGGTGTCGTGTGTCACGGAGTGCCACAGGCTAACTTTCCACTGGGTGCAAAAGTATTTCCTTTGATCATTTTAAAACGTACAGCTTTCAGAGTGGGTATTGTAAAATCCAAAGGTTTTTACATCACACTCCAGTGCAAATATGCCTATATGATATGCAAAGGTGGCAAAAAGAAGGGAGCGGGGGAATGCCAGGCTCTGGGTTTGGTTTCGAACCACCCTTACCGCCCTTTGCCGGGGACAATAGAAATGATGCAACTTACGGCAAGTGTTGCTGAGATGCTGTTTAAAATAAACAGGCTACTGGCGCCTGAGGGCGTTGGGGCAGCTGCTCCCTGGGGTGGGAGGTTGTCTGTGCACAGTGCTGCTGTTTGCTGAGCAATGTGCCTCTTCTGGGGAGGCCCTACTGCTTCATGCCCAGTTCTTTAGTTACTGGCCCGAGGGCCCGGGAGAGGGATAGGCAGAGCTGGGGGAGGGCAGGCTCCCAGCCTCTGCCCTGCCTCTGGGGAAAGGGAGGGCAGTTCAAGCTGCATTGCCTCTGCTGAGAACTTGGTTGAAGGTGTCGGGTATGAGGTGCGTTCCCCTCCCTGCCCTCTACTAGTAGCTTGATTGTTCCTTCCATGCGTGGCCCCCCACGTGTCCATTACCCCCACCCTATGATGAGTGGGTGGGTCTCAGTGCTGACCCGACAGTGTAGTTGTAGCCGAGTCAGTCCCAGGATATTAGAGAGAGGAGGTTGGGGAGGTCACATCTTTTATTGGACCAACTTCTGGTGGGGAGAGAGACCAGCTCTTCTGCAGGGTTGGCAAAGGTACTCCCAGCATCACCACTAAATGCAAGATGTTTAGCATAAATAGTTAGCACATATTGTAAGGGACTGTCAGCGTAGTGGCCTGTTAACACCCCTGTAATCATTGGACAAGAAGAGGGGTTAGTGGGTTACAGATGGTTGTAATAAGCCATAAATCCAGGGTTTCTGTTCAGTCCATGATTTTTGGTGTCTACCAGAGTTATGAATTTAAGCTCCCAGGCTTGTCCAGGTTTCCTCTGAGGATGAGGACTAAGAGGTCAGACTCAGAGTGATCGCTTGTGAAGCGTGTGTTTGTCTTTTATCATTTTCCTGTGAGAGTTCATTAGAGAGTGGGGTGATTGTCTGGTGTCAGCGCCATAGTGGTTATCGGGGCATTTAGTGCACTGGCTGAGGTACCCCACATGTTCTGATAGGCATGTGTCAGACCGTGGATCTTGAAAGGTGTGTGGATCATTGCAGCAGTGGAGATATGCCTGCAGGTTTTGCATCTGTTGTTCTAGCAGGGGCTGGTGCTGCTTTGGGTTGGTGTGTCCTGATCTGTGGGGAGCTTGCTTCTGATGGGGGGTTTGAAAGCCAGAAGAGGGGCTGATTTCAGGATGGGGCTCCCCATTGAGTATGGGTTGTGGTTGTTTGATGATACCCCAAATGGCAGGGGTTCGAACCCCTCAGGGGGTCACGAGGTTATTACATGGAGGGTCATGAGCTGTCAGCCTCCTCCCCAAATCCCACTTTGCCTCCTGCATTTATAATGGTGTTAAATATATTTAAAAGTGTTTTTGATTTACAAGGGGGGTCGCACTCAGAGGCTTGCGATGTGAAAGGGGTCACCAGTACAAAGGTTTGAGAACCACTGTCCCCTCTGGGACAAGCATAGCAGAGATTGTGGGCAGTAATTCAGTGGCTGCCCCCTCCAGCTACCGTACATCCCTCTCACCGGCTATAAAGCACCATCCCCTGGCCGAGCCCATCTCCCTCCCTTGGCCAAGTTCACCACTGGCCGTGCTGGGGCTAGAACCCAGGCGTCCTGAATCCCCAATCATAGAATCATAGAATATCAGGGTTGGAAGGGACCTCAGGAGGTCATCTAGTCCAACCCCCTGCTCAAAGCAGGACCAATTCCCAACTAAATCATCCCAGCCAGGGCTTTGTCAAGCCGGGCCTTAAAAACCTCCAAGGAAGGAGACTCCACCACCTCCCTAGGTAACGCATTCCAGTGCTTCACCACCCTCCTAGTGAAATAGTGTTTCCTAATATCCAACCTAGACCTCCCCCACTGCAACTTGAGACCATTGCTCCTTGTTCTGTCATCTGCCACCACTGAGAACAGCCGCGTTCCATCCTCTTTGGAACCCCCCTTCAGGTAGTTGAAGGCTGCTATCAAATCCCCCCTCATTCTTCTCTTCTGGAGACTAAACAATCCCAGTTCCCTCAGCCTCTCCTCATAAGTCATGCGCTCCAGACCCCTAATCATTTTTGTTGCCCTCCGCTGGACTCTTTCCAATTTTTCCACATCCTTCTTGTAGTGTGGGGCCCAAAACTGGACACAGTACTCCAGATGAGGCCTCACCAATGTCGAATAAAGGGGAACGATCACGTCCCTCGATCTGCTGGTAATGCCCCTACTTATACAGCCCAAAATGCCGTTAGCCTTCTTGGCAACAAGAGCACACTGTTGACTCATATCCAGCTTCTCGTCCACTGTGACCCCTAGGTCCTTTTCTGCAGAACTTCTACCTAGCCATTCGGTCCCTAGTCTGTAGCTGTGCATGGGATTCTTCTGTCCTAAGTGCAGGACTCTGCACTTGTCCTTGTTGAACCTCATCAGGTTTCTTTTGGCCCAATCCTCTAATTTATCTAGGTCCCTCCGTATCCGATCCCTACCCTCTAGTGTATCTACCACGCCTCCTAGTTTAGTGTCATCGGCAAACTTGCTGAGAGTGCAGTCCACACCATCCTCCAGATCATTAATAAAGATATTAAACAAAACCGGCCCCAGGACCGACCCTTGGGGCACTCCGCTTGAAACTGGCTGCCAACTAGACATGGAGCCATTGATCACTACCCGTTGAGCCCGACGATCTAGCCAGCTTTCTATCCACCTTATAGTCACTTCATCCAGCCCATACTTCTTTAACTTGGCAGCAAGAATACTGTGGGAGACCGTATCAAAAGCTTTGCTAAAGTCAAGGAATAACACATCCACTGCTTTCCCCTCATCCACAGAGCCAGTTATCTCCTCATAGAAGGCAATTAGGTTAGTCAGGCACGACTTCCCCTTGGTGAATCCATGCTGACTGTTCCTGATCACTTTCCTCTCCTCTAAGTGTTTCATAATTGATTCCTTGAGGACCTGCTCCATGATTTTTCCAGGGACTGAGGTGAGGCTGACTGGCCTGTAGTTCCCCGGATCCTCCTTCTTCCCTTTTTTAAAGATGGGCACTCCATTAGCCTTTTTCCAGTCATCCGGGACCTCCCCCGATCGCCATGAGTTTTCAAAAATAATGGCTAATGGCTCTGCAATCTCATCCGCCAACTCCTTTAGCACCCTCGGATGCAGCGCATCCGGCCCGATGGACTTGTGCACGTCCAGTTTTTCTAAATAGTCCCGAACCACTTCTTTCTCCACAGAGGGCTGGTCACCTTCTCCCCATATTGTGCTGCCCAGTGCAGCAGTCTGGGAGCTGACCTTGTTTGTGAAGACAGAGGCAAAAAAATCATTGAGTACATTAGCTTTTTCCACATCCTCGGTCACTAGGTTGCCTCCCTCATTCAGTAAGGGGCTCACACTTTCCTTGACTTTCTTCTTGTTGCTAACATACCTGAAGAAACCCTTCTTGTTACTCTTAACATCTCTTGCTAGCTGCAACTCCAAGTGTGATTTGGCCTTCCTGATTTCACTCCTGCATGCCTGAGCAATATTTTTATACTCCTCCCTGGTCATTTGTCCAATCTTCCACTTCTTGTAAGCTTCTTTTTTGCGTTTAAGATCAGCAAGGATTTCACTGTTTAGCCAAGCTGGTCGCCTGCCATATTTACTATTCTTTCTACACATCGGGATGGTTTGTTCCTGCAACCGCAATAAGGATTCTTTAAAATACAGCCAGCTCTCCTGGACCCCTTTGCCCTTCATGTTATTCTCCCAGGGGATCCTGCCCATCTGTTCCCTGAGGGAGTCAAAGTCTGCTTTTCTGAAGTCCAGGGTCCGTATTCTGCTGCTCTCCTTTCTTCCTTGTGTCAGGATCCTGAACTCGACCATCTCATGGTCACTGCCTCCCAGGTTCCCATCCACTTTTGCTTCCCCTACTAATTCTTCCCCACCCTCTGTGCTTTAGCTACTTGCCCACTCGTCCTCCTGTTCTGCTGCCCCAGGGCAAGTTCTCCCCACTCCTAGTGTGCCCGTCTGCTCCTGCCTTCTCCTCACACGTCCTCCACAGGAGCAAGAGGGGGTTCAGGTTGCATCGTCTCTGGCAAGAGCTGGGTTAAAGGGACAACTTGCCAGACTCCCCACCCACAGGAGCCCCACCTCACCTCACTCCCCTGCATGCCCTCCCTCCTTCGAGGGTGCCCTCTGCTTGGGCGACCCCAGCTGCCTGCTGCAAAGAGGGGGTGGCGCTCCAGAGGCCACTCCTCCCCCCCACCATAGCCACTGTTTCGGGGTCCGACAAGCAGTCCCGGGTTGTGATCATTGGGCTGGGGGGCCCGGGAGAAAGACAGCTAAGGGGACAGCTGGCGGTTGCAGGCCCTACCGTGGAGCATTGTCGGCCTCTAGCCATGTCCAACGCCCCGGGAGGACCCCCGGCTCTGCCACGCCCCCCCCCTTCCCCCCTGTACTCGTTCATTTCCTTTTCCCTTCTGACTCTGCGAGGGGCTTCGGCACAAAAAGATGCCACTGACTGTCTCGACCTCTGACCTCCGCTACATCCCTGGAGGCAGAGGGGTGGGGCTGAGCTTGGAGAGGGGGGTTTGCAGCTGCCCTGGTGCCCGGAGGCAGGAGGGAGAGACGATCAAGAGGAGAGAGGAATCAAATAGGAAATGTACATCTTCCTAGCTGCCCGGGCCTCCCAGACCCTGGAACTTCTGGCTCCGGGAATATGAAGAGGCGGGGAAGTTAATGAATGCCCAGAACAAAGCCAGGCCTGTTTTGGCTGCTCGGATGAGGAAGCACTTTAGGCAGATGGGGGTGGGGGGGGAATCAATACTGGTGCCTCTAAGTTATTAGCTTATTAAATTTTAAAAGCAGCTAAAATGAAGACGAGGCCGAGCTGTGGAATTTGGAGCTGGATTTCCAAGGCGCCCTGCTCTGGGGAGGGCGAGGGGGGGAGATAACGGGCAGCAAAGATGAGCAATGCCAGGGGGCTGGGGAGGTGGTTTAGAGCTACTCATATGTTAGGTGAAATGCTTGAGGATATATTAGTGCAAGGCTGTTGCCAGCATCTCTCTAAGGAACGTCCCTGTCCCCTGTTACCCAGAGCACCCCAAGCTTTAATGGAGGTAGCATCCCAGCGAGGCAGGGCACTGCTACCAGCCCTGCTTTACGGGGGGGAAACTGAGGTGCAGAAACTAGTTACCCACCTTTCAGGAGGTGGGTGTATGTGATTTGCCCAAAGTCCCACAGGAAGTCTGTGGCAGAGCAGGGAATTAAACCCAGCTCCCAGGCAGGCGCTCTAACTGCCAAGCCATCCTTCCTGGACCAGACAAGAACTAACCCACTGCCACCTCTGAAGGCCCCTCGGTCTTTTCCCATCGTTGGGAGAGACACATAGTTGGTGTAAGCTTCAATTAAACCAGCTGAGGATCTGTGTCCTCTGATTTTTGTAAAAACAGAGACCTAAAAACAGCAGAAATCTTTCCAAGTCCCCTGCTTTGTTCAGAGCATCTTCCCTGGTTAACACAGCCTCCTCTGGGGTGGAACACTGCAGCTGTTCAGCGCAATGGCTTTATTATGGAGCGATTGTACCCTAGCAGCAGGGCTGAACACAGCCCATGCTGCCTGTGTGTACGGGAGTCAGTGCAACTTATTTGATTCCCCCAGGCCAGGCCATGAGCTTAGCAAGTGATGACAAGAACATCGCGCATTTACAAGCACTTCACAGGCATGAAATGACTTCACTGGCTGGCCGTCCCCCTAATTATTCTCACAGCCCTTTGACAGAGGACTGGAAAATTTGCTAGCATGAGAAACGGGTGACATATTTTACCAGCTACCAGGGTATTATTCAAGCCAGGGCTGGAGCCTGGTGCATGTTAGACCATTGCCTCATGACAGGACTTGGCAGTGTTCCCCCCAGGTGTTCCCATTTCTCCTGCTCAGCGTCCCACATGCACCCTGCCAACAGCATGCATTGCACCCAAACTCCCACCCTGTCGTATGGATCTGCAGGGACGCTGCTGCCCTGTAGTTCTAATGCTGGAATCTAATGTCTGCCATTTGGCAAACAGTGTTTGCACGTAGCCTGCGTTAGATCCCCCACAGATGGACTTGGGACTGTCACGCATCCCCAGGCTTCCTTCTGATGAGGAAGGCTGGTCTGGTGGCTAAAGCACTGGCCTGGGGATCGGCGTTCAACTCTGAGCTCTGCTACTGACTTCCCGTGTGACCCTGGGCAAGTCACTTAGGCACCTAAATACCTTTGAGAATCTGGGCCTTAGTCTTCCTAAGTCTTGATTCCCTCTCTGTACAAGGGGATAATAATTCTGCCTTTGTCTCTGTAGGTGGTAAGGTCTGTGGGGCAGGGATTGTGTACATGCAGGACCCTGCGCCAGGGAGCCCATAGCTGCAGCTGTGCTCTGGATAATAAGTGCTTAGGACGGGTTGAGACCTGCTCAGATACAGGAAATAAACCTGGAACCGGGAGATGCGCAGAAATCAAGAGAAAAGAAACAGCTAGAAAAAATACAAACCTGACCCGGTTTGCTCTTTACTTTTACTGTATTGATCAGAAGTTTGCACATCCCGTGTGCCTTTCGGGCGAGGCGCTCAAAGCGCTTCACAGACATGGACCGACTGCATTTCACAGCCACCTGCCCTGCCCCACCCCCCCGCGATGCTCGGGTACTATGGGGACAAGGAAACTAGACTGATAGAGGTAGGTATGTGTTGTCATCCCCTTTTTACAGCTGAGGGAAACTGAGGCACAGAGAGACTAACTGGCCAGTCCAAGTCCTGCAATGAGTCCCTGGGAGAGCTGGACACAGAACCCAGGAGTCCTGACACCAGGTCCTCTGTTCTAACCACTAGACCCCATTCATTCCTGGCGCACTCGGGCCAGATTTAAAAGGTATTTCTGTCGTTGCGCTCAGTGTCACAACATCTAGCTGATCTCATGTTCAAAACAGATCTAGCCATTTAGGAGTCTAATCCCATCAGCTGTCAATAGGATTTGAACTGTGAAGTGCCTAAATCCCATTTGAAAATGAAATTTAGGCTCCTAAATCAGTTAGGCGTTGCGACGCTGAGCACAGCGTCACCTAAATACCTTTAGAAATCTGGGCCTGCTTCCATGCTCTGATCCTCTGTGCTAGCCATCAACTAGCTAGTGAGATCGAATGGAGCGAGGTGATGCAGTGGAGCTAAAGGGTGAATATCGCAGGATTTAAAGTACATTGGCTGGCACCAAGCCTGCATCTAACTCCCACCATGTGTTTGAAATCTGGCTCTGAACGTTACAAATAGGAACCTAGGCACTGCCAGACTGGATCAGGTCCCTGCTCCGTCTAGCCCAGCAGCCCGTCTCTGACAGTGGCCAGCACTAGCTGCTTCCCAGGAAGGTGTCAGAACCCCACAAATGGCCCCAACATCCAAACCAAACCCTAGCTCTGATCTGCCTCTCCCCCCTTTCCCCCCGAACCTTGGAGTGTCTGAAAACGAAGGGCCCAGTTTTCCAGCGCCCCCACACCTTGTGTCAGCGGCCACAGCTATGCAAAGTGGGGGCAAAATGCGACAAAATCCAGATCATGGTGGTGTGTGTCATTTTGCACTCTCTCTCTCTGTCCCCATACACAGCTGTCTATCTGTCCTCATACACCCCCTTTTATCTATCACCCTACACCCCTTTCTGTCTATTTATCTCCATACACTCCTTTCTGTCTATTCTAATACTCTTCTATTTATCTAAAAATAGTATCAGGACTCTATTAACGATGGAATATTTTCCCCATCCAGGTTTAGGAAGAAGGGAGACATTGATTCTTCCTGACATTTACTGTTTCAAATTGGATCCATCCTACCCCACCTCCATGGGCGTACCCCCTGCAGCCCGATTCTCCATTGCCCTCTGCCTCGTACCGTCATTCACACCCGCAAAAAGTGGGTACAAGGCACTGCCCGATCCCAACGGTGGCATTTCACACCGACTGCGCACTGGTGTTAATGAGGAGGTGAGGTGCAGGGCAGCAGAGGGGCCTAGGCTGTGCAGCCCCGAGGAAGGATGCTGCGTATGGCACACGGCTCTGTGCCACGCAGGTGATCTCTCCCCGTCCCCGCCAGCGCAGCTTTAAACAGCGAGGTTGCTGGGGCTAATCAAGATAGACTTGCAAACAAAACAGTAGTGCCACATCCAGAGCTGTCAGAAAGGGAGAAGCAGATGGGCAAAGCGAAGCAGGGAGCTGCTGCTAAATGGATTGATGGAGAGGCCTCTAAGAGAGATGGATTGGAGAGGGACCCGCTGGAGGAAGGGGCCGGGGCAGCCACGCTGCGACGGGGGCTGGGGCGCGAGGACGTGGTGGGGAGGGAGAGAGGCCTGCAGATAACAGATGCATGGACACAAAGACTGGAACAGGAGAGAGGGACAGATGGACGGGCAATAGCGAGAGTCAGGAAAAGAGAGGGATCTGAACGTAATTAGATTGGATCCGATTATGACAGACTCGATTAGAGCGATATTATGATCAGGAGCTTCTGTCGCTATTTGGCTTTTTGAGGGGGGGGAACAAAGCCAGGGAGCACGTGGGGAAGGGGACAAGTGGGGACAAGGGGAGCCGGGGTGGATGAAAGGAGACTTCTCCTTGGGAAAGCTGTCAGTGGCGGCAGTGACAGATTGTCTGGTTATCGAGTACCGGGGCCGTCTGTCACCGGCCGCTCACAAAACCTGCACTCCATAAAAGCCAGGGAGACAAAGGCGAGGAGGGGAGAGGGGTGACGGGAGCCGAGACCTTCTGTCACCAGCCAGGCGAGTGTGCCCAGGGCATGGAGAGAGCCGTGCAGAGCAGAGACCTTCTGTCAGGAGCTGGGCACATACGTGTGTAAACACCCCTGAACCTGTGCACGCACACACCCTAAACCTGTGTGTGCACACACCCCTACACACAACTGTCCCACACAAATATTTGTGTGTCATACACGTACATACACACACACATGCAATTGCACAACCCCCCAAAACCACCGGTGCACAAACACATGCATCTGCAAACACACACAGACCGACACACCTGGAGACACTAACACACAGACTCTCATAAGCACACAAAGAGGTTAACACACATGCACCTCTGCAGGATCTAGGGCCAGACAAAGAGAAAGAGGTTCTCACCCTAGGCCCTTGGGCTTTTACCACCCAGTCACACCCCGCAGACTAGATTTGAGGGTGAAAGGGAGAAGGAGAAAGCAACAATTAGACTCCGGGCACTATGAGCGAGAGGCCGGGCTGGATTCTGATCAGTGGTGCCGGTGTAAGCCCGCTGAGGTCAGGTCACTCCCAGAGCAGAATCAGGGAGAGGCAGCTGGTAGAATGAAGAAGGTGATGTGGGAGAGGAGCTGGGAAGGGGCAGAGCAAACCCACCCCAGCTGTAACTGCATGGATCTCGGAGCAGTGTCATGGACGTGAATCCAGCCCCAAGGCTGTGAATTCACAGGCAGGCCTGTCGCTTTTCCACTGCCTGCAGCCTGGGTGGTTGGTTGCTTCAGGGCCCGATTCTCTCTCCCCCTAGGAGTTAAGGTTGGGGCTAGCAGCCCTCGTGCTCCAAGGCGCAGGCAGATCACCGCAGCATTGCTAGCAAGGTCTGTACAGCCCCTTGCACCAGCCACAGCAGCCGTCCCAGTTGCACTAAGCAGTATGGGATAGGTGCTCCAGGAAGACCACAATGCACCGGTGCCTGAGAAGGGGTGTGTGTCAGAGTCACCAGACAGGAGAGGACTCGCCTGGCGTAAGGAAATGTGAGAACCAAGCACCGCATCCCTGCCGTGCGGTCCTCACTGGGCTAACCAGGTACCGTCGCCCCCTTATTATCCAGTGCCCATGGTGCTACAAGACAAGGGGCCTTAAAGGGGCCCTCACCCCTACTTGGGCAGGAGCTAACTTGCCGGCACCATAAACACCCGCAAACAAAAGCGAGGGCCCCCAGAGGGGAAGGGTGGGCTAGAGCAGGACTTGGGAGCTCTGCCACTGGGGGACCTTGGGCAAGTGTCTGCATCGCTCTGTGCCTCAGTTTCCCCTTGTGTAAAACGGGGATAATAATCCTGCCTATCCCCCACCGTCTGTCTGTCTTTCTTGCTTGTATAGCGGGTGAGCCCTTTGTGGCAGGGACTGTCTCTTACTCTGTCTCTAGGCGGCGCCCGGCCCAACGGCGGCCCTGATCTCTGTTGAGGCCTCCAGGCAACGATTTAGGCTTCCAGCGTCTCAGCGTAAAAAGCTTCGAAAGTCAGGCTTGCATCCGCTCCAGCACCTGAAGGGTTAAAGCCGTCTGCTCTCCCTGACAAGCACGAGCCAGTTTGGGTCCCCAGTGGGTTTGTACAATATGTCGCCTCATCTCCTGCCAAATGCTGCCTCTTCTAGTCTCTTTCCTGCCTCCCTGTGCCCCCCTCCCACACACAGCCCCAGGGGTGTCCAGGGTAGCACGCTCAGCTTGTGGTACCAGAGTCGACCTCAGCGGCTGCTTCTTTGCACCTGATCCCCGGCCACCGTGTCCGCCAGTCGAGGTGGGCAGATCTCCGAGGGTCTCGGAGGGTTTCACCCTCTTGGAAACGTTGCCAGTGAAGCAAACTCAGCGTTAGGAGCAGGGTGCTCTGTAGATCTTCAGCTGCCCGGGGCCCAAGCCCGACCTCGTCTGAGTTTCGATAGTGGGTTGGGCGCCTTCTCTTTCCCTTCCCGGTTGTTCTTCATTTTGAATCCGGCGTGAGCACCCGCGCACGGGGCAGCCTAAACCGTTCCTCACGAGCTGGGCCCGGCGCAGCTGTTCCGTACAATCCCAGCAACGTCGGGCAGGAAGGGACCTCGAGAGGTCATCCCCCTAAGGCAGGCCCTAGACCAGAGTCTGTCCTACCTGTTCTTAAAAACCTCCGGGGCCGGGGACCCCACAGCCTCCCTTGGGAGCTGACTCCAGTCCTTACCCAGCCTAGAAACAAGCCCCAGCCTTCTACTTTAGACACTTAACGCCTTCCCTGTGCCCCCTTAGCGACCCCGTCTCATTTCCCCCGTCACAGCTAGGGCCTGATCCTGGGGAAGCCCCTGCCTCACAGGCTGCTGGGTTTGTAGCACTCAGCCCTGACACTCTAAGCCGAGTTCCTCTTGAACCAAGGACTTTATCTAGAGGGTATCTTAAGCTTGGAAAACGATTGCTCGTATTATAGTAGCGCTTACCGGCCCTACCCCCGTTGTGCCAGGCGCGGCGCAGCTGGAGAAACAGTCTGTACCCTGAAGCGCTTACAATCTATAGGCAAGGCAAACATAGGAAGGGTTCTTATCCCCATTCTACCGATGGGGAAACTGAGGCACGGAAAGAGGATGTGGCTTGCTCAGCGTCACACAGGGAGTCAGTCTGGGGCAGAGCTAAGGACTGAACACAGATCTCTGGAGTCCCAGGCCACTGCTTAAACCCCATCATGGAGCTTCTCCCCAGCTCCAAAATACATGTGGCCACACCCCATCTCTTGCAAGGAGCTTTATTTTCTTAAAGAAGCAAGTCAACCAACAGCAACACCGCCTTTTAACCCAGTCCTAACTTTCTGGTTTCAGCTCCAGGCCTCTGAAGGGCATCTGGCTGCTTCCCAGTTCTGACCAGCTCTCTGGGCTAGGCCCCTGGGCACCTGGCCGCTTGCTCCAGGAGGACCCACCACTGGGGCTTCCCACCCCACACCCCACAGGAACAGCCTGTCCCAATCAATTCCCCCTCCCTGGCCACTAGCAGCCTACAGGCCAAAGTGTAGCCCAGCCCCTTTGACTGGCTGCATTGTATTCACCAGTTCGGCTCCAGACGGGATGGGCCCAGTTCTACTCCCAGGGGCCCGCTGCCCTGTGACAAACCCCAGCACCAAACTCACCCAGCTCCCTGGCACTGAACGAGCCGGCAGCCCATGGGAGCGGTGATCTGGCACTGCCCTGGGGCAGAGTGGCGTATGAGCAGGCGTGGAAGGCTCCGATTTTGACCGGAGAATGTCAGTGAACGTCGATTTCGCTGCGCGCCCGAACCAACGGGAAAATATTTCCCTCGATAATGGTTGAGATTTACAGCGAGGCAAAGTAAGAAAAACGCTGCCCGAGAACTTAGGAGGTTCTCCTGAGGCGGCTGCCTTTGTATCTTTTGAGATGTGATGTTGACAATTTGTCTTTTAAGGGTTCTAGAGAGCTTTAACTTCTTAGATCTCAGCAGCGGCTGTCATTAAATAATTATCGGCTGACACTCCCCCCACCCCCATTATCTGACACTCTCCCCTGGGATTTCCAGCCCTGGCTGGAAAGAAGCGAAGGGCTGCATGGCTGACAACGCAGTGCAGTGTGGCTAGGTAGCCCAGGGGCCTTGCTCTGGGGCAGGGCCACCCGGGGGGGGGGGGGGGGCAAGTGGGGCAATTTGCCCCAGGCCCCGGGCCCTGCAGGGGCCCCCATGAGAATATAGTATTCTATAGTATTGCAACTTTTTTTATGGAAGGGGCCCCCGAAATTGCTTTGCCCCAAGCCCCCAGAATCCTCTGGGCGGCCCTGCTCTGGGGGGTGAGATTTCGGGGGGCACTGGGTCTCGGCTACACAGGACGTTTGTCTAAGGCCTGGAGGAAGCAGTCACCGAAGAGAACACAAAGCAGAGAGACCCAGATACTGAGCTGGGGCTATCAGGAAGCCGAGAACAGAGCAGGCATGAGATCCCGGGCTAGCTGCCTGCGTCCCCTCCTCCCAGGGCCCGGGCAAGATGCCCAGAGACCATCCCACCATCAGCTGCAGAGCTAGGTAGGGCCCGGCTGGCATCCTGGCAGGGGGAGAGGCGCTGGCCCCTGGGGGTGGAAGAGAGACACAAACAGGAGGGGCAGGGAGTGTGCAGAGAGAGAAATAAATAAATATGTATGTGGCCCATCAGTCACCCCATGGGGAGAGGGGAGTGCGGGCAGCAGCAGGCAGAGAGTGCGGGTGGGTGTGATGGGCATGTGGTGTGGGTGTGGGTCATGAGAAGAGTGTGTGTGTGTGTGTGTGTGTGTGTGTGATGGGCATGTGGTGTGGGTGTGTGATGGACCTGCGGGGGTGATGGCGGTGCTTAATTTGTAATAAAAGAGGTGCCGCGGCTCAAGCAATTTTTTTACATTCATAACAGATGCAGCAAACCCAGCGGTGCCGGGCTCTGAACTGCCAGGCCCAGAGGTGCCGGGCCTCAGCCCTGGCAAGCCCTGGCCCAGCTTAAGCACTGGGTGTGTCATGGGTGTAGTGTGTGGTGGCGTTGAGCGTCTGTGGTGCTTACGTGTGTCTGTGATGTTTATGGGTGTGATGTTTGTGTGTGTGTGATGGTTACAGGGGATGATGCGTTTGTGTGCGTGCATGTGTATGTGCGAGAGAGAGCTGGGCACAGGGTGTGTGTGTGTGTGTGTGTGTGTGTGTGATGTGCACACATGTATCTACGTGTGGGTTAATTTCAGGGTGGATGCTGCTATTGCCACGAGCTCATTAGGCAGATATTGGTTTTTAATCAGTGCCATAGCAATGGTGATGCAAGCTCCTCGCCGCCACCTGATCCCTCCCCCGCCCTCCCCTCCTCTCCCTGCAAACTCCGAGACCATCTGCTAAGACGGGGCCCTGGGCTGGAGCTTGCCCAGGTGTGTGTGCCCATCACCTGGGCACCTCCTGCCGCTGCAGCAAGGAGAAACCAGCTCCTGGGTGCACTGAGTGGGGACTGGAAAGGGGGACGGGATAGAAAGGAAACCCCAGATACTAATGGGGGAAAAGGGGAAATAAGAGATGGGATGGGGAAAGGAGGGATCTTCCCAGTCAGCAAACTGGGGAGCCGTTAGTTAGATAGATAGATAGAGGGGGTGTATGGGGATAGATAGATAGATAGGGTGTTTGGGGATAGATAGATAGATTAGATAGATAGATGATGGTGTGTATGGGGATAGATAGATAGATAGATAGATAGATTAGATTAGATAGATGGTGTGTATGGGGATAGATAGATAGATAGATAGATAGATAGATAGATAGATAGATAGATAGATAGATAGATAGAGGGGGTGTATGGGAATAGATAGATAGAGGGGGTGTATGGGGATAGATAGATAGATTAGATGGATGATGGGTGTGTATGGGGATAGCTAGATAGATATTAGATTAATAGATCGATATTAGATTAGATGGATGATATGGGACTAGCTAGGTAGATAGTCCAGGGAAGGGAGTTTGTGGAGAGATTATTGGTATTGAGAGCAAAGTAGGAAGGATTTAAAATGAGATTTTAAAGGAGGGATCTGAAAGAGGAGGGGACGGGCCGCCTGGCAGGGAGGACGCGGCTTAATCTAACCACCAAAAATATTCTAGTGTGTTGTTAAAGTGCTTGTGAACACGTCGTATGGATATTTGGATGTTAGGGATGGCTGGCTGGCTGGCTTTCTTATCCCATCAAACTTTTAAAATCTATACAGGCGCTTTCAAATCAATCCGTAGAAGGGAAGGTTCCACTGATGCTAGGTCCCTTGAGTTGTGTGTGAGGCACATCAACATCCTGTGCGTGCCTGCCTCTCACACACACACACACACACACACACACACACACACACACACACACACACAAAACACAACCACGTACAAACTTACGTGCGCACACACAAACTCAGGCACACACACACAAGCATATGCACAAACACACACGCACACATATGCACAATGGCCCGCTCTGTGCTTCGCACCAATGGTCAGCCCAGGTTCTGCGGGGTGGCCAGTCTCTGTGAACGCAGCATTATCCATTCAGTTTCTGTTCCAAGCACTGTCCCCTCTGTCCCACCCCCACGCAGAGGAGAGGTCTCTGTTTGTTTCTCTCTCCCTCTCCCCCTGTCACACTCCCCCCCCCCCCCCCCAGTCTCTCTATTTCTCCTTTATGAAATATGCATGGTGAACAGATGTCTCCTTCTCCCTCCCACCCCACTACCTCCTTCCCCCCTGCCGGACCACATCCAACCCCACCTCCCCTCCCTCCCAGGGGGGCTTTAACTTCCCTCCCAGCCAATGGGATCCCCTCTGCTGCCTTTAATATTTATGAGGGGGAGCACTGGAGTGGCCAATAGGAAGCCTGGGGTGGGAGGCAGCATGCTAGCTTGGGTGCGTGTATATATAGTGTATGGGCCGCATGCTTCAAGGTGTGTCCATATAAATGTGTAGCAGCCCGTTTGCACCTCCGCATGTCTGGGCCCCAATGACAGGATCCCTCCCCTCCCCGGGCCCGTCCATCAGTGCAGGAGTCTGAGCGCACAGGGGGAAACTTTCTTCCCCGTCAATGAACGAACGAGCCAACCGGATCCTCAGGGCTGGGATTATTCGGGCTTCGTCCTGCAAGCAGAGAAAAGCCAGAGGAACTTCAGAGATTGAGGATGTCATCTGGTTAGGGGTAAGGCAATTGCTTGGGATGGGGTGAGGTGGGCATTATAGATACACTGATAGATTGCAATCAGACCCATTGCTGCGGTACCAGGCGGTGACATACTACGGTGATAGATAGATAGATAGATAGATAGATAGATAGAGGGGGTGTATGGGGATAGATAGATAGATAGATAGATAGATAGATAGATAGATAGATGATGGGGTGTATGGGGATAGATAGATAGATAGATAGATAGATAGATAGATAGATAGATAGATAGATAGAGGGGGTGTATGGGGATAGATAGATAGATAGATAGATAGATAGATAGAGGGGGTGTATGGGGATAGATAGATAGATAGATAGATAGATGATGGGGTGTATGGGGATAGATAGATAGATAGATAGATAGATAGATAGATAGATAGAGGGGGTGTATGGGGATAGATAGATAGATAGATAGATAGATAGATAGAGGGGGTGTATGGGGATAGATAAATGGGGTGTATGGGGATAGATAGATAGATAGAGGGGGTGTATGGGGATAGATAAATAGATAGATGGGGTATATGGGGATAGATAGATAGATAGATAGATAGAGGGGGTGTATGGGGATAGATAGATAGATAGATAGATAGATAGATAGATAGATAGATAGAGGGGGTGTATGGGGATAGATAGATAGATAGATAGATAGATAGATAGATAGATAGATAGATAGATAGATAGAGGGGGTGTATGGGGATAGATAGATAGATAGATAGATAGAGGGGGTGTATGGGGATAGATAAATGGGGTGTATGGGGATAGATAGATAGATAGAGGGGGTGTATGGGGATAGATAAATAGATAGATGGGGTATATGGGGATAGATAGATAGATAGATTAGATCATTCCATATAAATTTAGAAGTATTACAATATTCAAGACAGAGAATTTCCCCCACCCTCTGTTAGCTTTTTGATATAACCTTTGGTATACGCACATTCACTTAACTTTGGAGAAGTCAAATTGAGAGGGGTTTTTTTGGGTGTTGTGATGGCTCTAAAAAGAAACCTCAGATCCAAACACCCCATACTCCTGGGCTGGGGGTGGAGGGGTGTCCTGAGTCCAGATATACAGCTTTGGCTGTCCAGGGTGGTGGTGCCTCTCACCAGCAGTCACGTGCTGCATTTGGGGACACCGCACTTGGAGGCAGGGAAAGGGCCACGCAGGGAGATTCAGGAAAGGGGGAAAAGGGCCTTTGGCTCAGAATTATGTTTTAGATTTTAGTGGCCATTGAATGTGACTGCTGGCTCCTGCCCAGCGTCCCAGGGCGAGGGGTTCTCAACCCAGGCTTCTGCAACAGCCAAATTGACGGAACACTCAGTTTGCATTTATTGCAGGGGGGCAGAAGTGAAAATCTCCCAAGAGGGAAAGTCATGGGTGTAAAGCATCAGGGACATGCAGGATGGAGTAGCTCAGACAAGCAGGCAGCTGGGAAAGGAAGCTGTTTAGACCCAATTCTGCAACCTGTACTCATGCGAGTGAGCCTGGGAGTCCCGTGAGTCAGGACTTGATTAAGGCTCCTGCGTTGAGCCCCAGGGGTATAAATCATCGTCCCTGCCTGGCGTTTACACCCAGAGGCCTGTCTTGTTAGTCGTCTCACTGTAATAACAAAGGGCCAGACCTTTGGCTGGTGTAATTGGGCATAATTCCACTGCCCTAGGGCAATTTACACCCGCTCAGAACCTGGCCCGGTCAACTTGATTCCATCTAGCGTGTTCAATGCAAACGGCTGGCAAGTGAGGGCACGGCCAGTTCTCCTGGAAATGTCGCTGGCGATTGTTCTGGGGTGGGGGCAGGGAGGTGGAGGTGGCGTACCCTGCCCCCACCCCAGATCCTATTGGCCACTCCTTTTTCATTAATCACCTCCCAGGGGGTTGGGGCTGGGTGTTTAAAGCGATTATGCCTGCGTCAGGGACATCGTCACAAAAATAAAATTGTGGAAGGGGAGGGAGTTGTCAGCGTATGGAACGTTGTATGTGGTTATATTATATCCTGCAAAGTCGGGGGGGTGGGGGAAAACAGTAGAGCATCTAGACCTATGGAAAGTCTGGGGGTGGGAAAAGCCCCACTTGCCCCAGAGCAAATGAACTGCCTGGTCCATATTTGTGACCTCACCCGTCCACCCCTGTGCAGGAGCAACAGAGCCAGACTTGGTTGCAGGCTCACTCCAGTTTGACACCGGTGTCACTTCATCACCACCGTGCACCTTGCGCAGTCGCTCGCACCAGCACTGAGCGAGCGCTGGGGCCCCCCGCTTTGCACGGGGTGCGAGGCACAGGGCGACAGAGAATCCCGCCCCTTGTCTTCAGCACAGTGATGCTGGTGTCAAACTGGGCTAAGCGAGCAGTGGGGCAGTCCCAGGGCATCAAAGTCTACGGTCCCGGGGAGTGTGGGGCATGGTTAGAAAGAGCCGTAGGTTTGACAGACAAGTGTTATGAGTGCAAATCCAGTGTGAGTCCACCAAAGCCAGGCAGCAGCTCTCAGGGACTGCAGAGACCTGGCTGCAAGGAACGCAGCCCTTGCCTGAGGCAGAAGCGTGAAGAGCCACCTCCTTCTAAGCGCGGTCCAGGGATGTAAGCACAGCCATCCAGGGGAGCACTACCTGTTCCCATGGCTTGGTGATGCTGCAGCATGAAGCAGCTCTCCATGGACAGTAATTGTGAGCCAGGATTGTGAACTCTTTGGGGCAGGGACCGTGTCTCGCTCCATGTGTGCCCAAGCGCTCGGGAAAGAAAAGCAGCTCCCGGCTGCCCCCGCGGCACGCAGACCTTCCCTCACTATTGTTCGCTCTCCCAGCACACTGCTCCCAAGGCCAAGCGGGGAGAGAGGGGGCCTGGTCTCCCCTCTTGGGCTTAGAAGTGGGAGATCGGGGAACATCCTTGAGAAAACATGAATGAGAGAGCAACGGAGAGAGAGAGAGACGAGGCGGGGCAGGGAAATGGAAGAGAAAACATTACATTAGACAGACTAATTAGCGCACACTGGTGACGGGAGACAGACACACTTAGAGAATTTAAACACATGCCTAAGCGCTCGGCTGGATCGAGGCCTTCTTGATTGACACCTGAACTGGTGTCTCTGGACCTTGCCACAAAGAGGGTAAGTTACTAGTGGGTCGCACACTTTGTAGCTCATTGCATAGCCCCTGGGCTCACTGGTTCCCTCCCACCCGACCCCACAAACTCTCTGGGTGTCCCCCTCCCGTCCCCCTCTATTCTAGGGAGTCCCAGCAACTCTCCCCAATCCCCCGCCATTGCAGGGGTTCTGTGTGCTCCCTAGTTCCCCTTCCCCCCAGACCAAGGTCTCCCAATTCCTCCCCCCTCACACACACCACTTCAGGGTGCAAAGCTCAGATCTTTGAGGGAGAAGGGGGCATTGGATACAGCTACAAGCAGTGCCCGAAAAGCAGTTCCACCCAAAAACAGCTCCATCTTTGCTCCCCGAACCCTCGACCTTCGCTAGAATAACTTTTAATTTGTTTTTAATTAAAATGTGCCGTGTGAGTGAAATAATTGGCTTTCTGGATTTTTATTTTATTTGGTACAAGATTTCTAGGGAACATATTTGACAGGTGTTTCCCCATATTGCAATGTAAGTGTGTGTTTGTGTCTCTGTGTGCGTCTCTGTGTACATTTGTGTGACTTTGGCTGTGTATATTTATTTCTCTGTGTGTGTGTGCACATGTGTGGGTGAATTACTGTGTGTGTATGTGTGTGGTTTTGTGTGTATGAATTTGTGTGTGTTCGCATACTGTGTCTGTTTTTCATGTGCGTGACTCTGTGTGTGTATGTGAGCGTGTGGGTGAATTACTGTGTACATATGTGTGTGGGTTTTGTGTGCGTTAATTTCTCTGTGTGTGAATTTGGGAGTGTATTTTTGTGTGTACAAATTTCAGTGTATATGCCTGTGAGTTTCCCTCTCTGAGTTTGCATATGTCCTTCTCTGGGTGCGTTTCTACACATTCATGAGGCTGTGTCTGTACATGTCAGTCTTTTAAAGTCCGACTCAGAATATTTCTTTCATTTCATTGCCTCTGTTTATCCATTCTGTTCATTCCGCCATTCTGTTTCAGTTTCTTATAATCATATGGCTTGTTAGAATTCAAAAGCATCTCACCATGTGCAAAAGTTGTTATACAAGAATAATATTTTATACACATTATCTATCTATCTATCTCCAACCACCCCCTCTAGCTAGCTAGCTATCTGTCTATCTATCCAGTTTACAGTCTCTGCTAGCAGTAACAGCTCTCTCTAGCGCTGAGATCTTTCTTTCTAACCCCTCTTCATTCCACTCACTCCAAACTTTGTTTCCCTTTCCCCTCTGGCTCTGCCCCTTGCCTGGTTCTGTCCCAGCCTGGTTGGGAGGGGTGGCTCAGGCCCAGCCTGCCCTTTCCCCAGACCCACAGTCCCTGCTTTGGAAGCATCTCTGTGCGACCTGGGCTCTGCAGAGCAGGGCTGTGAAGGCAGCGGAGGGAGGGGAGACGGAGAGCCAGTGTTCCTGGCCTGCACGCAGAGTCCCGGGGGGAGCAGGGAGCCAACTTCCATTTGGACACGTCAAGCAAAGCAGCTGTGTTGGGTTCCATATGTCTGGGGTGCCAGAATCCATGACATACGGGCTCATTTAATATACAATAAGCCCCCCCAGCCCCGCAGTCTGTCTTTTCCCCCCTCGCTCCAATCCACCACCTGTCATCTCTCCAGAGAGCCCGGAGAAACGGCTTCCATCTAGTCCCACAGCCTCTCCACAGGCTCCCCCCTCTGGGCCTTTCCCTGCAGCCACGGGCTGCTGCAACCCCTGAGTCCCTGCCCACTGCCCACATTGCTGGCAGCCATGCATGGGTCGAGCTGCGTCCGTTCTCTGCACGGGGACAGGGTGCTTTGCTGGCTTGTAACTGGAACTGTTTGCTTGTCCTAAAGGGACAGATGAAATAAACTCTCTTTCTTT
Source organism: Emys orbicularis (assembly GCF_028017835.1). Lineage (NCBI taxonomy): Eukaryota > Metazoa > Chordata > Testudines > Emydidae > Emys > Emys orbicularis. The sequence goes on from NC_088702.1 coordinate 2,922,185, forward strand.
CTGTGTTTCTGTCTGTTTGTTAAGTGGGAGCAGAAAGTCAGTGAGAACTCCTTTGTTTCTGTTTTCTAGAGCACTTTGGAGGCAATTGCAGAGACTGACATCTGAAGAAGGCAAACCACGTCGCAAAGCGTGCCAAAAACGGACCCAGCAATCTACACGCGCACATAGAGGAGAGATTTATTTATTTAATTTATATATTTATTGGAAATGTATTTAAATGATTTATTTGGAAGATTGTTGATTGTGTGACTAATTTCCTGGAGAGAGTAATCAGCTTTGAAATTTCCTTGGAAGGATTATTTTTTTTTTTTTAATGATGATGATGTGAACCAGAGAACAAAATATTAGAAGCAGAGCAATTTTATTTTGGAATTCATTCTATCTATCTATCTATCTATCTATCTATCTATCTATCTATCTATCTATCTATCTATCTATCTATCTATCTATTCCCATACACCCCCTCTATCTATCTATCTATCTATCTATCTATCTATCTATCTATCTATCCCCAGACACCTCATCTATCTATCTATCTATCTATCTATCTATCTATCTATCTATCTATCTATCTATCTATCTATCTATCTATCCCGATACACACCCATCAGTCTGTCTATCCATCCATCCTTTGAAAAGATGATGCTCAATTCAGACCAGACGGAAATCGACGTGCCCCCGTCTCACTCAGAGACAGAGTCAGTTTTTAGCGACTGTGGTGGGGGCGGTGGCCGTGGGGCTGGAGTGGAGGAGGCCGGCGGCATCAGCTTGTGTGCCCAATCCCGGCTAGCGGAGCCGGGCGAGGCTCTGAAAAAGGACCTGCAGCACCTGAGCCGAGAGGAGCGGCGGCGGCGGCGGCGTGCCACGGCTAAGTACCGGACAGCCCACGCCACACGGGAGCGCATCCGCGTCGAGGCTTTCAACATGGCCTTCGCCGAGCTGCGCAAGCTGCTGCCCACCCTTCCCCCTGACAAGAAGCTCTCCAAGATCGAGATCCTCAGGCTGGCCATCTGCTACATCTCCTACCTGAACCATGTGCTGGACGTCTGAGCCACCGAGCCCACGTCCGTCTGTCCGTCTGTCTGCTACATCTCCTACCTGAACCACGTGCTGGATGTCTGAGCCACCGAGCCCACGGACGTCTGTCCGTCTGTCTGCTACATCTCCTACCTGAACCACGTGCTGGACGTCTGAGCCACCGAGCCCACGGATGTCTGTCCGTCTGTCTGCTACATCTCCTACCTGAACCACGTGCTGGACGTCTGAGCCACCGAGCCCACGGACGTCTGTCCGTCTGTCTGCTACATCTCCTACCTGAACCACGTGCTGGACGTCTGAGCCACCGAGCCCACGGACGTCTGTCCGTCTGTCTGCTGCATCTCCTACCTGAACCACGTGCTGGACGTCTGAGCCACCGAGCCCACGGACGTCTGTCCGTCTGTCTGCTGCATCTCCTACCTGAACCACGTGCTGGACATCTGAGCCACCGAGCCCACGTCCATCTGTCCATCTGACTGCTACATCTCCTACCTGAACCACGTGCTGGACTTTTGAGCCACCGAGCCCATGTCCGTCTGTCCATCTGCCTGCTACATCTCTGACCTGAACCACATGCTGGACGTCTGAGCCACCGAGCCCATGTCCGTCTGTCCATCTGCCTGCTACATCTCTGACCTGAACCACATGCTGGACGTCTGAGCCACCGAGCCCATGTCCGTCTGTCCATCTGCCTGCTACATCTCTGACCTGAACCACATGCTGGACGTCTGAGCCACCGAGCACACGTCCGTCTGTCCATCTGTCTGCTGCATCTCCTATCTGGATGTCTGAGCCAACGATTGTCCATCTGTCTGTCCGTATTTCTTTACAGATCCTGCCAGACATGTGAGCCACCAAGCCCATCTCTGTCTGTCTGTTTGTCCATGCGTTTACCATATATCCTACCTGACTACTTGCTGGAGTCTGAGCCTACATCCATCTGTCCGTGTTTCTGCTACATCTCCTACTGGACATCTGAGCCACCAAACCTACATCCATCTATCTGTCTAGCTGCTACCTGAACCACATGCAGGACAACTTGAGCCTCCGAGCCCATGTCCATCCACCCCTCCATCCATCTGTCTGCTCCATCTCTTACTCAACAGTCCTGGGCTCTAGCCCATGTGTCTGTCTGCTCTTTCTTCTACCTGAGCCATGGCCTGGATTGGTGAAGTGCCAACAGCAGGAACGTTTCAGGCCTTTTGTCTGTCGGCTGCATCTCTCCCCGCTGACACCATAAAAGCGCCCTGTCTCGAGGGGCTGCTGCACCATCTGAGCCTGACGCCCCCGGCAACCCCCAGATCTAGGCAGACAAGGAAGGGAGCTTGACCCCCTGTGAGCTCTGGCATTCCTTGCACAGCCGCAGGGCTCCCAGCTTTCCCTGCCCTGAAAAGAAATACCAAACATGCTGCAAAAATGGAAGACATGGGGCAGCCCCCAGCCCTGGCCCCACAAAGATGAGAAAGCAGCGCTTTCCTGCAGGGTCCAGAACCTAATGAAGGGGGGAAGGTTCCCATAGATGGATGGGAAAGAGGGCATTTCCTTGCTTAGATCCACACCAGAAGGCATAAACCTTGTCCTTTGTCATGACCCCATCCCTTCTCCAATGCGGGCAAGGGAAAACTGGCTGTGAGTCTGTCCCCCGGGGGAATTTCAGTGCCCCACAGGGTGAGAACTACCAACAAGACTGGCTCTCCATCTCCCAAGCCAGTTCCCACTTCAGCGTCTCAAAGGTCAGAGTTTGCTCCCGTTGCAGTTAATAGGCCCCAATCTCCATT